>NC_136919.1:11925491-12255508 GCF_949752795.1 Hyperoodon ampullatus
GTGGGGGGTGAGGGCAGCTCTGTGCACTCCCCATGCCCTCGAGCCACCAGTCAGTTCAGAGCAGGAGAAATCAAAAAAGGGAGGTGGCTCTTGGTCTGCAGGCCTGAGTTCACTTGAGGACCCCTGCGTGCGGTGTCATGTGTGCGTGACAGGCCTCCTGCGTCCCCCAAGCCTGTCTCCGTTCCGCAGTGTGACAGCAGGGTCTCTTTGCCAGAGGACTGACCAGAGCCTAAAAACAGCATTTCTTTTAAGGTCTGTGCGGAATGCAGCTCCCTGCCAGGGAGAGATTGAGCCCAGCGGGACAAGAGCAGGAAATCTGATTCAGCGAGACCAGAGGAGGCATTTTCTCAGATTAGAATTCTATGTGCCAAAGGTGGAGAGTTTATCCCAGTAGGGAAGGGGAAATAAAACATAAAATATTGAAAATAAATTCTGTCCCACAAGCACGATCCTCCAGGAGAATCAACTCAGTGTCGCTGCCGGTGTGGGGAGTCCCCGCCCTGTGGCCACGGGAGCGCTGTGGCCACGGGAGCGCTGTGCCCGGAGCTGCCTGTCACATTGTCCCCCATCCATCCCTGAGCCCTGCTGTGGACGAGGTGAATGATTAACCGGGCCGTGCCTGGGGGAAGGGGTGTCAAGGGCTACCTGAGAAGTGGCAGGCTGAGGAGGGTCGGATGGGTCGGGTCAGTTTTCAGTCTCATGCAAACCCCTCCACAAGTATCATCTCACTGCATCTTCTCAACAGCCCTGTGAGACTGATACAGTTATTATTATCCCGAGAAAGCTGATGCTCAGAGAAGTTAAGCAACTTGCCCAAGGTCACACAGTAAGTGGCAGAGCAAGATTTCCAAACCAGGTCTACCTGATGCTGGACCCCAGGCCCTCCCCTCACTGTACCCCTCTCATCGAGCCTTCTGCCTCAGTTCCTTCTGGTTCCTGGGGTATCTGGTTGTGGCTGCCAGTGGTTTGGGGCACGCTTAGACTCCAGCAGTGCGGCTTAGGGTGGCTAGGGAGGTCAAGGTCACTGTTCTGCTTCTCCCCCACTCCTGGCTAAGGTTGATGGCTACTTCCTGGATTTGAGACTTTGCTTTCCTCCCCAGAGTAAACCTAACAGAGCCCTGGATTCCTTAACACAGGGGTAAGAACAACAGTGGTGCTACCCTTCTGAGTGCCTGCTGGGCGCTCTGCAGTATGCTCAGCAGGTGTTTGCATTTTCTCACGTTATCTTCCCCAGACTGATGCAGGAGGGACCACGAGTGCCCCACTTTTCACTAGGGTCCAGCCCTAATCCCCTGGCTGGTAGGATGGATTCAGGTTCAAAACCCTGTCTTCTTCCATCATACCGCCCAGCTCACCTGACCTGGGACAGCTTGGTGGTGACGGCAGCTCCCTAGCAGCAAAGGCTGCTTGCCAGCCTCCTGCACACCGGATCTGAGATGGCACTGACCGTGTCCCTAATTTAGGTCATTGTTTTTGCCAGCTTAGTTTTATTGTCAGTCTGCTTAGTTCCATGTCTTCTAGAATATTGAATCACATTTAGTTTATACTGCAAAGAATTTTAGAATGTAATAAAAGTACTAAAAGAGAATGTATAAAAGGGACTTCTCCCAAGGGATCGCTGATTATATCCCACTTAACATGCAAAATGTGATGGGGGATTAACATTGCCTGGCAGTGGTTTAAACTGAATTTCTGAGATGTTACTGCCCATCAGCCATATGGTTCCGTGGTTACAGCTACCTCTCAGCCCTCCTTGGGATGCCCTCCTCCCTAACGCCTTCTAGATGGATCCCTGTTTGCACTTTCTGGAGAGGTTGATAGAGAATGTTTCCAGAGGGGCAGTAGATTGAGCCTTGGCAAGATGGCGCCTCGGGGGGCCAGGTGGCGTGAAGCCATCAGCAGAGATGGTGGCTCTCCAGGTGTGCTGACCCGGGGATAGTTCTCTCCACTGAGACAGGGCGGGACAGAGGGCCACTTTCACCCCAGAGCTACCTACCAGACACTTTCCATTGCCCAGACCATGATGACCAGCCAAGAATTCTTCCCCTGCTGCCCTCCTATCTTTGTGATTAAAAATCCTGATGCCTTGGAGTTTTTTGCCAGGCAGAACTCTGAGTTACTTGTTTATGCCTTCATTAATTCTTCCTTCACTTATCCAACATATTATGAGGCACGTCGAACTCCAAGCCCTGTCCAAGTCCCCAGGGTCGCGAAGGAATGAGACGTGTGTCCTGCCTTCATGGCACTCTTTGTCTGGGAGACACAGTGAACAAGCCATACAGAAAGAGAAATGCTAGTAGAGGCAGCTGGTGAGGGCCAGGAGCTAAACTGCGGAGGTAGGCAGGGGCCAGGCCCCGGGGGAGCTTGAATCATATCTTGTGGGTGTCAGGAGCCAGTGAGGGATTATATTCAAGAGAGTGGCATCTGGGAACATTCACTCTGGGCCACTGCTAGAAGGGGTGGGAGCAGGTGAGGCCAGGAGACCACTCACAATGCTGCCAGCATTCAGACGAGAGCTCGTAGGATGTGAGGAGGAGAGGACAATGGGAGAGAGGTCCAGGGGACCAAAGGGGCAGAACGCCCTGGTCCGCTGGATGCCCTCCGTGGGAGCTGTTGAGGTTCACCTTGGAATGGCACGGGGCTGGACGCAGGCTGAATTTCTCTTCCTCTAACCAGCATGCTCTAATGAGATTTGAGGCGCAGCCCATGATGAAAGGAGTGTCTGTTGGGATATACGGGGTCAGTGTGGAAAGGCTCTGCAGAAGGACAGAGTGGACAGCTGCGGGGAACAGGGCACCTCCACCCTCACTGTCCTGCTTTTGCCCTGGGGCTGTCTACCATCCTCCTTCCTTTCCCGCCTTGCTCTGGGGCCTGTAACCAGGGTACCCATGGCTTACTCTACCCCATGCCCCATCCCAGGGTAGGAAAGGTTAGGGCTCCTTCTCGCTGGGTTGCCAGCTTTTCAGCATCCCAGGGCATTTCTGCCAAGGATTATGCTAAACCAGCCTTACGGACAGCCCCTTAAAATGCAAGCCTCTGTCTGTGATGGATGGAGAACATCCAGTTGTTTAGCCAACCACTTACAGTTTGTTACAAACCTGCAAGAACCACACATGGGCATCTTGTTAGGCCCGTTAGGCCAAGGACCCCATAAATAAATAGCAGAGTATGTCTTGGTGCATCAGGGCTGGAGTATGGAAATAGAGGCACTGCATAAATAATACATGTTTACAAGGTAAATACATCAGTACGTTAGCGTGTGCAGCCATAACCAAACCACCCCACGTAACAACCACAGTAAGCTCCGGGGTCTACCACGTGATTGGCTTCCATCCATCAGTGTGCATGCGGATTCAAAATGACCGCCGAAGGGAGGGGTCCTCCTGCACACTGACCTTGAGGCCTTGGAATCGAGGCGAGTGGTGAGATTGCAGGTGGGCACCCTGACCCACAGCTTTGCTGCCAAGGTGTGAAACCTACCACGGCCATGTGTTCCTGCAGATGTCTTAAGGTCAGCCGCCAAGCAGCAGGCTGATTAGCACCAAGGTGCAGGATGCGATGGGTTGCACCTACAGGAAGACGGCCAGCCGGCTGGGGGAAACGGATTTTCTCATTATGCAGATTCTCTCAGACTTAGGAGGGGGCCAGTGGATCGACTTTCCAAGTTTAAGTGACTCTCACCAGAGCCCTGTAACTTTCAGCCTTTCACCCTGAAGGTTGGGCTGGGTTTTCAGAAAGTCAGTTTCCCATCTCCACCACCCCTTTTTCATCCCTGAGCCCCACTGGGCATCTGGAGCTCCGAAGAGGCAGCCGACAGAATGGCCGCTGGAGCGGGTGCCCCTCCCCTCGGTTGTAATGGCACAATGCTGGATTTCAGTATTTTAAATGAAAAATATATGCAGTTAGCTGTGCACTGACAATGTCCTTGAGGATTTGACAGTGAGATTTTCCAGCAGTTGGTCTTCGTTAGGATCCTGGCGGTGTTTAATAAGGCAGTCGAACTGCTGGCACCTTGGGTTCCTGTTTGTTCTCCGAGGGCTCTGGGGCTGCTGCGGTAAGCACATCGACCAGAGCTGATCATTACAAGGGCGTACGCCACCATGAATAAAAATGTCACACGTTTTCCCATCTCACAGCGGTACAGAATGTCAGTCCTGTCAAACACACGTTGCAGGGAGCTGTGTGCAGTCCGTACAAATTGGAGAGCTGCATTCCCCCCCAGCCTTCTGATATTCTTCATTTGAAGCTGAAGAAAAACAGTTGTTAACCTATTAGCTAGGATTTTAAACTCTGCTGAGGCGGTGGAGGGCTAGACTTTGACACAGATAGAAATGTATGCCAGGGTCCAGGAATTTTAAAAACAGGTTCTCCATCCATTTATTCTGAGGGAAGGAAAAAAAAAAAAAAAAAAAAAAAAACCTCTGTCTGGCGAACCTGACTGTCTGTCTTTAACAGACACTGGGGAAATTTTGGGATATTTCACATCTAAGCTTCCCACCTTTGCGTTCTCCTCGAAAAGTCTCTTGCTCTTCAGGATGGCCTTGGGCTCAACCTGTTAGACCAGGATATCTCTAGGTTGGGAGTTTTTCCTGATCAGAAGCATGCCGTTCCTGATCAGAAACATTGCCATCCTTGTGGACAGTGCGACTCAGTGATAGAATGACAACTAGTTGGTCCACATTAGTCAAATGCTGGGCAACGGCCTTAACTGATCGTTTGAGTCTAGTCCCACAGTCTTGGGTGAGCATTTACTTTGCACTGACCACGTGCAGGCCTTGTGCCTAGAGCCCAGGATCCAGATGTGACCAAGACGCCACGGCACTCTCGAGGAACCGCTCGTCTTTAGGGGAGGGACAAAAGAAAGAAGCCGGGCTCTATCCAGCCAGGAAGAGAGGGATAGCTTCCAGGAAAGGGACAGAGGCTTGAGGGATGAGCTGAATCCACCAGGTAGGCAGGTGCAGGAAGGGCACCCAGGACGAGCACGTGCGTTGAGAAGGGCTGTGGCACATGAGTGGCAGGGCACGTCTTTGCAGGGCTGGAAAAATGGGCTGCTTGTGGTAGGGCGGAATATGGGGTGGGTGGGCCAGGGACTACGTCTCGAATGGCCTGCCGAGAACTGTCTGCAGGACACGACCAGCTCCCCGAGCTGCGGGTGGACCAGGGCGGGGGGAGCTGGTGGCAGGGAGAGCAGCGTGGAAGCTGTCGTAATCACCAGACTCCTTTTCCGGAAGATGCTGTGCGATCCTATCTGTACAACTGCAAAATCGGGAGAAGATCTTTATTTTAATTTCCTAGTGGTAGTACTGCTTGGGGTGGACACCATTCCAGACATGATAAATTAGCCTTGGTTTTGCTGAGCTGGCCCCAGCCCTTAAATGCACTGAGCAAACCCTCCCCAAGTCAGGACACAGGCCTGGTGAAATGTAGGCGGCTGCAAAGACAAACCTTTCTGTGTGGTCAGAATGGACTTAGCAAGACAAAAAACTCAGAGGATATTGGGGGGAAGAACTCCCCAGGGAGAGGGAGCACCCTCATTCTCAAGTGGATAAGATTCAGCATCTTCCTTCTGCCGTTTGTGTACCGGGTCTGATGGAAGGAGTGTGGGCTTCTTTGGGGTCAGACTTACCTGGGTCTGGAGCCTGGTTCGGCCACCTGTTAGCGGTGAGGCCTGGGCAAGTCACTGAGCCATGCGGACTCAGTTTCTTCATCTGCCAAATGGGGATTTTACTTTCTCTGCAGGGTTGTTGGGATCATTAGAGACCTTACAGGTAGAGCTTCTAGTACAGAACCTGGAACATAGCAAGTGCCTCAAAACAGCCCCCCTGCCTCTGTCAGAGGGGGATTCTCTCTCCCAACATCTGGAAGCCCCTCCTGGCATCCCCCACCTCCTGGGAATGTCACCCAGGCACCCTTGATGGCATCCCAGATGGCTGCCCCCATGTAGGTAGCAGCGAAGCCCCCGCCTCCTGTTTCTGTCTGGGCAGAGAATGGCACGCGTCAGCAAGGCTCCCTGCCCCTGCCCAGCCACGGCCCGCATCTGCTGCCTGACCTCGGGCCGCCAATGGGATGCCACCTATTCATACCGAGCAGCTGCACCTGACTAAAAACAAAGGGCTCCCCTCCCCCGCCCCACTGCTGTCCCCCCTTCCTCCCCCGCCTCTGTCCCCCAAGCGGCCTGGGGTCACCCGGCCCCCTCGCAGCCTTCCCTCACAGCTGCCTCGCTGCTTTTGTTCAGCATGTGAACTTCCCCATCAGCCGAGCTCCTTGCACGGGAAGTAATCAGGGATCTTGACAAGGCTTCAAACCACAAATGCCACTACAAATTAACCAGCACCGCTACAAAATACTACTCCTGTCAACATCGGGGAAGAAAGCACTGCTCCCAGGACCGGGAGGAACCGTCTCCCGGCTCAGCAATCACTCGCCGCAAAGAGTGCCTGGGCCCAGCAGGGAGAGTGGCCTCGCAAGGTGACTTGTTGAGGGGGCCGAGTCCCCGGCAGCCCCTCTCCAGAGACGACGGCGTACAGAGCCGACAGCAGGTGCTACAGCTTTTCTTCGAGGGCCACCTTCAGCCCCCAGCACCCCTGCAGAGGGTGCCTCAGGGCGGCGAGTTGCAGGCACGTGGGAACCTCCCCCTGGAGTCCGACAACCAGCTTCCTGACGTATTGTGCGAATTTGGGCCGGAGGGACTATGGCAGGGCTTCTATCCAGAGTTTTAGGACTGACTGAGATATACTGGGTAACACCTGGCCCGTTGAGGGTGCTCCAGGATGAGGCCCCTCCCAGCCTCCCTTTCCCATGAAGAAGCACCTTGTCATCGTGTACGGGCAGGATGGAAACTTCTTCCTCAGCTCTGATGCAGAAGTCCATCCTGTGCAGTGTCTTTCCATGAGCATCCCTCCCAGATGATAGCCTGGAGCTGAGAGTTACCTCTGCGGATGCTGCAGGGCCCGAGGACCCCAGGGTCCCCTGTGGGGGCCCAGGGCCTGCCCAGTGCTGTTGGCACGGAGCGAGTGGTATAGGACACCAGCGCTCAGTCTCCTCCAGCATCCTTGCTGACACTCTGAAGCGAAGGCAAGCATTTGATCCTCCCCAACAAGCAGGATCAGCTCTATCAAGTGTGGACGAGAGGATTCAAGATAATGACAGGAGTTGGGGGACAGGCGAGAGCTGTGCCCGAGAGAGCCGGTTGGACATTTCAAAGGAGATACTCCACACAAATATAGCTTCAATACACTCCTTTTTGGAGGCCTATCAAAAGAAGCCCTCTTTTATTTTCATACCTTGCATAATAGCAGCTCTCCCTTCCCGAGGAGTGCAGGAGCCTTGCTCTCAGCCCAGAGGCCCTTTGTAAAGCCACGGAAAGCTTTGTCTTCCTCTCCCAACCAGGGCCATTTCATGCACAGGTCAGAGCATTGATGTGGCTACTAGCCAGGAAAATTAACCAGGTGAACTATTCCCTCGTTAAACAGTAACAGGGTTTAATTGTGAATTTTCTCTTTTACCCTCTCCATTCCTGGAAGCGTATCTGGTTGGGGCACATCCCTGGCACAGAGAAGCCCACAGCATCTACCCAGCCTCCCCTTTGGGGATGCCAGGGCCTCTTCCAGGTGAGCTAGATGGGAGTCTGACAGAAAAGAGACAGTTCAGAATACCATTCAGACCCAAAGGACCTGAGACCCCCTTTGAGGCTGACCTTGGAGGCCACCGTTCTCATGCCTCCAGCTGCCATCGGGCACGCCCCACCTTCTCTGGCCCTCAGAGAGGGTAACGGCGGGGGCTCTGGCTGCCACCTCAAGCAGGTTGCCTCCCCACCCCAAGCTTTGCATGCATAGACCTCGGCCTTCAATGAAGCGGCCTGATCCCTGGGGCCTCGGGCATCTCCGATCTCCTGCTCCCTTCCCCTCACCACCAGTCCCTGCTTGGGGTCTGGCCTGTCCGCCCACTGACTTTGACATTTCACTTTCTGTGTGGTCTTAGGTAGCGCCTGTTTGCCCTCCCTGAGTCTGCTTTACCAGCCGTGAAAAGGGGAGGCTGATTCTGACCTTAAAGGGATGTTAAAGGGATAGTCCAAGGTGTGTCCTCCATGGGGACTGAGGAAATCCGTGCACTGGTTCCCAAACAGCCGGCCCCTCCCACATCCATCACAGGACTCCTGCCCCAGTGCTCAGTTAACTTGAGACGAGCTCTTCGACCCTCTTCCGAAGGCCTGTCACCCACTGCTTGGTGTGACCCTGGGCAAGTCTTTGCCTCCCCTCATCTGTGAAATGGAACAATGACCCGCATTCCCGGGACAGCAAACGCGCTGGTTGGGCGTTAGAACACAGCGGACCACCAGAGCTTTGGTTCTGCTCACCTCACAGGCCGCCCCCACCTCCACCCCCGCTTCACTCTCTGCCCCACGTCCATGCCTGGCAGTGAAGCATTTTCCACCCTGCAGCCCCATGTAGGGCGCCCGTTCATTCATGCCACCCAGGTAATTAAGCTGATATTCCAACACGGCTTCCCCTCCTGACCTTTTGGAAACAATGTGTTTTGCTGCATCAACAAATTAACTGCAAATCAGATGCTGTCCTCATAAATGTGGGTTTCATATCCAATGAGCATACTCACCTGGTCCACACGGCTGACAGATATAAACGCCGAGGGTCAGGCAGAGACCGTCAGAGGCCAAAAGAGTTCCTCTCTTCTCTGGGACTTCCATGTCAATCACACCTTGGGGCTTACCCTCTCATGTTCACATCTCCCAGCAGTCACATGCCAGCTGGCGAGTTGACAGCATGGAGGTCTGGGCAGGCCCCCTTGGCCGGAAGGGAGTGTCTGTCCTCAGGAGCCCACCCATCCTCCTCCCATCCATCTTTGACACCAAGGCCTCTGATACGTCCCTCCCTGCCTAAATCCCTCCCACTGCACTCAGGAGGAAATCCACACTTCTTAGGCTGACGGTCAAGGCCTTGTATTATGTGGCCCCACCCACCAGCCGTTCCTCCTGGCCTGCACCATCCTCATATTCACCCTCACTTGGTTTTGTTGGATCACTGGGGTTCCCATCTCATGCACCTAAATTCTGTACCACCCCCATCGGGTAGAAGAGCCCCTCCTTGGTACCTCCACAGACCTCCTTCCCCTTGTATTATAACCCCACCATCAGAGTGGGAGCCCTTTGAGGGCAGGACTGGGTCTTATTCACTGGTGTGCCCCTTGCCTGTACGAAGCATACTGCATTGTTTGTTGAATGAATCAACACGTGAATCTCCTTTGGAAAGCACTGGAAAGAGATGCCCAAATAAGGAAGGAAGGGGAGGACGTCAGTCACTCTTTCACCAGCCTTTTCTCTAAGGCACAGATCTCTTAACAACACAGTGCAACTTCAGAAGGGGTAAGGGTTAGAAAAACCGAATCAGAAAGGATTCCAGATGACTTTGGAAATTTTGGTTGACAAGGATAGCACAGTGGACTAAGGATACCTGCTTGTTTTAGTTCCTGCTTCTAGCTCTGTGACCTCATACTAGTCACTTAACCTCTCTGGGCCTCCTGTTTCTTGCCTCTGTTACAGGGAAATAACCCTCCTCTAACTTGCCTCACCAGGGAAGGTGAGGCTCAAAGGAAAGAAGGGAAGTAGAAATGCTTTGAAAGGAAAACGCATCATGTAAATAGAAGAGATTAGTAAAATCCAGTCCCTTTCAACAGCGCCTTGCTCACAGCACACTCCCTTGAAAAACCAAGGTCCTCACATTCACAGGACTCTTCTGGGAAGACGGGTGGGTTTAAGGGAAGGACAGAGGATTGGATGGTCTCGTTTCATCAGCAGGTTGCCAGACCAGAGCCTCCCACAGCTGTAGTGCACTCTTGTAGCACCCTCACACCAGTGCTTGTGACTCAGGAGTTATTTCCATTTTACAGAAGGGTTAACTGAGGCTTAGATTAAATAACTTGCCAAATGGCAGAGCCGGTATTGAACTCAACTAGAAAATGACAGAGTCAAGACACGCGTGTGAGTCTTTCCACCAAAATATGTTTCTTGGGGTTTTAGCCCAAATGCTCTTTGTACTCTAAGAAAGGTATTTTTCTGTGATGTGGGTCAAATTCCATTAGACCATACACTCCTTAAGGACAGACTGTGTCTTAGTCTCCTAAATCCCCAGGCCCTGGCCCCAGGTAGTTTTCCCATCACTATGCATGGGAGAGTGAATCTGCTTCCCGACTACACGTGACCTTCAGGAAGGCAGGTGCCAGATGGGGGCATCCCTCCTGCCACAGCTCAGCTCACGAAGTGCCAGATGAATTGTTGAACAGGACTCTTCTTAGCCAAAGATTGCCAAAGGCTCAGCCTTTTTGAACTCGCTTAAGAATCAGCAGTCAGTGTATCTAGGGTACTGATGATCACATGTGACATGATTTCTCTGCAAAAGTGCCCAGACCTCTTGATTCTCAGCTCCAAGCCTCCTCTGGTTTTGCCTCCTCTTCCTCCAGCAGTGGGAGGAGCCCTAGGTTGGCAGTCAGGCAGCCTGGGAGCAGGTCACTTTCTCCCCCTCCAGTCTGTCTCCTTGACCGTGGAAGAATAAGCTCCTGGCACCAGAGTCGTGGGAAGAGACAGACAAGCGCGCACTGGCCCTGGCCCTCAGGGAGTGCGGTCGGGGGTGGGGACCCCGGCTCTCGGAAATGACTTTCACTGTGTCTGGCCAGCTCCGCAGTCGTGTCGGAACTCACCTCACCCTGTTACAGCCCCACATTCAGTTACTCCCTGATTCAGCTTCCCCAGCACTGGAGCCACGTTCTAGAAAACGGTATGTTGAGTTGATTCTCCCCTAGCTTCTCTCTTCACCCCCTCCTCCCGCCCAAGTCACCACCACCCCACCCTTATGGGCTGTTCTAACTGTCCCCAGAGCACTCAGCTCTCCCCGACCTGTGTCCCCCACTCTCATGCCACCCAGCATATTTGGGAAACTGCAACCACCATGACCCAACAGCCCTACTACCTCCTCCCCTCCAAGAAGCAGAAGCTTCTTAGCAGCGCGTCCACTGTGTGCCTTGCCCTGAGGGAGCTACCGTGATATACCCGGCATCCCTGCAGTGGGTCCTCACGGCCACACTCAGGACATTTGTACCACATTACCATTTCTTGGTGTCTATAAATTCCCCTGGTTTACTAGCTTCTAGGTTAGGTTGGTCAAGAGGCTGCTTTCCTCCCACCGTTTATAAATTCAGTTGCAAAAGAACTAACACTTCCTGATGACAATCAAAGCAAAATAAATTAATCACAGAATCTAGAGAACTAACATGTGTTGAGTTTCTACATGTGCCAGGAAGCTTCAGCCAAAAATCTTTGCTGAGCACCTATTTAGCCAGTACCATACTAGATAAACAGAGAAATGCGATGAGTGAGCTGATAATGACACCCTTTGTGCTGTGAATAGATGGGGGGCAGAACACCTGACCCATGCTCCTCAGGGAAGGGCAGGGAGGGCCTCCTGGGGGAGGCAGTGCTTGGGCCAGACAGTGAAGGGCAAATAAGAGGCACCAAGAGTGAGACAAAAGGAGATGCAAGGTGCCTCAAGAACACCTGAGGGACTTCCCTGGTGGCGCAATGGTTTAAGAATCAGCCTGCCAATGCAGGGGACACAGGTTCGAGCCCTGGTCCGGGAAGATCCCACATGCTGCAGAGCATCTAAGCCCATGTGCCACAACTACTGAGCCTGCGCTCTGGAGCCCGTGAGCCACAACTACTGAGCCCACGCACCACAACTACTGAAGCCCGCACGCTCTAGGGCTCGCGTGCTGCAACTACTGAAGCCCTTGCGCCTAGACACGGCCAAAAATAAAAAATAATAAAAAATAAAAAAAACACCTGAGCTTTCAGGGAGAGCAAGGGGCTGAGCAGGGCAGGGTTGGTGGGGGAGATGCACCAGAGATGAGATTGCAGAGGCTTATGGGTGGGGCCCAGAATCCGGAGGGCTTTGAGCACTTCAGTTAACATTTTCCAGGGGATATTAACAGGTGTTATAGGGGAAGTAAGTCTACATTCAAATAAATGTGGGAAACGGGAGCTTTACAAAAAAAAAAAAAAAAAAGGAGTTAATAGTGTTTTGCCTGTTGACTGTAGGGTGTTTTATTGCAAGGGTTGGCAGCCTTCGTTGTGCTAACCAGCATTGTGAATCCCCAAATGGAGCAAGACACAGCACTTCCCAGACTTGTCTGGCTGAAGAACCCCCTTTTCTTCTTTCATACAATGCATCTCCCGGGATGGTTTCTCAGAAGACACCTTGGGAGATGCCAGCCTTCCACTGAGATGCTTTAGGCTAGGAAATGACATAATTGGGCGTGTATTTTTTTTAAGTCCACTCTGGAATAAGCATGGAAGATAGACTGGGAAGGGGAGAGGCTGGAGGCAGGCAAACCTGATAATGATGATAGTTGCTGGCGTCTACGGGCTAAAGATCTTGGCGAACATCTTCTCATTGAAACTTCCTAACAGCCCCCTTGGGTAGGTAGTGCCATTACCTGCATTTACAAATGAGGAACGTAAGGCTTGATGGTTAAATCTTGGGCCACAGGATGAGTGGAGGGATGGGGTTCAGTCTGAGATTGTCTGACCCCAGAGGTCACCTCCTGAATGCTGCCACCCCCGCCAGCAGGGACAGAAATGCAGGTCAGAGGTGACTAGTGATGAGGGCTCTGGGGCTAGAGAAGGAGGTCACCCAGAAGCAGAGTGGCTGAGGACAAGGGAAGCTGAGGGAGATGGGGGAAGTGGGGGTTGTGTGTGAGAGTCGGGGGGTTGGGACAAGGGCAGCAGCCTATGCACTTGTGGGTGGCCATGCTCATCTCATTGGGTGACATCCTAACCGCAGATAGCCTCCAACTGAAGAAGGGTCACCAAGCACGGGTTGGCCTACACTCCTAACGGCACAGGATCTGGGAAGCCAGACTTTATTTCCACCCACATATGCTCTCAGTGTGCCATGAGGGACCCCAATTCTCCACCAAGTCTGTCAGCCAATTTTCTCCATAGGCCACTCTGACAGGCCCTGTGCTGACACCAGGGATCTAGGGACGCCTGAAACGTGGCCCGTCTCTCCGGGAGTCAGTTGTAGAGAATGAGTTCTGAGGCAAGTTTACTACCTGGAGGACCACTCCAACCAAGTGACGCTCTGAAGTGCTGTCCACGAGAAACGTAACAGGAGCCACACATGCAAGTCACATATGGAATTCTAAAGTTTTTAATAACTGCATTTAAAAAGTAAAAAGAAACAGATGAGATTAATTTTAATAATATATTTAACTGAAATATCCAAAACATTTTCATTTCAACATATAATCAATATTAAAAATTATTGAGATATTTTGCATTCTCTTTTCAAACTAAGTCTCTGAAATCCAGCGTGCATTTTACACTTACAGCGCGTCTTAATTTGGACTCGCCAGGTGTGGCCATTGGCTTCTGTAGTGGGCAGTGCAGGTCTGGACTTTGTGGCGTACATATGGACCTCTGTGAACCGTGATGTTCATGGCGGAACCAACTGGAAGCCTCCCAGGGCTCACCGAGCGTCTGTGACCTTGGTCTAGTGTGGACCTTTACTCTCCTTACCCTGTCTGCCCATCCGCCCCACTGTCCAGGGCATCTAGATGGGCAGGCCATTGACAGAACAAAGCTTGACTTTGGAGATAAAGGGTTTGAGGAGCGAGCTAAGAGGTCTGTGCTCTATTGATTTTTATTCAAGTCCTGAGTTCAAAAGTCAAGCATTTTGTGCAAATTTTATTTGTTCCTCAGACATTTACTGAGCAGATATTTTTTCCCGAGGCACAGGGATGAATCCCTTAAGGAAATGAACATCTGAAGGAGAATGGGGGGCGGGGAGGGGAAGATACATGGTGGTAGTGAGCGATAAGTCAGAGCACTGAAGGCAGCATCTGACCTGGGCGAATTCTTGAAGGACAAGTAAAGGTTTGCCAGGCAGATCAGGATGGGGTTGGTCATTCCACCTGCTGGGCAGGCAGGAAGCAGGCCTGAGAGCCTCAGGCCATTCGAGGGTCTGCTGGTGAGCACAGGGGTCTGGGAGGGGTCTGGGTGGGGCACGGCAGAACCCAGGTCTTGGAGGATTTGGAATGCCAGCCCAGGGCCTTGTTGAACTGTGTGTGGCCCCAGGACAGGAGGGGACAGCAGAGGTCTCGAAGCTGGGGTGTGGCAGGGTCACATTGCATTTTAGAAGATCCCTCTTGGCCTGTGTGGAGAATGGCTGAGGAGATCCGGGGCGGGCCCTGTTGGGAGGTGATTACAGTGATCCAGGCTCGAAGTGGAGAGGAGGGCCTCGGACACGGGATGTGCAGGAGCTGGTGACCGGCCGAGGCAGCAGGAGGCGTGGAGAACGGCCCTTGGGCTCCCGCTTGGGGGGCTGAATGCTTGGAGCCGTGTGTGGAAATGCATCAAACCATCTCCGTGTGTACTGATTCCTTAAGTTTCCACTTTAATGCAGCCGCAGAGACTCCATCCCACTCGCCCGCCGCCTCCCAAGATACAGCGCTCGAGGCCCGTGAGTAGCCGGTGGTACTGCCCTCCCGCCTAACACTGCCTGAGCCGTCTCCCCGCCTGACTAAACCTCGGGGGTCTGAACTCAGCTGCCTTGCCAAAGAAAACCATGTAGTGGGTTATTCAGCTTCCCTCTGTGTGGCATGTCCCTGGACTTGCATTTTCTGGGCTTCTCTCTCCTTTTTCTGAATCAGTTTGGTGACTCGCAGGTCAAAGCTGTAGGCAGCAGGGTCGCTGTGTGGTGTGTTTGCCGTGTGTGCATCGTTCGAGCACATCTCCTGGGTTGAGCCGCGTTGCTAGCCAATGAGCTTTAAAGGCTGCAGCTGCCTCTTCCTCACAAAGGAAGCAGAAATCTGGCAGCAGGGGTCTGTTCCGCCAGATCTCGGTTTGCAGATGCATTTGATATCCCTTCCTGGGGGGTAGAGGCTACGCCCAGGGAATATTGAACCGGCTCAGATGGAGACCAGGTCGCCTCATCTCCTGGGCCTCACGTGGGACTCCACCCTCCCAAGGGAAGCTCCAAGTAAGGGCAGAAAAGCAGGATGAGATGTGATGAACCCACCAACACCTGGGATTGGGTGGGCCAGGGAAAGAGACCCATCCGTGCTTTCTCAAGAGAAATACCTTGGGAACATATGGGGTGTGGGTCCCATGTTAGCATCAGTGAAGTCCTTTTTCTTGTGGGCTCAGACTTTGGTCATGCTGAGAGGCCTGATAACTTTAGCAGGTTCCCTTAAAGTGGGAAGGAAACTTGCCGGGACCATTGAGTGAGGGCTGTTTACCAAGAGAAGAGTTTCTCTGTTTCTTGTTCAAAGCGGCCACCACTCTTGCAGTCAAGCAAAAGCGGCCCTCAGAGTTCCCCATGAACCCGAGTCCCAGTCCCTCCCGCCCTCCCCACTGCCGTGTCCACATCCATCTCGAAAGGTGTGGCGGCCCAGGGGTGCAGCTGACTAGGCTGAACTGTATCTGTTTCTTCTTTTTTTTTAATTTAAGAGTTTACTTGAGCAAAAATTGATTCGAATGAGGCAGCACCAAACCAGAAGTGGTTAGGAGCGCTCTCGAACTGCGTCTGTTTTGAATCCTAGGCACACGTACCCAGCATCGGTTGGGTGGCCGCTCTCTGCGCGGATATTGGAAAGTTCTGTGGCGCTGTTTCCCTTCCCTTCCCTACCACATGCGGGAGTTAGAGGGCTGGGGTGGAGGCAGCCATGACACTGCAGTTCCAACCACGTGTGACGGATCCATCCTGTACCCCAGTCAAACCGTGATCAGCACTGCTGTCGAGCGGCTGGAATGTTTCTGCTCGTTGTCATTGGAAGAAAGTCACAAACAGCAAAAAGAAAGCGCTTTGGGGGACAGGAAGCCAACTTCTGGGTCAAAGCTTGTGTGATTTAGTGAGAATTTCAGTACAGTCATTAGCAACATGGCTTTGGAGAGTAGACAGAACCAGGCTTGAGACCAAAGTTGTGTGACTCTGGGCAGGTCCTGAAGCTCTCTGAGCCCCTCTCCTCTCTCTGTAATACACCCTCATTCATGGAGGGTTTTGTGAGCATGATATAGATGACATTTGTAAAGCACCTAGCACAGTGCCTGGCACACAGTAGCAGTTCTTCCTCTTCTTAACAGGTTTCTAAATCTGAACAGCTTTTAAGGAATGACCCAGTTTCTTAATAATCATCATTCACCTAGGATTTTCATAGTCGGCAAATCATTCTTGGCCACATCAACCCAGCTGAGCCTCACAGTAACTCTATGAAGTAGGCATTGCTTCCACCTGTTTTAGAGATGAGACAACCGAAGCCCAGTAACTTAACCCAAGTCCCTCAACTACACAAAGGGGTCACCAGACTCTAGAACACATGGTCTTTTCAGCATACCAAGCTCCCCGGACCCTTCATCTCCATCTCCACAGAGTACAAAGGACTGGGGCAGAGCCTTCAGGTGAGAAAAAATTCATCAGCAGCCGGCTGGGCTTCCTGTGGAATCTCTACGGCAGTGTTAGATCCTGACAGGCATGCAGAGGTGAAGGGAATTGACATTTACTGAGCACCTTTTAGGTGCCTAGACTGTGCTCCTTTGTCCTTACAACAACCTGGAGGAGGCAGATGCTGTTTCTCCAAATGGCAGCCGAGACCACAGAGATGATAAGAGGCCACGCTGGCCTTTGAGCCCAGGCCCGCCTCTCTGCCCCGCCTCTCCCCACTCCTCACCAGGCAGCCTCTCCCAAGCCAGAGTCATCCAGACGGTAGTTCTCAGAAATCCTTGGAGAGACCTAGGATCCAAGACAGGCAGGGAATCTCTTAGAAAGTGTGATCTGGGGCCGGATTGCTCCCCTTGGAAGAACTCAGGTACTGGAGACAGCTCCTGTGGGCTCCACGTGGTGTCACCAGTGTGGGGACTCGTATAGATCGGGGGGGCGAGGAGGCTGGAATTCAGCCACATCCGTTGGCGACTGAGGACTTGGGAAGGCAAATACTGCCCTGAGCAAAGCCTGAGCAGCAGCTGCCTCTGCCACCGCCCTGGTGCAGGAGGTGACCAGCCTGGCACACGGGGCTGCACCCCCCTTGGGTTATGAAACTTTGAAGAGGCAGGTACCTAGCAGAACTGATTCTCCTGGGCCTGGAAGTCAAAGAGGCATGTCCTGGTTTGAATCACAGCTTGGACACTTCTTGACTGTGTGATGTTAGGCCAGACGCATACCTTCTCTGAGCCTTAGTTTCATGATCTGTAGAATGGCTTGCTACACCTACCTGGTGGGGTATGAGGTCATATATGTGTAGCACCTAGCACAGTCCCTGGCAAGAGGTGGGTACACGTACCCCAGTTCTGCCAACCCAAACACCTTCTGCCAAGTGGGGTCACTATGGGACTAATTTGGGAGCCGTAGAAGTTTTGTGCTTTCTCGGCCTTGCGTTCCCCAGCGCCCCAGCGTCTGTTCACTCCGAGTGCATTCACGCAAGCATTTCCAGTGGGCACCACTGCACACTAGGGGTGAACCTGGGGCACATGGGCTATGGAACCCCTCAAGGGCCTCGAAGAAGATGGCCTGACAAGCTCCCATGTCAGGAGCCACTGGCCCATAGCCAGCCTTTGCTGGGTCACTTAGCTGCAGACATTCTGGGCAGAAGTGTGGCCATCGGCCCAGGGTAGTGGGAGCATGGGGGCTAGCCATTCAGCCTTTCTGGAAGGAGCCTTGTAGCCTGGCACCTGTGGCTGGAGTTCAGATGTGACCAGAGGATTTAGATTTTCTTTTTAAAAAGAAGAAAAAGGAAAAAGCAGAAGAAAGCCTTGCCAGTGTCTGGTGGGCTCAGGGGAGTGGGCCGGGGCGTGCAGGGGAGAGGCAGGCTGTGGTCGGCTGCATGTGAAGCGCTTTATAAGCTCTGTATTTATTATTTCTTGCTCACCATTAAAATCAAATGTACTCGGTGCTTTTGTATTCAATACACATTTAACCCTGCCGACTTAGATTTCTCAGGTTTTAAATCCAGTGGGGAATTGGCTGGTTTCCCAACTTTCCCCTCAAGTCCCCCTTGAACAGAGCTCCAAATCCCTGTTTAGCATTTTCTCCCCCAGCGCTGCTGGGATCCTAGCACTGGTGGGGCCGGTCGTAGTTGTGTGTGCATGTGGTTTCTTCCCTCATCCCCAGCCCCCGCCCTTCCTAAGCACCCCGGAAAGACGGATGTGATCGCTGAAATATGACAGGCCAGTTGTCTGTATCGTCTTGTGATTCGGGCTTAATTAAACCATTTTGTCTGTGTGTGTCTGTGCCTGGTTACGGCTCTAGCTGTACGTCTGCAGCCGTGTGTGTGTGTGTGTGTGTGTGTGTGTGTGTGTGTGTGAGAGAGAGAGAGAGAGAGATTTGTGCATGTGCCTTCTCCTCCTGTGTGTGCCTCTGTGAGTGTGTATTTGTGAAACTGGGTATGTTGGTATCTCGAGGCCTGTGCGTGCCTCTGGGTGGTTGTCTGTCCATGAGTATAATTTTGTGTCTGCTATTTTGTGTCTGCTTTGTCCACACCAATCAGATGTGTGTGTGACTCTGGGTGTGTCTGCAGCCACGCGGGTGACTGTCTCTGGGTCCGCCGTGCCTTTCTCCCTCCCCGGCTTTGCTGCCGCCCTCCCCCTCCCACCCCCCCTCCCTGCTCTGTCTGGTTTATCATCCCTAATGAAGCAGTCTTCTCCATCGATCCTGCTGATTGCCAACCCATTCCTTTTGTTTGTTGGCGCTGAGCCATTCAGCGGCACTCTGACAGCTCAGCTCGTCTAATTAGCTCTGTTGTTCTTTTTCCCCATGTTTCACCACGTTGCAAGTTCAGTTGAAGTTGCCACAAACTTAATCCCCCATTTCAGCCACAAGTTCACATTCCTAACCTGCCTCTATTGTACAAGGAGCAGCTGTGGGCAAGGACAGGCGAATGGGCCTTAATGTCTGACCTTCCCAAAGCCCCACCCCAGGGACCTCCGGGGCAGGGCAGCGCTGCCCTGACTGCGCCCCGCCTTTGTGGTGCAAAGTCAGGTGCAAACCAGGTGATCCTGTTTACCAGCTGCAAGAGGAGTCCGGCTCTAGGCCGGGAAACCAGTTCAGGGTTCGCACGAGTGGGGGACGGATCCATTCGTTTATTCAGCAGCCGGTGACTGGACGTCTGCTTTGTGGCAGGCACTGCTCTAATAACAGTGATCATAACAGCAGCATTATTATGCACTTTGTAGGTTCCAGGCAGCAACATCCATTTCTAAAAATCTTGCTGAGGGGTCTCTGTAAACCAGGCAGTGAGCACGGTGCTAGGCAAGGGTAGGCCATCATAGATCCATCTTCTAATTTGGAGACACCGAAGCCCCGTCTTCTTTTTTGTTACTGATAAGGTCACAGAGAAACAAGGTGAGCGTTTATTGAGCCCCCACTGTGTGCCAGGCCCCGCGCCGGCCCTTTCCCCGCATCACCTCATTGGATCTTCACAGTAATCCCAGAGCAGACGGCAAGTTTGGTGGAACGCACTTGGCTCTTACCACGTCTCTGATTTGCCAAACCAGGCTGAGATCAGACTGGCCGTTCCACAGGAAAAACTCTGGTTAGGTCAGACGTGTGGAGACGTGAGGGAGGGCTTGATGAGACTATTAAAGACTTATCTCTTACACAGCCAACTTCTGTGATCTGTGTTCCGAAGCCATTGTGTTGTGTCGCCCACCAGTGCTGGGTTGAGGGCTGGTGGGAGGCTGGGTTCGGGGAAGAGGGCTGCAGGGATTGGAGCGAGTATGTGCTCTTCTTCCCTGTCTTGCCTGCTAAGCTCAGCGTCCGTGGCGTTTCCTGCCGTGGTCCCTCATCTGTAGAGAGAAAGCGGCCCCCGCACTGGGCTGCTCATTCATTCTTATTGGCAACAAAATTCACAGATAGGCTTTCTTCGCTTTCTCCAGTCCTTCTCTGGTGTTGTTCAGATGATGGTGCCGGATTTAAAGCCAGGTAATGCTGACTGGACCAAATGAGTATCCTCCTAAGGACGCCTAGAAATTCTTAGCGTAACTCTCATCACGGGCTCTGGTGGGAGAAGGGGGTATCTTTTTATATGATCCCTCATCTTGGCTTTCAGAGGCCTCAGGTCAGAAAAGAACTACCTTGCCTCTGCAGCCTGGTTGTGGACAAGGAAGCTGTGTACTTCACTGTCAATACGCCCACCTCCAGCCCTTGAGCTAGGTCCGCATGGTGCGTGCAGTGCCCACACAGGCTGTGTGGCTTCCAGGCCGAGCCCTGCTCAGGAGGACTGCACAGGGGTGCCCAGGGGAGCAGAAAGAGGACTTTTATTGGCGCTCTAACACTGTTAATGTTTGCTTCTCCCACTCCCACTTAGAAAGGAAAATAGGCCTCCTGTAATGCAGTTGTAAAAAGAACAAAATAGGCATATGTACCCCAAAAACAAAGTCTAAGTGAAACCTTTTTGTTCTACCAAACTGGTTTCCGGGTTCCGGGAGAAGGCAAGACGGACCCATCATTAACGAGAGCCTCTTTGTTCCGGGTCCTGCACAGACCGTGCCTCACTGAACCCTCGCGGCAGCCCTGAGAGGAGGCAGGTGGTACCACCCCCGACCTGCAGATGAGGACACCCAGCCCTTCAGAAGAGCCTTTCCCCTATGAGTAGGCCACAGAATTCCAGTTCACGGGTCGGCTGCAAATTCAACGGCCGTGTCTCCATGATAAGCAGAGCCTTTGAACCTATGCTGTGAAAATTCCTCAGCGTTTGTTTTAGGGCCACTTATCTGCATCTTGAGAATGTTCCTGTATGGCTTTTCCAACTGAGCCCTTCTTGGGGATTTCCCCCTGTGCCCATTCTAGGTGCGCCCTCCCCGGCCACACGTCATTAAGAGGCCGAAGAGCAACATCGCGGTGGAAGGCCGGAGGACGTCCGTCCCGAGCCCCGAACAGTGAGTACCCTGTTCTCCCCTCCCCTGTGTCTGCAGGAGCCCAGCGGGGCCAGCGCTTTGTGGAGACCATGTGGCAGTCCCGGCCTTTGAAAGGCTTCCCTGGAGCCCCGAGCGGGTATTTCACAAAGAGGTCAGTCGGGGAACACGGCTTGATCTTCAGTGTCAGTTCTGCTGGCAGTTGTCACAGCAGCAGGAGGCCCCAGAGGCCAGGGAGCTGGGCACCCGGGCTGGGTTTTTAGTGGTGACACCCAAGGGGTACTCAGACAAGCTCGGATAAAGATTCTAGACCTCTTCTTATGCTGAAGATAGCTGGTCAGAAAAAGAGAGTTAGGAACCTGGTCGAGGAGGCAACCTATTTAACGAGGGCCACCACCTTCCTAGGCCTGGGCTGCTTCAGGTCTCCAGAGCTCAGATTTATACACAGGACTATCCTCATCCACTGCCCCTCCCCCACCAGTACCTTTGCTCACCTGTGCCTTAGCATTTATTTTATTATGACTTTGCTTTCTTACCACACCTTGGGCCCAGAGCTCCATGGGACAGGTGCTGGGTTTTATGCCCAGTACCAAGCATAGGACCCGGCTTAGAATCACTTGCTGGGTAGACACTGGGTAGATGAGGGGAATAACGAGGCAGGTGGACAAGCAGTGGCCAGAGGCTGAGCTGTCTGAATGTGGGAGGCTTAAAGCTGCTCACGGCCCCGACTTCAGAGCTATCTGGAGAAGGTAGCACTGCTTCCATCAGAGGAATGCAGTGCTTCCCTCCGTCCCCAAGGCACACAGCCGCTGGTTTCTGCCCAGAGAGCTCAGCAGCTACACACTGGCTTCCAGTGATGCCTTGAAAAAGTGCATGAAACCATCTTGGTCTGGGGTTGTTGGGGGAACCAAAAAAAAATTGCCCCTGGGACCCTGAGGTCCCTTGGGTGAAGAGGGGAATGCTCCTCGTGTCTGCCTTATTTTCAGAAAAGTTCTCAGGGAAGGAAGTTAAGGGAGACGGGAAACGGCACGTCCTAGCCAGAAAAGGAGCCAAAAGGAAGAAATAATTCCCAAATGTCAGGCTGTGGCCTAGCTCGGGTTGCCGTCCACTTCAGCTCTTCCAGGATTCTCTGGTTTATAGGATGGTATCACTTGAGACTATCATGTTGTTACAGAACCAGCCTACCTAGGCAGCCCTCAAAACTGTGTGTGTCTGCGTGTCTGTGTGTCTTGGGAGATGCTTGGTGATGCAGAATTTGGAAGTAGGACTCCAGAAGTTGGGTGTAGGTTTAACTTTTGCTGTGCACAATAGGACGGTGGGAATCTTGAGGACTCTTTCCCTGCCATGGATTATGATTGCCCCCTTGTGGAGAAAATGCTGCACGTCTTCAGAGTGCCTCAGACCCCAAAGACTTCTCCTTAGGGGAATGAAATTAGTCACTTTTCTTTAGAGCCATCTCTTTAAAACTGGACTAAACATTTTAGACACTGTACTGGGATACAGGGCCATGGTACTGTAGATATTGAAATGCAAATCCAGAATATCCTTGCTTTGCACCAAAAACACCCTGGACCAACAACACTTCCCATTCTACAGAAAAACATTACACATTTTGTGGCCGGGTTCCCGATTAGAGCTCGGACTTCATCACCACGTTTATTTACACTGTTGCTTTTCCAGCCCAGTGATAGGGGATTGCTTCGTCCGTATATGCAAAGAGCCAGTGTCTGGTAACCCCATCATTTTGGAGATTACCAAAACTATGTCAGTACCACTTTTTGTGTGGGGTTTTGTTTTGGGGGGGGTTCTTTTTGCAGTATACCTTGTTTTAGATTTCTTTTTGGGAAACATTTGGGATTGAAATGAACCAGTGGGAGCAGCGGTGGCTAGTTTAGTGGGTTGGCAAACTGGCAGTGATAGAAAACAAATGACAGGTTCTCTGTGATCATACGTAACAGTGACCCGGGTCCACCAGGAGACAGGGAGGTATGTTTTAGAACATCATTCCGAGAGTTTCTGTTCACATATTTTTAATGTGATGGGGGGGCTGCGGGGGGCCGGCAGAGCTGTCCTCCCATAATGCCAGTGACATTTCTGGTGCAACCCGGGTGTTTTCCTGCGTCTCTTCCCATGCTGCCTTCTCCCCCCCCGCCGACCCCCCGTTGTGCTCCTCCACTTCCAAATGCCATGTCACAACAGCACTTGGATGTGTTTTTCTCAACTGTCATCAGCTCCAGCTGGCAAGACCAACTTCTTGAAACACAGGAAGCATCCAGCGGAAAATATTTTAATAAAACAGACTCCTCATAAAATATTGTTTTGGGGAGGAAGAAACCAGCCCCACCAATCTGTCAGCATTGTGTCGGGAGACACAAGAAGACAAGCTGGCGGGCAGGAGCCACATCCTAATGGGCCTTTGTTGCTGGTGGTTCAGTGTTGGGCACACGGACTCGGTGCCTGGCCCTTTAATCTGGCCTGGATTTTCTTGAATCACAGATCTTTGTCTCCACTGGGAATATCAAAGTGCATCGGAAACTTAGAGGATTTGGGCGGCAGAAAGAGACACAGGATCTTTGAAGTTGAGGGAAGGATTCAGTCCTCCCGACTTCTTGCCCCAAGTCTCACTTCCAAAGAAGCACATTAAGTAATTAACTTTGTGGACAGCAAAACGGAGCTGATTAAGAATTAGACAGTCTCCACGGCCTCCTGCAGCAGCTCAGCATCTGGAGTTCGTCGAGGCCCAGTAGCGTCGCCAGCAGCTCTAAGGCCACTCCATCCACTGAGGTCCGTTTTTTGCTTTCTAGCTCACGTCCATTCTTGCATCCATTCATTCAGCAAATATCTTCAAAAACCCGCTAGGTGTGAGCTTCTTAGGACTTTTAAAGGAGGCCCCAAAGGGAATCCCAGTGCCGACTTCTTTTGACTTGCATTTTCCCAGAAAGAAATTTTTCCCATGTCAAATTTTCTTCCCCAGTGGAAGGTAGGTGTCCTAGCCCCTCAAAACCATGTGATAGCAATTGGAAGAACAATTTACAAAGACTTCTGGGGAAAACATTCCCTCTGTTTTTCTGTTAACATTAGCTAATTAATATTCAGTGACTACTTCTCCTCAAGAAGTATTAGCTACTTACATTATTATTCAGAACAGGGCTGATGGTATGCCCCAAGGATCCCCTAGGGTAAGAATTGGGGTTAGGAGGAATCAGACAGCTCGGGCTGTGGGTCAGAAGCCAGTTGGCAGTTAGTACAGTGGAGCACCTCATGTGTTCTAGGTCCTCTTAAGCGTCCCTTCCACAGAACAGGAACGCTGGCTCAGAAAATGTATTGACCAGTGTTCCAGGGTCATCCAGTTAGAAGGCGGCATGGCCAGGACTCCAAATGCTGCTCAATTTCATTCTCTCCATTGCACTCTGCTGTCCATGGGGGTCCATTGTTCTCCTGGCTTTGCCCAGAGAGACAGCTTTGTGTCCTGAGATGACTTGCCCCGCACACCACCTTCCTCTCTGGGGAAGGTTCCCTGGGGTTGGGAACCAGAGCTGTTCAGTCCTCTTCCTGCCAAGGAGGTGGTGTTCCCTGGTGCCTGTGTGTTCCTATCAGGGGAAGGAAAGAGAAGTAACATTTACTGAACATCGCTTAAGATCATGAAGGGTAGGTGGTAGCTTTACCATTTAACAGATGGGGAAACTGAGGCTCAGAGAGAGGCTTTCCATAACTTGCCCAAGGTCTCAGCACTGGAAAGTGGGGAGGGCCTGGCCCTTTCTTCTTCAGCATCCAGGCTTTTTGTTAAGAACCTAATTATGACTATGTGCTACTCGTGAGTGGTGAGGACGATGGCGGCTGCAGCGGGCACGGTGAGGTCACAGCTCCCCACCTGTTAAACGTGGGCTTCGGTTATTTCAGCGGGAGCGTGCATGGCTGCCAGGCCCCAGCATATCTTCCCTTCGGCTTGTTAGATATAGGGCAATTTCCCATCGAATGTGAGACTTTGAAAGAGCCGACAGCAAGCCCTAAAAGGCAGTGCTGTGCTAAGTACTGCCCGCCCCTCAGAACCACACACAGCGAGCAGACAGAGGCCAAAGGCAGGGGGAGGGGGGTGACCTACTGGTCCCCAGGTGCCTCTCTCTTTCACTCTTTCACTGCCGTGAGAGTTGGGAGGGAGACAGTCACAAGCAGCCTCCACCTTCTTTAATCTTCGCAATAACCCAGAAGGGTAGGGCTGTCTTCCAAGTCCTAATGGTGACGGGGCTTGTGCTCATTGTGGATCTGAGACGTGCCCAGTCCCAGCCAGCTGCAGAGCCCAAGTTCTTTCAATGCACACCTTGTCCTCTAAAGGTGGCACACAGAACACCCTCCAGTCACCCGTGTCTTGACTGGCTGCAGGCTGGTTATTTGGAGTTCCATTGTACTAAGTGAGAATGGTCCAGATTCAGCCGTCAGGGGCCCATAAGCCACTGCCCTGTCACCTCCCTGGCCAGATCCATGCAAAAACATGCTCTTTTCCAGTAATTTTGTTTGTTTTTAAAAATAACCTAATAGCCTTATAGGCAGGCTAGAAGTTAGGGAGAAGAGACAAGTTCATTCTGAATCCCACTACTTCAGCTCAACTCTGTACTAGAATTTCTGCAGATTCCTGTCCAGTCTTTTTTCTAGATATATTTTGCAGAGCTTCCTTGCAATATCCCATAGTACAGACTTGCCTCATGTCCTTGTAAGCCCCGTTGGTGGTGACCACGGAAGATCTCACTGCGTGTATGTGTGTGGTCTGCCTGACCACACTCCTCTTATGGGATTTGTAGATTGTTCCAGGTTTTCACAAATGTGAAAAATGCCAAAGTGAATGTCCTTGTTCTCCAAGCTTTTTCTTGTTTTATATCATTGTAAGAACAACTACCATTAACTGAGCACTTTACGTATGTTGTTTCATTAAATCCTCACAAGAACTCTGGGGGCGGGGGTAGGTATCATTAGCTCTATTTTATAGAAGTAGCTGCCACTCTGAGAGGTGGTCACCGCCCTTGGTCACACAACTAGTTAGTGGCAGAGCTGAGCTTCAAACGTCTCTAACGCCAAAGCCCAACCCTTAACCAGTCTTATAGGCAGATTTCTGCTCCGTGTTACTAAATAACTTTCTGAAAGAATTGTACCACTTCACACTCCCATCAGAACTGTGGACTCCCTGGGAATCTGGCTCTGGGAGACCCAGAGGAACATGTGGCTGGCATTAGAAATCCTTCTGGCCAAGGAGAACTTCTGCAGGTTGCGCTGCCTGGGCAGGCTGTGTGTGCACCAAACGGCCAGCCGACACTTCTCAGGAATTGGAGAATCTGCTCATCTGAATTGCACTGCGTGACCCCAGCACCCAAAGCCCCAGAAGATTAAAATAAGATCAGAAGAAGCTGCCAGAAGCATTTAGTGGGAGCTCTGCCCAGAGACCAGGTCTCAGAACACTTTGCAGTTGTACCTCTTCATGCTGGTTGCACACATGTGCTGGCAGGAGATGACATGCTGCTCCACCCCCACTTCCCCAGCCCCAGCCTCCTCGAGACCTGGGTTCAGCACAGCCCCCTGGCTGAGGGTCACAGCCGGACCCCTCTCCCTCCTGCACAGACCCAGAGCTGCTTGAGGGTGGGGGCCTGGTGCACAGGCCCGGCTGGGCATCCGCAGATCTGGGCAGCATCCTGGCCCATCAGCTGCCAGTCTGAGACCATGGGCAAGTCTCTTTGCCTTCCTTTTCTTTTTTAACGCAATGCCCGTTAACATCTCAAAGAACACAATTTGGGAAACTGCCCACAGGAGCCACACTAGCATCCTCAGCAGCAGTGAGTGCTGCGGCCTCACCAATCTGACACTCCCCCCAACACCTCCCCCACGAGCTGCACGCTCCCTCCTCCCAAGGTCACCATGCCTGGGACCTCTGGTATAGCCGTGACCTGCCATGTTGTACGTCAACCGCACGCACCCACACACACTTGCACACCCCGGTAGCCTATGAGCAGGGCAGGGTTGTGTGACCTTCAGCTTTGACTCTTCAAGTCCCCGACCAGAGCCTGGCCCAGCTCTGCTCAGGGATATTTACTGAATGAGTGAACAAAGGAACCACTGAGGGCAGCTTACAGCCCAGCGTCCTGGAGATGGGGGAGGGTATCAGTTAACAACCGCAAGGATGGAAAGAGCACCTACTATGAGCCAGGTGTGATCAGGACGTGAATCTGAAGCTACCAGCACCTGCCCAGCCTGGACCTCTAAGAGCCAGAGACTGTGATCAGCCCCGGGAGCAAATCTCCAAGATGCCAGCTGGACCCTGAGCCCCAGGGGGTAGGGGCAGCTGTCTGGGCACTACCCCCTGGCAAGCGGCCAGGACACCAAGCAGAAGGGCGCAGACCCAGTTAGCAAGGTGAGAGGCTCCTGACCTGACTCGGGGCCCCTCCTCTCTCCAACTGTGGGGTTTGGGCCCCAGAGACAAAGCCAAGCCAGAGGCCAGGCACGGAGCCTGAGCTCAGACTGGAAAAGCGGGAGCTGCCGCAGAGCCTCCGGGGATGTGCGACAGCCCAGGAAAACCCAGGACGCCCTCGTCACCACCACTTCTGCCCGCTGCTTGGAAGGAGGGACTCTCCCAGGAGCTGTCACAGTAGGGCGAGTTAGTTCCAGCTGAAAAGCCAAGCCTTTAGGAAGCCCTCAGAAGAGGTGCCCCATCCTCAAGGTGTCACTGAGCTCCTTCTCCTCCGAAAGGCTTCGCCACCCCAACAAGCACCCTCCCCGTTCCAGATTTCACGTCACCATTTCCCAAGTGCCTGTTTCAGGCCCGGTCCTTCGATGTATGTCATCTTGGTGAACCTCCCCTGCTCCCCAAAAGTCTTCAGAGTGAAGGCACTGTTAGCCCATTCAGCCACGGGGAAACCAAGGCTCTGACAGGTGCCGTGACCTGCCCTGGGTCCAGCACAGATGCCAGGGTCTGCTGGGTCCCACGTCCATGTCCACTGCTTTCTCACCAGCCGCCCCCCACCAGCTGCTGCCACGGTCCCTAGAAAAGACTTGGGCTCTCAGCAGGCAGAGACTGTCCTCGGGGCGAGGGGCAGTTGTTCCTCACAATCTACACAATTGCTCTTCCAGGTAGGGCAGGCGCCCCCAAGGTGTCCCCTTCCCCGTCTTCCCTCCAGCAAAGGGCATGAAGGGTGGGAAAGTGAAGCCGGAGCTCTGCGCCTACGTGAGTGTCCACCCAGCACCTGGGAAAGGCTTCTCAGCCTGCTGGGCGTGGGTGTGGACAGGGGAAGTCGGCACTAGTGATCTCTGTGGAAGGAAGGAAGGAAGGAAGGAAGGAAGGAAGATAGACAGACGGACAGAGACGGGTTGATAAATAAATGGATGGATGAACAAAGGTTGCAAAGACAAAGGGCACCACCAATCCAAGAGATGGAGATCAGGGCAGCTGAGCCCCCCATCATCCCCTGACCTCGCACATGGCCTTCAGCCCTCACGCTGCAGGGAGGCCCTCCTCCAGCTGGTGCCTGCCAACCCTGCCTGCCTCTTCTCTTGAAACCCCACCCCAGCCTCAAGCCCCTGTGCCCCCTCCTCCACAGAGACACCTCCGGGCCATTGTGCGGCCTCTACTGGACTCAGATTAAAAGCCTCATGTCACCTCCCAAATGGAGGCTTGTCCAGCAGCCCCTGAGCCAGGCACGCCCACCACTGCACTGTGGCCGAGCAAGTCCCTAACAGGGTGGGCAGGACCTGGCCTCATACTCGCCCGTCCCCTCTGGACCAGTCCATGTGACAGGAAGACGCCTTCTCATTGGTGGTCACGACTCATTACAGCAGTGAGTCTCTCATTACTGTTCTGAAGTAGATACTCACATACTGCTGAGTACAAAGATCCCATGTCCAACAGCTTCCCGTATCTGTCATCAGCCCTTCCTCCCTGGGAACAGTCCCAGCCTGGCCCCAGGCCACACAGGGAATAGCTCCAGTGCAAGTTCTGGAGCGTCCCCCGTGGGTCCTGCACCAAGCTTGTTTCCCCCAGAGACCCCTCTGACTTGCTTCAGAGGCTTTTTCTCTGTTTTTAACCCGTGCACGTGCTAAGGTGTGCTCTAGAGTGTCGGCCCTGTGTAATGGTGCTGGAGGTGAGGCATGGCGGCGTCTCTAGGCGGGGGGCACTCTCAGATCATTCTGATGTGCTGTGACATGCCCAGCTGGGGACCGGTGACTTTGACCGGGAACGTCTTTGAAAGCAGGGGCCACCCTATTTGTCCTTGAACACCTAGGGGAGACTCTGCTCAGGGTGAAGAGGCCCAGAATTTATTTGTTGGCAGGTGAGTGTGGCATCTGGGTAGTAACTGAACATGCGCTGGGCACTGTGCAAAGCCCTTTACGAATATTTTCATTCAACTTTTGTGGTAAGACACACTGGAGGGCTATATAATCCCCATTTTGCAGCTAAGAAACTGAGGTTCAGGGAGGTACAATGACTTTCCTGAGGTTGTCTGGCTGGCACGTGGGGACTGGTGGAAGGCTGGACAGACGGGCCTCGTCCAGGGGCCTGTCCCTGCCTGTCAGCCCCACAGGAGCCTCGTAATCAAGGAATGCCAGAGCGGCCAAGACATTTAAAAGTAAAGATCCTTTGTGCAGGAGTGAAATGATCCTTTAAAAAATGATCACCAGCTCCCCTCGTTACCTCTGGAGACCAAGTCCTTGCTGACTTTTTCCCCTTCTTTATCTCAAGTACATTTAAATGTCAATTAAATTTGAAATATCTACATTTGTCAGCATTTCATTTTGGGCCAGCGTGACGTGCTGCTGATTTGTCCACGCGATGTGACACATGAAAAAAACTCTCGAGATGCAGATCTTCCTCATTAAAAAATAAGCCTGTGCGATCCCGGCACGGCAGAGAGCCACAGAGCACGTCCCCGCTTCCTGACGCCGTGTCTCTGACATGGTATTTAAAAAGGAACAGCCGCGCCTGTCACCACTGTCACACACGCGCGCTAGCCGGCGACACGTTAAACCAAACATTAGAAAGGGTTCGGGGAGTCATCTGCATGGGAACTCCGTGCCGAGATGAGGTGGGCAGAGGCGGAAGCCGCCGTGGGAGGTGATGGGGTCTGAACGTGATGGACAGCGGGCCTTTCTTTCTCGCTGAGTCTCCGGCAGTCCTTGCTGGGTAGCCAAGTTCGCCATGACCTGCCTTTTCACAGACAGCTCTTTGTGTATAATAAAATCCAGGCAAGTGGTGGGTGGCAGACTGCAGGGTAGTAGCTGAATTGGGTTAATGAGGGAAGAGGTACGCGCTTTTCTTTCTTCATATTCTGCCTTAAGTAATAAAAAATTTAAACCTGGACATATTCGACGGTTCATCCTTTATCTCTGACAAATATCTGACTGTATGTTTCATGGGAGAACATGAGCAGCTGAATTTAAATAAGTTTATTTTGAAATCTCACCTTTTATCAAAAGCGGAAGGGGAAACACCCTACCCCTTATTTCACCGTTTCAGGTCCACAGAACTGAAGAGGCAGGATCGCAGAGTGGTCCAGAGTTAGGCATATCTGGATTCCGTGCTCTACCCTTAACTTCTGTGTGACACTGGGCAAGTGACTCCCCCTCTCTGAGCCTTGGCTGCTTTATCTGAAAAATGAGGATGTGATGAGTAATTAATCAGAAACTGTACGGACAGCGTTTAGCCCAACACTTGTAAATACTGCAAGTGTCATCATCCTTATCCATGTGGTCCAAAGCCTGGACCTGAAGAAACTCTGATCAAACCACATGGCAGAGTTCTCATCTGGGTGTTCCGTCACTCTTCAGAGACAGATGGTGTATCCAGGAGACACCCTGGACCTCTTCTTGAAGTCAAGACTGCCCGACCAGCCTGGCCTGGCCAGAAGAGCTGGCTGGAGAGGAAAATGGTGAACTGTAAAGTGAGGCTCCCTGTCTCCCCCCACCACACCCCCAAGCGCCCTCCGTGATCTCACGTGTGGGAGGCACTGGATTTTGAAAGTGACGGGAGGTGCAGCAGCCTGAGCTGAGCCTGAGCACAAAGGCTCTTTGCTCTTGTGTGAATCCAGACATTCCTAGCATTCAGCTAACGTGCCAAGCTGTGCTCTCTGCTTACTTGTCAAAGCCAGAGGAGGGGGCTGTGCTTGAATGGGTGTTGGAAAGGCGTTCAAGATGGATTTGAGGGCCACCCAGAGCCTCTTTCAATTTGACCCAAGCAGAGGTGTGGGTCCCCCTCATACACATCTACCTCCAGCCCAGAGGACAGGAACGAGAGGGCCCTGGACTGGAATCCCTGCTCATCACTTCCTGGCTGGGTGGCTTGGTCATACCTCTCCTCTTCACACCTCTCCTCTTCATGAAGTGTTCAGCTAGGACTGGGTCTGCTCACTACAAGCATGCGGGAGGTGCCTCTCGGTTGGGTGCATGGATGAACAGACGGACAGGTGGATGGATGGACTAATGGCAGTCTCATCCTCTGTAAAATCTGTACAGCGACGCCTCTCTGCTTCTTGCTGGGGAGAGAGATAGAAATAACCTATGTAAAGCCCGTGGCACAGTGCCTACTTGTGGATATTATTTTAAGCATTTTTCTGAGACTCTCACCTGCCCCAATATACCTAACACGCTCACCCCCAAACGTGGTCCCGTTCTACAGGTCTATATTCTTTTTCATGTTCTTTTCCATTATGGTTTATTACAAGATATTAAATATAGTTCCCTGTGCTGTACAGTAGGACCTTGTTGTTTATCTGTTTTATATGTAGTCGTTTGTATCTGCTGATCCCAAACTCCTGATTTATACCCCCCCTTCCCCTTTGGTAACCATAAGTTTTTCTATGTCTGTGAGTCTGTTTCTGTTTTGTAAGTAAGTTCATTTGTATCATATTTTAGGTTCCACGTATAAGTGATATCATGTGATATTTGTCTTTCTCTGTCTGATTTACTTCACTTAGTACGATAATCTCTAGGTCCATCCATGTTGCTGCAAATGGCATTATTTCATTCCTTCGTATAGCTGAGTAATATTCCATTGTATATATGTATCACATCTTCTTTATCCATTCATTTATCGATGGACATTTAGGTTGCTTCCATGTCTTGGGCTATTGTGAATAGTGCTGCTATGAACATTGGGGTGCATGTGTCCTTTCACATTAGAGTTTTCTCTGGATATATGCCCAGGAGTGGGATTGCAGGATCACATGACAACTCTAGTTTTTTAAGGAACCTCCATAACATTCTCCATAATGGCTGCACCAATTTACATTCCCACCAACAGTGTAGGAGGGTTCCCTTTTCTCCACACCAGAGAGGGGACCCTCTTATACTGCAGCCACGAGCTGAGAAAAGGGGCATGTGCCTGGCGGGGATCCAGAAGAGGGGTGAAGCGGGTGTGTACGGGGCCTAGTCTCTCCAGTACGCTGGCTTCCGCTCATTCCCTTAGCAAACTTTCCTCTGCACTAACGCTGTGCCATGGGTGGGGAGAGAAAGAAGAATGTGCCAGGGCCCCTGCCCTTGAGGACCTCCACTCAGAAATAGAATTGCAAGAGGTTCAACTGTATTAACGAAGTGCTAAACCACACAGCCCAAGGAGAAGCCAGCTCTGTCTAGGGAGAAAACTCTGCTGGGAGCTCCAGGAAAGCTTTGTAGAGTGCGGTTTGAGCTGAGTCTTGCAGGCCAAGGGCAATCAGTGCACCAGGCAAAGACAAGGGCAGGTGGCAGGAGGTGGCAGGGAAGGAACGCAGCGGTGGGCAGGGCCAGGCGCAAAGCACGGTGTCTTCCCTTCTTGGAGCTTGGACTTGGCGTCCCTCACCCCACCCACCCAGTGTGTTCCATGAGCTCCCCAGAATGCAGCCTGAGGCAGGGTGCCTGCCCCCCTGCTCGGGAGGACAGTCCAGTTGCTGGCGAGTGAGAGCAGGTCCCCCAAACTTTTAAAACAGACGAGTAAGTCATTCCAGACACACCTAAACATTAGTATTGCTGACATTTTGCCCACCGCATGAAATCGCAGTTCAGAGCAGCGGGTTTGCAGGTGTGAAGCGGGAGAGTGATGAGGTCAGGGCTGTGATTCAGAACAGGATTCCAGTGGCCATGTGGAAAGTGGCCCTCCTGCTGGGCCTTGTTTTATGTCCCAGTGGATGAGGCAGGAACTGAGCAGCCTAGCCCCTGTGCTGGCCAGGGCACATTTCTGCAGGTCAGACCTTCCCACCGTCTCTCCTGAGTTCAGAGGAGAATGAGCCTCCTAGGCCACGCTTCCACCAGTCCAGGACAGGCTGAGATGCGTCTTGTCCCTGACACCCAGCAAGGCAGCCTGGGAGAGGAGAGGAGCACTGTGACCTCCCTGTGCAGCCCCGGGCAAGTGGCTTCCCCTCTCTGAGCCTCAACCTCCCCTTCAGTAAGAGGACAAAAGTCTTTGGCTGGCTAACTTCCAGGGACAATGCGAGGAAATGAAGGGTTCAGGTGTGACAGTGCTGGGGAACTCACAGCCCTGGGCGCCAGCTTTGGTTCCACTTTCAAAAGGGCAGCATATATTTGGGTAACAACTGGCTTATGACTGGTGATGGTGGATCATAGCAGCAGCCGATCACAATCCACTCTCCCAATCCCCCCAGGGATAGTTGCTGTCCCTCACTTACCCTCCGGCCCTGGTTCCCATGCACTTTTTTGGACATGTTTCCTCTTCCTGAAATGAAACCGGAAAGGAATTGCGTCATATAAGGCAAAGAAAGGAGACTGCTCTGGCTGAGGGTGGAGGGGAGAGGAGATAGCCCCCCATCAGGTACCCCTGCGTCTCCTACCCCACCCACCTCCCCAAAGTTCACCATTGCCCCTGGGATCCTCGGTGTGCGTCCAGCCCGCTGTACAGGGCAGAGGTGTGGGCTGCCTGCTCCCCAGCCACGTGCCGGAGCAGCAGCCATGGAGCCGGGATTTGAACCAAGGGCTGCGGGGTCCAGCTCCCGTCTCCCGAGCACACACCTCTCACGGGCCCTGGTCAGTGTATAATTCATAAAAGCCGGCGTGGAGTTTCTCTGGGCTGTGTATGTGTTTGTGTTTATAGAGGTAGAGCTCACAGGTGGCTGACAAGGGAGATGTATTTTTTATAACAATGAATATTTAATTTCCACATCACAGATGAAAAAGACTCTCTGAAGAGGCATCTGAGGGAGACTCCAGAGAGCGGCCGCTAATCAGAAAAGGGCCTTCTCGCGAGTCCTCTTCCACATGGCTCACTTTCTTCTTTAGCTTTTTTATTTTTTATTTTTTCCTGATTATTGAAGTAGATATGCACATTGGAGAAAATGGAGAAGACACAAAAATAAAATTTGGCAGAGGGGAAAAAATCCATAATCCACTAGCTTTTTAAATTTATTTATTTATTTTTTCGGGGGGGCTGCTTTGGGTCTTCGTTGCTGTGCGTGGGCTTTCCCTGGTTGCGGCGAGCGGGGGCTACTCTTCGTTGTGGTGCATGGGCTTCTCACTGCAGTGGCTTCTCCAATGCAGGGGACATGGGTCCCCTAGCTTTTGTGGACATTTAGACACATACCTTTCCAGTCTTTTTTCTGTGCATTTTTCCATAAGCAGATGAGAGAGAATGCAGTATAACTGCAAGTCTGCATCCTGACTTGTAGATTTTTCTTTATATACATTATAGTTAATGGGAGGATACTCTTCAGCCAACCATACCATAATTCACCTCACCAGATTCCTACTGCGGAAATTTAGGTTGTCTCATGTTCTATAAACATAGCAGTAATGAACATCTTTGTGCATAATTTGTTGCTACATTGGAGTTATCTAAATGCAAGTGGAATCACAAGGTCATAGATGCATTTAAGGCTCTTGACACAGGTGGCAAACCCACAGTTTCTTTTCTGTTTGGGACCAGCTTCCTCACTGTGGGGCCCGTCGGGCCTTCTCCAGGCAGCCTCCTCCCCGGCCGGCAGAGGGAGGCCAGGGTCAGGTGCTGAGCCTCAGGCCTCCTTCCCACCCCGCCACGTGGAGTCCCGAGGTGCCTCCTAACTGTTTTCTCTCTTGTCTTCCTCCGCCCCAGCCTCGTAAAGCCCTTGCGACACTATGCTGTCTTCCTCTCCGAAGACTCCTCTGACGATGAATGCCAGCGGGAAGAGGGCCCGAGCTCTGGCTTCACCGAAAGCTTTTTCTTCTCCGCTCCCTTTGAATGGTCTCTCCTTCCTTCTTCCATTTCCCTGAGCTCGGCTTGGTGACTCTCCAGGGCCACTTGGAGGGCTGGGGGTGGCCAGCTTGCGCTTGTGTGTGGGGAGGGGGTCTGGGGCTGCTGCCTTACGGTGCCAGCTTGCAGGACGGACGCCCCCTCTGTGCGCCTCCTCTCAGGGTGTCATTCTGCCAGCCCCATGGGGGCTGTAACCATGGGGTGAGGTGACAAGAGTGACTGGGCTCTAGAGGTGTGAGACAGGAGCATGGGTCTCATTCCTTTGGGGAAAATGCCCTTGACTGTTAATGGAATTGGTGGCTGCGGTTTCAGCTACAGTTGGCCTGGTTGTTGCTGCCCGAGTCTTCCTTTATCTCAGCACATCTTGGAAAGCCATGGAGATGGAGCGTCAGATTTTAAGTTTTCAAACAACGTTACCGATGAGGAATGTATATATTAATGCTGGCATATCCAAAGGTTTTACTGACCTGCCTGACTTTAAGATAATTTTTATCCTTATTATTTATAGCCTAAGCCTTCTTCTAATTACAAATTGCAATAAAGAAAGAAAGAGAAAAAGAAGGTTCACCACGATCCAGCCACCCTTGGAATTGGGCTTTGGTGGCTGCCCTTTCTTTGCCAATTCTTGCCTCTCCATGCACAGGCTTTTCAGAGCTGGGATTGAGCAAAGGGACAGCTTTGGTTTTGTGTGTATTTGTTTGCATGGTGTTTTTAATGGAAGCCTCTAGGGGAAGGGAACTGCCCACTGCTGAACACACACAGCAACCCTTCGGGGAGTAAACCGTTACAGCCAGATTATAGAAGGACTCTTCCCCTACCTTCCCCCTCCCAGCCCCCTTCACCATCTCCCCGCTCCCAGTCCCTCCCCCGAGGCTGGGCCTGTGAGTTCCTTAGGGCACCTGATAAACCCAACAGCTCTGTTCCTGTCACTGCCCCCACCGCCAGGGGAGGAGGGTTCTGGCCCTTTCTGCCACCAGCTCACCTGTGACCACGGGCAAGTCAGTCTCCTCCTGATGTCCTCACCTAGAGCAGTGGCCTAAGCCAGTGTTGCCCAAGCTTGGAATGCCACCTGGTCTGTACAGTGAATCTTACTCTTTAAAACTAGAAGAGAAGCCTTGTCCTAAGCAATAATATTCATGATATCGTAGGCTTAATATATGTTATTTCTATTATTAATTAAAGTAAAGATAGCATCACTGGAATAAGAAATGTTCATCCATGTATCAACTTAAAATCACCTTGCAGGTAAAGGCACCCACACAGGTAATGTCCAAGGACTCTCCCACCACGGAGTCCAGCAGGTCACGTTCTTTTTAAATTAACTGATGCCTTAATTATTTAAAATAATGCTCACTTCCTGAGCCATGATCTATGAAAAGCATAGGCTTTTGTGTGTGCTTAAAAGGGAAGTGGCCATCTTAACTCAAAGCAAAATGGGTTCCTTCTAAAGAACTCTACTTCCTTAACTACGAAGCACACTGGCTTTTCTTAATCTCCTTCACTGTGTTCAAACTTGGTTAAAGGAGCTTGGTCAGATGGCTTAGCCAGAACAAGTGAGGGACTTTAGAAGTCTCTCATACTTGGCTTCCATTTCCACCTCTTGCCAGGTGCTGTGTGACATACGTTCCATTACTTAGCCTCTCTGAGCTTCAGTTTCCTCATCTATAAAGTGGGGGGTGTGAGTCCTATTTCATAGGCTGCCTGTGTTGCGTCAGGGAGTTAGTACAGTCTGATGCAGTCCTTGCCAAGAGTCAGGGCTGTTAGTTGAGCCCCTTCCCTCTGCCGACTGTCCCCTGCCCAGGTTCATGCAAGTGGGGCTCCAGGACCAGCAGGTGGCACCCTTCCCCCACTTTACCAGAGCCGTGGGCAGTTTCTGCCTGACCCAGGAGCCAGAGCCTCATGGTTGAAGGAGGTGGGATGCTGCTCTGGCCCGGGCTCCACTAGAGGTCTGGGCACCATTCTCCAGGTACCCCGGGGCTCAGGCTTGTGAGAAAGGATAGCAAGAGGCACCCTGTGTCACCTGCACCTGGGTTGGCTGCAAGGTTTTGGTGCATGAATGCTGTTAACAGCCTCAGCATGCCTGCTGGGCACCAGGCACTGTATTTGCTCATGTAGTCTCCACCACCAGCTGCAAGGGAGTGCACTCTGGAATGGGGGAGCATCTGAGGCTGAGAGAGGTTAAGTGACTTGCCCAAGGTCCCACAGGCAGAGAGGGCACCAGGGCTGGAACCGAGGTCTGCACAGGCTGAGGCCCAGATGGTTCCCCACTGAGGATCCTGGGGTGCACTGGGCAGCTCCCTGGGGAGAGTTCTCCCAGCTCAGTTCCCACGAGCTGTTCCCAGGATCTGCTGCAGGGGTGGGAGTGCAGACAGTGGGCTCAGGATTGAGTCTTCCTGCCTGTTCCCTCTCCAGACGTGTCCTGTTCCTCACGCCTTGTGTGAATGGCGTGTGAGCCCACTAGCCAGTTCTACGGTGGGTCCTGTGGTTTGGAGAAAACTAAGTGGGCCCCCCAGTGCAAGCTAGAGCCAAAGCAACTTGCCCAAGGTCCCTGAGCGAACAGAAGCCACGTTCAGTCCAGGTCTGTCAGAGTGCCGCTGCCCAGACGCCTATACACTCTCAGGGACCCAGGACAGCTCTCCTCTCCCAAGGCTCCCGGGTGTGCTCCCTGAGGCCTGGAAGTTCTCAGGGTGAGGGCTGCTTGCTCCTCCCGGGGAGGCTCTGAGTAGGAGAATCCAGCCTGCTCTGCCTCCTCCCAGGCCGCAGCCGTATCGGACACTCAAGGAGTCAGACAGCGCGGGAGACGAGGCAGAGAGCCCTGAACAGCGAGCGCGGGAGCCCGTGGCCCCCACCCCAGCTCCGCCCGACCGGGCTGCCAGCATCGACCTCCTGGAGGATGTCTTCAGCAGCCTCGACATGGAGGTCCCACTGCAGCCGCTGGGCCAGGCCAAAAGCTTGGAGGACCTTCGGCCCCCCAAAGACCTGAGGGAGCAGCCAGGGACCTTTGACTATCAGGTATGCTGGGGGGGCGGGGGCGGTGCCGGCTGGGGGCACTTTCTGCACATGAGGTAGATTTCCCCATGTGACTGTAAAAGACACCAAGGGAGAAACAGCGACTTTTCTGAGGTCCTCAGCCAACACTCAGAGTCACTCTGACTGCAAATCCTGCCAGGCCGGCCAATGGCCAGACCCCCCCTCACAGGGATCACTGGAGAAGATGCTGGAGCCTGATGGAATCTGCCCCCCCACTTCTGTTTATGCATCAGAGGTGGGCAGGGCTATGACCCCTGGTGGAACTGGGATTAATTATCCCAACCCCACCAAGGCTCCTTGGAGAGCCTGTGAATCAAAGTTCCTGGGCTCTGGATATTAGCGTGTGACCCTGATCTTCCTTGTGACTTTCAGTCAGGCACACCTCCTCTCTGTGCCTCGGTTTCCTCACTTGTGACTGGGGGCTGCTGACTCTGCTGTCCTTGGGTCACAGTGTGGAATTCACAAAGCTCCCACGTATCTGATGATTCACGCTTGCCCCTCTGCAGGGAATTGCTATTCCCAGGCTGTCCACGAGGGAGCTCAGGCCAGGAAAAGGGATGTGACACCCAGGTCGTGGGCCCTATAGGTGGCAGAGCTGGGACTTGAGCCCAGCCCTCCTATTTCCTTCCCAGCCAGTGTGCCTTCACCCAGGCCCCGAGCCTCACTTGTCCTCTTGGGCTAATGGGTGGTTGAAAGTGCCCGCACGCTTTGAAAAGTAAAATGGACCACCCCAGTAGAGGGTCAGTAGGTGGAGTTCTTTTCCTAAAACTACTTGGCAGCGCTGGTGTGCAAAGACAGCTTTCTCTGGAGGCCCTTTGTGCCACCCAGTGAGAGAATCCCGGCCTCGAGTGCAGACAGACCTGGGCTTGCTTTCTGCCGCTGACCTGGGCCGAGCCCCCAACTGCTCTGGGTCCCAGGGGCTAGTCAGCTACACTCCCTGGACCACAGTCCCAGTGTCCACCTGGCACACAGGAGGGCGGAGGGGGAGGGGCACGTGCTGCCTGCCAGTCTGTCCCAGGTCAGCCTGTGGTCATTGCCTCCCTCGTTCCCTCTAACAGAGGCTGGACCTGGGCAGGAGTGAGAGGAGCCGTGGGATGCCAGGAGTCTTGAAGCTCGCCCACCCACACAACAAGCTCTGGAGCCTGGGCCAGGATGACATGGCCGTCCCCAGCAAGCCTCCTGCCACCTCCCCCGAGAGGCCCTCGGCCCTGCTTGGGAAATCCCCGGCCCTGCCCAGCAGGCTCCAGAACCGGGACGGCATCCTGAACCCCACCGACAAGGAGGAGGCGCCCACCCCGACTCTGGGCAGCATCACCATCCCCCGGCCCCAGGGCAGGAAGACCCCGGAGCTGGGCATCGTGCCCCCGCCCCCCACTGCCCGCCCGGCCAAGCTCCAGGCTGCCGGCACTGCCCTCGGCGACTTCTCCTCAGAGCGGCTGCAGGCGGAGTGGGAAAGGCGGGCTGCCCTGGGCTCAGCCGCGATCCCTGCGCTCCAACCCAGTGCTGCCCCCCAAGACCCCACCGAACTGCTCCAGCCACTCAGCCTGGCCCCGGGGGCTGCGGGCACAGACAGTGATGCCCTGCTGGCCCTCCTGGACCCACTTAGCACAGCCTGGTCAGGCAGTACCCTTTCACCAGGTCCTACAGCCCCAAATGTAGCCACCCCATTTACTCCCCAGTTTAGCTTCCCCCCCATGGGGACCCCCACCCCATTTCCACAGCCATCACTCAACCCCTTTGTCCCATCTGTGCCAGCGACACTGCCTGCCATGCCCCTGGTCTCCACACCAGCTGGGCCTTTTGGGGCCCCTCCTGCTTCCCTGGGGCCCGCTTTTGCCCCCAGCCTCCTGCTGTCCAGTTCTGGCTTCTGTGCCCCACAGAGATCTCAGCCCAATCTGTCTGCCCTCTCCATGCCCAACCTCTTTGGCCAGATGCCCATGGGTGCCCACTCCCTGCAGCCCCTGGGTCCCCCAGCAGTCGCCCCTTCAAGGATCCGAACATTGCCCCTGGCCCGCTCAAGTGCCCGGGCTGCCGAGGCCAAGCAAGGGCTGGCGCTAAGGCCTGGGGACGCCCCGCTCCTTCCTTCCAGAGCCCCCCAGGGCCTGGCGCCAGCACTGCAGCCATCTGCTCCACGAGAGGCCAGAGACCCCTTTGAGGATTTGTTACGGAAAACCAGGCAAGATGTGAGCCCGGCCCCAGCCCCCGGCTCAGTGGAGCAGCTCAGGAAGCAGTGGGAGACCTTCGAGTGAGCGGGCGCTGAGTGCTGGGGGCGAGCTGAGGCCCGGCTGTCCGCCGCGGCAGCTCTGCGGCTGGCCGGCCCTGCTCCCCTGCTGCTCTGTTTCTGTTCAGGTTCTGCTGGTGGGAAGGGTTGGGAGCCCTCTCTGCTGCCCCTCCTCCTCTCCCCACTGCCCGTCTCTGGGGAATGGCACCAGTTCCAGCCTGGGAATCAACCCAGCTCCTGGGCACCTGTCCCGCCCTGCCACCACCCCTCCCCTGCACCCCTGATTGGGTTTTGCACTAGAGAGGTCATCTGGGCCGATGATTGCCCCAGGCCCCATCCTACCCAGCTTCCCTCTGGAAACCGCCCACCAGGAGCCCCACGCCTCCTCAGGATGTGTCCTCCTGAGCCCTGTTCTCCTGCCCCAACTGCAGCCCAGCCCTGCACACCCCACCTTGATGGGCGCAGGCGTTGGCAGTACCCTCGGCATGAGCTCATCTGCACGAGGCGCACATGGTTTGGAGTTTGCAGTAAGGAACCCCCTCCCGGGCTGGAGGAGCCACCTGGCCAGGCCTTTCCAAACCCTCTCTAGCAATATGCACACTCGTTCTTTCCTGAGTCTTCACCCCAACCCCCAAACTTCCATTTTCCTGGCTTGGTAGGGATTTGGGGGCTGAGGCATCCTTGAAATCCCTCCCGGTAGCCAGACCAAGCCCCAGACAGCCCTGCGTGGGGCCCGGGAGCACCAGCAACTCTGATCTGTAGACGACAAAATGGCAACAGGTAAATCTGAGAGCACCAGGAGGAGTCAGGCTGCCGCCCGGCACTCTCCCTCTGGTCCCCACAGGTTCTCCTGGTCTTGAGTTACTGTCAAGCGGGACTCGGCCTCTTGCTGAGTGGGTCTAAGGGGGCAGAGCTGAGGAGCAGACACCCAGATTCCCACTGGAAGACCAGGCTTAGCATCACAGAGGTGCAGGAGTCCCAGCTGCCTGGCAGCTTGGGGCAGGAGGGCACCGAGCCCCTCTCCAGGCCCCTGGGGAGTCGGCGGGCCTGGCCTCGTGCACTTCTTGCAGCCTGGAGGCAGGAGAAGGGCTTGGAGCCGCCCCTCCCTATTTCCCCGAGGCCAGCATCCCCAAAGCTAAATTGAAACGTTTTGTTATTGTTTCTTTTATCTTTCTTTTCCTTTTTACTTTATTGATTTGATGAATCTTGAAATTGACTAGTTTCAATAAACCAAGTTAAAATGTGGCCCAACCATTTAAGAAAACAACCATCTGAGACATGCAGGAAATTGTGAGCATTTTGACATGATTTCTCATTTCCTATTTGTGAATGGTCAGACATACAGTCTCAGGGGTGTCTGGCAGGGCAGGGGAGTTCCTGCAGACCTCGTAACCCCAGGGAGCCCGGTCGGCATCTGAGGGGCTAGGAGACCACCCCCTCAGGTTTGCTCTGACGTGGGGTGTGAAGAGCTGCTGGCCCAGCATGCAGCCCCTTCCTCAGTCAGTCATAGCCCCTCGGGCAAGTCTTCTGTCTAAATCTCGGCAGTGTCCTCTGGCTGCTGGAACTGGGGGAGCCGTGTCATGTCTGGGCCATGTGGGCCCCTCTAGGACACTCAGGTGTTTCAGTAGAGATTCCAGATCCACCCACCCTGGGCAGACCCCGGAGCCCCATCAGGTATAGGGTAGCCCACCCAGTGGGCAGAGTCTAAGGCAAGAGGTACCAGGTGGCCCCAGGGAAGCGGAGCCCACCCCCTGGTCTCCCTGGCTGTGCTGGGGCCTGGTGGCAAGTGCTCCATGTTCACAATGAGCACTGCTGTCTCTTCACTTGCTGGATTGAATGTGAAAATCCAAGGATGAATTGTGTGTGTGCGTTCAATAAAATCTTCTTGGGGAGAAGGCTGGTATCCCTGTGTACTGAGGAAGCTCTGTGGGGAGGCGAGGCCTCAGGCATCTTCAGCATCCCTGTTTGTAGAGGTAGAGGCCGGGCTTGGGGCAGTCAGGGAAGGCTTTGACGCCTAGCCCACTCCTAAGCCTGTGCCCATTCGGGCCTCTGAGCCCAGCTTAGCCCCTTCTTCTTACAGGCAGGACCCAGGGGCTGGGCTGGTCACAGGTGTGCACAGGCCTGCCGGGTCCACGGAGCAGGGCTGCAGGTCACCAATGATGTTGAAGGCACCCAGGCTCCAGGAAAGAAGTTCAAGGGGACACCTGGACCTTTACCCCCCACAGACCTCTCAGTAGCAAGGGAAGTGCCTGGAATCTGCACCTCTGTTGGCTGTACTGGGGACACCTGGACCAAGCACCCAGAGAGGGTGTTAGACACACCCCGTCCCCCCATCTGCCCTTCATTCGGCTCCCTGGGCTGTGTCCCCCTCCCTGGGCTGCGCTTGAAAATGACAGGTACCCAGAACCCTTAGAAGCAAGAGGAGGACAAAAAAGAACAGCCCAGCTTTTATAGACTGGGGTTCCACCCGGAATGTCGTCTTAGGAGTCTGCAAGAACACAGGTTTGCCAAATCTCTGACTTAATAAACTAACCAAGGCACCAGCTGGGGCTAAGTTGTTGCTACCAGATGTTTTCTCCCCCACTTTTCCAGGAGTCAGGGAGAACGTTGGGGGGAAAGGTGGTCCCACCTCCTACAGGATAAGGACCAAGCAAGCCCCGTAACCTAGTGTTCAGGGCCCTTCCCATCCCAGTCTCAGCCCGCTCATCCCTTCCCTTGCCTCCATCACCACATGTCTCCACCTCACATTTGACTCCTGTGCCTCTGGAAGCTGGCTGAGACCCCTAGGGGAGATGGGTAAAGTCCACCTCCAGTCGAGAAGTGGAAAGGGGTCTCCTGGCCTTAGCACAGGGGGCGCTGGCCTGGGAAATGGCAAAGACCAAAGGGCACATCTCCAGGTCAGGGACCAAGGGACTCTGAAGCTCAGAGGCCAGGCCCTCAGGCAAGTGCCCCTCAGAGATCAGAGATCCCAGTGTGATGGCATCACCAGGGAAGGGACTGGAAGCAAAGCGGCCAGTTCTTCCCTTCATCTGTCTGTCCGCAGGACCAGCCCCGACACAGAGACAGTGCCAACATTTGCCGAGCACCTGCCTCAGCAAACAATCCTGAGGGCTTCCTGCGAGGCCCTCCTCGAATCCTCCCAGCGGCCATTAGAGAGGTGACTGGTCTGCAGGTGAAAGAGCGGACTCGCCAGGCAGCCTGTAGAGGAGAGCGCTGATGCCGGAGGGGCTGGAGAACCACGAGGTGGGCAGGGAGGGTTGCTCCTCTGTCATCGCCCTCTGGCCTCCTTGCTACCCCTCAGGGAGGCCCCTTCCCCGCCCTCTCCCTCTCCCTCTCCCTCCCCGACACCTTGGGATGACCCAGGCAGCCCTCACAGCAGACTGGACTTTAACGAATTCCAGAGCTCCTTCCCCACTGTTGCCCCGCCGATCCTCACAGCAGCCCTGTGAGGTAGGCAAGGGCTGCTTTCCCCACTCTGTAAGCGACAGGCCTGCAGGAGGAAGGCTGCAGTGGCCCAGACACCCCCCCCCCCCATCCCTGCTCCTGCAGGTCTGCCCCTCAGTCTGCATCCCAGCGGGTGCCTGGCTGCCGCAGAGGGCAGAGACAGACCTGCCTCAGGGAGCATTTGTCTGGGGAGCCAGGAGCTCACACATTAACCTCTGGCTCATGCCCCCCACCCCACTGATTTCCAGCTGCCTCCAGGGCCCGGGCAGCCTCCAGAGGTGGGAGAAGCTGCTGGAGCTGGGGCTTTGGTCCTTGGGCAAGCCCTGGCCTGGCCTCCAGGAGAACTCGTGGCCCTGGGCTGCCCCTGCCCCGGGGCTGAGAAGGTGGTCTCCACTGCCCAGCTGCACTCACTACACAGTCACGTGCACAAACAGCAAAGATGTGGACATGCCCGTGAGCCCCATCCGTAACACTCACACTGGTATCTGCAGATCAACAGGCCCAGGTACAAACACACATGCGCGCGCACACACTCACACACACTCCTGAACACATCGTGTGCACCCACAGGTGCTCCTCCCGGCACAGCCGTGTGCCTGCCAAGGTAAGACCGGGCGGTTGGATGGAGAATGTCCACAACCTCGCCAGGCCTCTCTCTGCTTCCCTGAGCGCACCCCTTCCCCTCAGTCCAGGACGGGGCAAGGGCTCCCAGCAAAGGGGACACTTCCCCAGCAGGTATCCTGGGCCCTGCAGCAGCTCCCCGAGGCCCGGAAGGCTCCCGAAAGTGGCCTCCTTCGGTCTCCAGGTAGAAGCTGAGGACCTCACAGGTGCTGGAGCCACAGCCAGGTGGGCCTAGATGAGTCTCTCCTCAGGTGGCACCTTGAGGACGCTGTCCATCTCCAGCCGGGCTCCGGCCACCTCCTGCTGGCTCGGGCTGTAGGTGCCCTCTGACTGGCGGCGCTTTCTGGCCGCCAGGATCCCTGAGAGGAGCCCCAAGAGGAGGAGGAGGAGGCAGGCGCAGGCCGCAGGCACTGCCACCTCCAGCAGCGGGAACGGCAGCGGCAGCGATAGGCCCTTCTGGAAGAGATGCAATAACACGCCTAAGACCATGGAGGCGGGGAGACCCAGTTCCTTCAGAGGAGAGGAAAAAGCATCGCCGGGCGGAGGCTTCCCTGGGAGGTAGTGAGAGACCTGGCCCCAAAGGTATGCAAGCAACTGCCTGGGAGCTACCTATTAGAGGCACCGCAAGGGGATTCCTGTACAACAAAGGGGTTCTGGCTAGGAGGAGAGAAAACATTTATTGAATGCCTACTAGGAGCTCAGCACCGTGTGTGGGATTTCATGTAAACCCTACAGTGATCTGAGGAAGTGCGAGCGAGGACACCCACTTCTTCCGTGAGGACAGGAATCTTTGGTTTCTCTTGTTTACCCGTGTATCCCAAAGCGCACAGCAGAGCCTGCTCAGTAGGCACTCGATAAATATTAGAGGAGAAAACAGAGGCTCTGCCCAGATCCCCCCAGACACATGACTAGTGGGGGTCAAGCCGGGACTGGCACTGCCCTCTGTCCGCCCGCGACGCCACGCCCATGCCCAGCTCACACCACCATTCTTCAGTCTCGAATTCCAGCCGAAGGTCCGTCCTTCAACTGGCCAAGGTGGGCCTCAGTGCCCAGCTCTGCCACCCTGCCTCTCTCAATAAACACCCAATCTGAAGTGATGGGACTTGATCCCTCCCGAACCCAAAGGGCAGTCTGGGTTTTCAAGTGTCTGTGGAGACCATGCTCAACCCCCAAGTGGGAGGCATCTCAGGCAGTAGCAGGAGAGGCTCGCCAGCCAGGGGGCCCGGGCAGGGCATGAGCTGCAGCACGCTGACCTGGCTGCTGGCGAGTTCAGAATCCACCAGGGCGGGTCCCCACCCCCCAGAGACTCAGACCAGGCTCTGGGGGCCCAGGAAACCACCTCTCTGTCTCGTCACAGACACCGGGATGCCCCCATCAAAGATTCTACAGACAGACCTGGAGTTCTGAAGCTCCAGAATCACTGACTTCCAGGGGGCAGAGGCCCAGGGCCTCAGATTCACCTGCCCTCCCTCTGTCCCATGAGACTTCTCAGCCCACTGTGACCTGGGTCCCAAGTCTCAGCCCCCAGCCCTGAAGAAGGTGCCCAAGACTGTAGAGAAAAATTCATCCCAGCCCTGAATGGGCCCTCCCCAGGCTCTGGCCCTGGGCACTTCAGGAGGAGCTGTAAAGCCATTTCCTCCCTAGGAGGAGGGGGGCGGCGGGGGATGCCAGAGGCTGTAAAGTTCAACTTGAAAGGAAACATTCCCCAGCAGCAGAGAGATTTGGGGTTTATGACCCAGGCCGCCAGAAGCCTGTGGAGATCAAGGCTCCTCCCCAGGCTTCGTCCCTCGCTGCTGCGCCCACTCTGGGCTCACTTCCCGCTGGGCCTGCAGAGTCTGTTCTGCCCCTTAGTGGGGAGGGGGCCAGAGGGAGGTTCAAGCTCAAGCTTCCTGCTGGCCCCCATCTATTTGGACCCCTCCTCAGCTGAGCTGCCCTGGGGTCAGGGGCTGCCTTCACAGCAGCCAAGCCTTCCCAAGCCTTCTCTGGCCCAGAATCCCGGGCTCCCCACGTCTTCCTACTCTAGAATCCTGGCTCAGAAACCGCCAGAGATTACAGGCTCTCGTATTCACCAACGTAAATCCCAGAATGCCAAGATCCTGTGGGCCCTAAATCCTGGCCCAGATCAGACTTGGCAAAGCCCAGCTGTTTCCCTGCAGCCCCCAGAGGGATGCTGGGGGCCCCTCCTGTGCGGGCGTGTGGAAGTGGCCTGAGTCTTCTTTCCCTGCTCCCCACCACCCCGTGACAGGCCTGGCCCAGGAACAGCTCCACAGGTGCTGTATACGCTCCCCCGTGACATCATCTCACCAAAGTCCAAAACAGGGCACCCACCCCCTCGGGCATCACTCACCACCACTTCGCAGAACTGGCCTGAGAAGCCTGCACTGCAGGTACATTCATATACCCCACCAGCTGTCCGGCAGGTGCCACCATTCAAGCAGGGGTTGGCTTCACAGGGGATCTGACACCTGGGAGGCAGGGACAAGGGTGGGGCTGAGAAAGCTGCTCCCTCCCAGGCTGCCTCTTGTTCCCCCAGCTCCTTTACTTCCTCAACCCCTCCCCCACCCCCTGCACACACTGGCATCAATGCTCATTCATCCACTGTCCCCAGCGCTGCCCCTCCCTGGCTGGGCCCTGCCAGGTGACTGAAGCTGAATGTGATCTCCATCAGCTACCACGCCCCTTCACCCCAGCATTCACGACAGAATGACTGTCACTCCACCAGAAGCACAGGGGGAGCCTGTGTACAGACACCTGCCCAGGGGTGCTGACTGTCTGGAGTGGGCCAAGAACCTGCATTTTTACAGCCTCCCCAGGTGGAGGAGTGGGAGGTGGGCTGAGCACAGAGCTCTAAGAAACACCACCAGGCAACTACTTCCCAGCAGGTGTCTGCATAACACAGGATGGTCTTGGAAGCCCCAGAGGGAAAGAATTCAAGCAAGAGAGGTGTACTGTCTGGCACTGTGACGACAGTGAGGGCTGAGAAGGTGAGCAAGGATCCGTACCCCACTCCACCTGCCCTGGCTGGAGGGGATCCAGAGGCCCGCCCTGCCCAACTCTCCACACTCACCAGCCCACCTCCCAGGCCCCTGGACCCCAGACCCACCTCTGGCCAGCAAAGCTCTCCTGGCAGCTGCAGTTGGCACCCTGGGGCCCACCCTCACACGGGCCGCCACTGAGGCAGGTGACATTCAGGCTGCACTCCTCTGGCAGGACAGGCAACCTGAGGAGAAAGCACAGAGGCTGGCCTAGGGACAGGACACCTAGGACCTGGCCCACCCCCACGCCCGTGGGTCACTGAGGTGACCAGAGCCTCTGCATTGTCATTCAAGGAATTCAGAGCCACCTCCTGGAGACCCTGCCGTCAGTCATGGAAGCCGTTTCTAGGGTGGAAGGGGTGGGACATAGGGCTGCCACTCTGCGACTCCAGCCCTACCCCCACCAAGGTGTACAACATCGGGCTGAACCCTTCGAGGCTGAGTCCTCCGAGGAGCTGATGAAATGTAAGTAGTCTCCCGGGGCAAGAGCTGCCTCCTAGACACAGAGCTTGGGCCTGACATTCTTTGCGTAGAGAGGGGGATTCAGGCCTCTGCCAGATACTACTCCGTAAGCTTGGCTCCAAAAGGAGTGGGGAGTCATAGACTGAATAAGGGAAGCGGCCAAGACTCCTGTCCCACGGGACTGACGAAGGAGGGCATCCGTGGTGGGCAGCTCGGCAGGAGAGCCTCTAGGTTTTCCTCCGACACTAGCTCGGGGGTTCCCCCACCCCGACTCCCAGGCGACAGCGTTGTTTAGCTCAAATTCAAATTTACCCGGGTGTCCCGTATTTTTTCTGGCAACTCTAGGGAGCTGTTGTTCCCAAGTTACAGATAACAGCGCGGTGGCTCAGAGAAGGGACGTGGCTGGCCCACGGAACCAGCGCATCCGCACCCGGGCTTCCGGACTAATCTGCCCCACCCCCCGCCCCCGGGGTCCCCACCCCTGCCCCGTAACCGCCGGACCCCTCGGACCCAGGCCGCCCCCGGCTGGCCGTGCGCACCGGCAGCGCGGGCCCGCGAAGCCAGGCGGGCAGCGGCACTCGAAGCGGCCGTCTGGGCGCGCGTGGCAGCGGCCGCGGGCACAGGGCGCTGAGCGACACGGGTCGGCGCGGGCCTCGCAGCGCGGACCCTCCCAGCCCAGGCCGCAGGCACAGGCGAAGGCGTCGAAGAGGTCGCGGCAGACGCCGCCGTTCAGGCAGGGCGAGGGGACACACACGGGCGCACCGAGGCAGCCGAGGCGCGGAACCGGCGCGCCGGGCCAGGCCGAGAAGGGCTCCCGGGAGCCGGGGGCCGCGTCGGGCCGCGGGCCTGCAAGGGGCAGCGGGAGGCCGCCGAGCGCCACGCGGCCCAGGCAGCCCGTGAAGTTCTCGGCCAGCAGGACGCGCGCGCCGCCCGGGCCGCGCAGAAAGTCCAGGTCGCCGGCCAGGCCCCGCAGCGCCACGGGCGTCGCCGCGCCGTCCAGCCACATCAGCCAGCGCGACGCGGAGGCCGCGGGGCGTTCCATGGCCAGGCGCACGCGGTGCCAGGCGCCGTCGGCCACGCGCGGCCCGGGCGCCGGCAGCACCGCACCGGGCAGGCCGGGGCCACTGCGCACGCCGGCCGCCAGCGAGCCGTTGCGCACGGCCAGCCAGACGGTGTCGGGGGTGTCCGCGGCGCGCAACAGCCCGGCCTCGGGGTCCCGCGTGCGGAAGGCCAGAGAGAGGCCGCTGAGCGCGCGCCCGGATGACGCGTTGTGCCCGCTGAATTCCGCCGGGGGTCCCTCGCGGAACGTGGTCTCAGCCACACCTGCAGGGAGAGAGAGCGTCGGAGGAAGGTCTATCGGTACCCAGCCCAGCCCAGGCACACTTGGGTGATGCGGGGACCAGTCTGCCGACCCCGCTCCCCACACCCCCGCGGTCTGGGGGCGGGGGCACGCCCACCCACCTATCATCTAATCCCAGGAACTGTCCCCCCCCGCCACCTCATAACTCTCTACCTACAAAGAACCAGCTCCGGGCTGGGGAGACCTACCCTACTGTGCCCACCCTGCCCTCCAGGTCACAGACCAGGCAACAATAACACCTTGGAAAATCTGCCTCCTTCTCTCCTCAGTGAAGTGGCCCTGTGTCATCACTGTGGCTCACTCTTCATTGCAATCATTTTAATATTATAACACAGTCATCTTTTAAAACTGCTGACCATGGCCTTCTGCTGGTCCTCCCATGGCTCCCCATTGCCCTTGGCAAAAAGTCCCAAGCTGCCTGGCCTAGCATTCAAGGACCCTAGCAACGCTGATACCTCTACTTGTGTTTCAGCTCTTATAAACCTCATGCCTTTGCACATGCTTTGCCCCCTTCCTGAAATGTCCTTCCCTGTTCCCGGTCAGAGTCTTATTTGCCCTTGAAAACCTAGCAAGTGCTCTCTTCCTCCAAAAAGCCTGTCCTTCTGGATGCAGTGGCCCAACCACACTGGGCTGGGGCTGTTGGCATCCTGGTCCACTGTCTCTGAGTCCTGAAAGCAGGGGTGGGATCTAACCCAGCTTGGGTGTCCAGCACCCAGCATGTGGGCTTTCCAGGGCAGGCACTCACAGACAAAGCCATCAGGGACCTCCTCACAGGTGGCAGGCGGGAGACAGGGCTGGCCAGGACACCACAGCTGCTGGGCACATGTGGGCCCAGTGAAGTTAGCAGGGCAAGTGCAGTGGAAGTCATTCCAGGAGACAAGGCAAGTCCCACCATTGAGACAGGGCTGAGGCTGCAGGAGAATCAGGGCAGGGACTGGCTCAGGCCTGGGGCTAGCATCTCCCCACCATAACCATCCTTGCAGTGGTTCTTCATTGAGCACCTAGTACAGATACATTACCTCCTCACGAACAAATAGAAAAGTAACTAGCGTTCCCATTTTACAGATGAGGAAACTGAGGCTCAGAGAGGAGAAACCACTTGCTGAGTCACCTAGCCAGTAAATAGAGGAGCCAGAGTTCACACCCAGGCTAGTCCAATCCTAGAGCTGGTGCTTTGTTCATGAACCTGGGTGTCCTTGTGCCCCAAGCAACTCCCACAGAAAGGCTTGGGCAGCCCTCTGCCTGGGTCAGGGTGTCTGTCTCAGATTAGGACTGAGAGGAGAGGTATGGGGACTACCAGAGGGCAAGAGCAGCCGGCCAGAGAGGAGATGAAAGTGAACCCTGCTGTCTCTCTCCAGCACTGGGACCTTGGGCGGGCACTCCACCTCCTGGTGCCGACCTGACCAGCAGAAGGACATGCTAACCCCCAGCGAAGCAGGGTGGACCCCGGAAAAAGGACCCACCCTTTCCCCGTGGCACTCACACTGCACGTGTCCTCGGAGACACAGCCCATGGTGAGGTTCCAGGACTGCCTGCTGCCCGGCATACTGGGCAGGCTGGAGTTCTCCAGCAGCGGTGGAAAGAAGGGGAGGTGGAGGCTGTTGAGTCGCAAGTCCTGAATGCAGCCTCGGAAGGGCCCACCCCAGGGCTGGGCGTCAGCAGGGAGGAGCCTCCCGCCCACGTGCACCTGCTGCCCCAAGCCCTGCAGCTGATCAGGCCCAAAGCTGAGCGTCACCAGGTGGCGGAGCCCATCATCCCAGCGCCCGGGAAGCACCAGGGCAGGACTGCCCAGCACCTCAGCCCGGATCTGGCCCTCGTGCAGGAACACTGTCAGGCCAGCTACTGAATCGTTGGCAAGTTGGAGCAGAAGGCCAGCACGTTCCCGGGTGCGGAGGAGGAAGGACATGGTGAGGTTGGGGCCTGGCAGCTGGTCGAGCAGGAAGGAGGCAGAGCTCAGGGTGCCCCCCAAGCCAAAGGTGGCAGCAGGAACCTCTGCAGGGAGAGAGGGTGCCGGGCATGAGGCCTGTGGGCTGGGGGCAGGCACAGCCCCTGCCCTGGGGCTCACCTGGCTCGTTCCTCACCATCAGCACATGTGGGACCGCTATAGGGCCGGGGGCAGTCACAACGGAAGTGAGTCCACAGGTCCACGCAGACCCCTGCGTGGGCACAAGGCGGAGGGTGACACTGCTCCTGGCGCCCGCAGCCCAGGACGACGTTCTCGCTGAGATCCTCAGGCAGCAGGAGGTGCCCGTCCACATGCACGTCCTGGAGGCAGCCCGTAAAGGCCACGCCACCCAGCTGCGTGGAGCAGAACCCAGCAGGCGTCGGGGCCGGGGAAGCCGTAGGAGGCGGGGCCACAGGACTGGAGGCCACACAGAGGTGGGCAGGGCAGCCCTCGTGCCAGAGCCGCATCTCCAGGACCCCAAGGCGGAGCATCACCTCCACTCGGTGCCAGTGGCCGTCATTTAGGGGCAGGTCCAGCAGCCTCAGGATGCACACGTTGTTGCCGTGGCTCCAGAATGTGGCCTGAAGCGTGGCCTCCACCAGTGCCAGCTCCAAGCTGCCCTGAGTATCAGAGCGAGTGGCCAAGGCACCAGCAGGTATCGTAGTACGAAACCTCAGTGCCAGACTCAGGGAGCCACCAGCTGGCACCGAAGCCCGCACAGGGTTCCCAGCCACAAAGGAGAAGGTGGTATTCTGGCCACAGAAAGGTCCACGGGTACCAGGTGGGCAGCGGCAAGCATAACCGTGTACCCCTGACTGGAAGGTGGGGATGCAGGTGGCAGCCAGCGGACAAGTGTGGCCTTGGCAGCCAGTGAGCTGCACGGAACAGTCATGTCCACCCCAGGCCTCTGGGCACCAACAGACGTAGCCCGCCACGGTGTCTTCGCAGGTCCCGCCATGGAGGCAGGGCTCCGACAGGCATTCGTCCACATCTTCCTGACATGTCAGGCCTTCAGGAGAGACCAGGGCAAGGCTCAGCACCCAAGGCCAGAACCACAGTCTTGACCCAGAGCTTAGCTGCCTCTTAGGATGGGGACCTCAGCATCTATCAACCAAACCCATTCCCAATTTCCAAAGGGTTTCTCAAGGTCCCCTGAAGTCCCCAGAGGCTGGAATCCAAGGTACTCCTTCCTTTACCATATCTTGTGTGCCGATTCAATCCCCTAAATACTCTCCAATGCCCCCTTTCCTCCCACCTCGCCTCCCCTGCCTCACCAGCTCTCTAGGCCATAGTCTAGTGTCCTGTAGTTCACCAGCCTCCATCATCCATCTCTACAAGTAGCCAGAGATCTCTTTCTAAAGCATCACCTGGTCAGGTTCCTCTGCTACTTAAGGTCCAATCACTCACCCTGGCATTCGAGATTGCTCGTGGCCTGGGTCCTACCAGGAGTTCATATCTCAACCCTGCTCCCTGCAAACCCTGAGCTGCCTGTTCCTCCAAACATTTCCTGGGAAGTCCTGCCTCGGGGGCTTTGCTCATATTGCTCTCTCTGGAATGCCTCGTTCTCCCTAACCCTGCCTTTCAAACTCCGACTCATCCAGCAAAGCCCAAATTCAAATGGCCAGTACCCTAGGAGGCTTTCTCTGACTCCCAACTCCAATCTGCTGTGTCACTCCCAACTCCTTGCCCACTCCCAGGCACAGCTCCCCCAGAACCCAGTATTGAAAATATCTGTTTACTCAGCTGAGATCTCCTCTAGGGGCCTGGATATGTCATTGGTACCCAGCAAAGGACTTGGTATGGCCTTTGTGGACAGAGAGATGAAATGGAGGAGGGAGTGGGGATGGATGGATGCATCTGTGGCACTCGAGTAGCCCCTGGTTCTAACCCCCCCATCCCCGTCCCTCTGCCCTAGGGCCCTGGCACTGGCTGTGAGGTCACCCTCCCCTCCAGGGGCTCCCATGCCAGGTGCTCTGGCCCCAGCGTGGGTCAAGAGGCTACAGCCCGACCCCTGCTCAGCCAGAGCCTCCACAAGACCACTGAGGCCAGCCCTGCCCACGTAACCCAGCCAGGGGAACCCAAGCCCAGAGAAGCCGCCAGGATATGAATCCTGGCCCCAGTCAGCCTACAAACACCACCGCCTCCTTCTGGGGACGGCCAGTCCCACCTCCCCCTGCCCAAGGCCCCAGCCCTGCATACCTGCCAGGAGCCACAACACCCACAGGAAGGTCCGCAGAGCCCGCAGCCCCATTGCATTTCCCCACAGACAGGCTGAGAGCAGAGCTCCCCGCCTGGCCAGCCGCCTCCTTCAGAGCTGGCCCAGGAATGCCAGGCGCCCAGCACAACCCCAAGGGAGGATGGGGGCCGACCAGCCCCACAGCCGGGGTTCCCCCTCCGGGTCCTTGACCTCAGAGGTCTGACCTCCCTGCCACCCATCAGCTGAGCTCAGCCTGGGGAGGAGCTGGGCTCCCGCTAACCTGGGGGGATGACGCGCCCTCTCTAAAGCCTCTATGGCTTCATCTGTAAGATGGGGATTTAGAACCCTACCTCGTGGGGCTTTGGTGAGGAGGAAAACAATGCAGAGAATACTCTTCAGATGCAGGGCATGCTGCAGTGGGCCCAGTGTGTGCCAGGCACCCACGAGGCCACTGTTTCTGGGGCACTGTGCCTGGGAGTGGGCAAGGACTCAAGGGACCTCAGCCCATGGGGGCAGGAGATGGGTTTTCCGGGTGCCCAGAGGTTTTGGCCACCCAGAAGTGGGATGCTGAGCCCCCAGCACCTTTGGGGGGTGAGAGTGGAAGGGACGGTGGTGATCACCACCTCCTTCCCCCAGGCAGGGGAGCCTGTGCCCAGGAGCGGTGCCAGGGAGAGGAGGCAGCTTGTCGGAGCAGGAATGCGGGCGGGTGTGGGGGAAGCGTCACAGGCATTCCAGAGGGGGCAGGGACACTCCGTGCTGTGTGAGGAGGTCCTCGGGTTCATCAGTATCTGCAGGGAAGGGTGTCTGTGTGTCTCCGCATCCTCTGTACCCAAGGCAGGGAGAGGCTTTCTGCAGGCCCAGCTCCTGCCCAGCACGCCCCAGCTCTCCAAAGGTCAAGCTCATCCTTCTCCAGACACTGCCCGCAGCTTTCCGTAACAGCCCCTGCCGTCCACCACACTCCCCCCATAGTCCACCACACACACACACACACACACACACACACACACCACACCCCTCCCTCCACCACACCCCCCCACACCACACACCCCCCCACCTCACCCCCCACCACCACACTCCCTCCACCACACACCCAACCACACACACCCCCACCGCTTTTACCTCCTCTGTCCTGGCCGAACTGCCCTGTCCTCCCTGCAGGCCCCTCGGCCTCTGCCCAGCCCTTTGATGTCTAGGGCTCTCTCTGCCCAACACTCCACACTTTCTCCTGGATAACCTTGGCCTCCTGAGACTCCAGCTGCAGGACCCCCAGTCTCAGGCCCCTCTCCTGGGCCATAGACCCCAGACCACGAGCCCCCACCCAGGCTCCTCCCTGTAGGCACTCCACAGACACTCAGACTCAGTATGAACAAGGCTGAACTCACCATCCTCTACCCAATGTCACCCAGGGCAGAAACTCGGCCGGCATCCCTGCCACCTCCCACTCACACCTGGAAAAACCCTCAGGGCCTGTAGCGTGCCCCTCATACATATTTCTCAACCTCCACTCCAGAATGTTTTTCCCCCACTCCCACCTCCAAAGCCCAGGTCCCAGCTCAGCCCTCTTGCCTGTCACCTGGCCACCACACCCACCTCCTCCCTAATGTCCTTGACCCCATCAATCCAGCCTCCAAACATCAGCCAGAAGGAACCTTCTCGTCCCAGGTCCACCGACTCTGACCTTGCCCTGCCCCAGTGCCCACCACACCCCAGGCACCTGTGTAGCCATCTGAACAGTGGCACTGGAAGCCATTGGGCAGGTCCTGGCAGAGGCCTCCACTGAGGCATGGCCGTGAGGCACACTCGTCCACGTCCACACCGCAGTCGTCCCCTGCAAGAAGCCCAGCTGTGGTTCCCACAGCTCCCTCAGAGCCAGACTGGAACTGGAAAGGGCCCATTTTATAGCTAGGGAGACTGAGGCCAGAGAGAGGTGCTTGAACCCAGCTTCGGCATCCCTCCCGCGCATCTGGACACTACAGACCTGCTTCCCTGGAAGGGGGCTCACCCTCAAAGCCCGGAGGGCAGCGGCACAGGAAGCCAGCGGCATGGCGGAAGCTGAAGGCACCTGGGAAGGCGGCCTGGATGCCCCCATAGAGGGCTGGGTCGGAGCGCTGCAGGCACTGGCCCCCGTGCTGGCAGGGGCCCACTGCACATTCATCCTCATCCACCTCGCACCGCTCGCCGCTGTAGCCTGGGGACACACACAGGTGGGCGTCAGGTCACAGGGGGTCACCAAGCAGCACCCCTCCACTGCTGCCAGGCCAGCCCAGGGCCAGGCGGGGACAACAGCTCAGAATATGGTCACGGATATTCCGAGGGAGGGACACACTGAGGGGGTAGGAATGACCAGTGCAGCCTTCACCAGCATCAGCATCATGTGACTATGATTACTAGCATTACTGAGCAGTCTGCACGTGCGGGGCCCTGTACCAAGGCCTGATGGGCGCTACACCTTTTTACTCTCCTCGGAACAGCCCAGGAGCAGGTGCTGTGATTAGCCCTGTTTAGCAGATCAGGAAACTGAGGCTCAGAGGAGTTGCAGGCACAGGCACACACTGGGCTTAGTCCACTCAGGTTGTGTGCGAACCGCCAGGTTGTCCCAGGGCAGTCCTCCTCAGCCTGCGCCCCCGCCCCCATAGGCGTGCGAGCGCGCACGCGCACACGCTCTCGCGCACGCGCACACACACCTGGCCAGCAGAGGCAGCGGAAGCTCCCGAGGCCCTCGAGGCAGGACGCGTTGTGCGCGCAGGGCGCTGACGCGCACTCCAGCACCTCCTGCTCGCAGCGCGCGCCCTCGTAGCCCGTGTCCGCGCAGTCGCACCGGAACCTGCAGGGGGGGGCGCGACCGGAGCTGAGCACGCGCCCGAACCTCCAGCTCCCCCTGTGTCCCTCGCGCCCCCCACCCCGCCGCCCACCGCGCAGCCTCACCGCTTGAGGGCACCCGGCCGCCCGCTCACCCGTTGACCAGGTCGTGGCATACGCCCCCGTGCACGCACGGCTGGCTCTGGCACTCGTCCAGGTCCAGCTGGCAGCTGGCACCCCCGAAGCCCGGCGCGCACACGCAGCGGTAGGAGCCCAAGCCGTCCAGGCACGAGCCCCCGTGCAGGCAGGGCGCCGAAGCACACTCGTCCACCTCCGCCTCGCAGGTCACGCCTGGACAGGGACCGAGAGAGACAAAGAGATGGCCGCCCAGAGGGAGAGCGAATGAGGCCGAGCCAGGCTGACCCGAAACGTGCTCCAGACTGACCAGAAGCGGAGCGTCAGGATCCAAAGAGAGAATCCGCTGTTCCATTCATCCAGAGCAGGTGTTTCTTGCGCCAGCAATAACAGTGGGGTTGAAACAACACAGACATCCCTGCCCCCTTGAGCTCATACCAGTCTAGCCCAGGAGACGGGGATTAGGTCAATATTACGTAAATGAGGGCTGATTTTTACTTTTGATAAGCTCAACAGTGGGTACGTGCTAGATCCTGTGACAGCAAGAGGCAGGGTCTTAGCCTGGGGAATTGAGAGTCAGGGAAGGCTTCTTGGAAGAAGAGACTTGAAGGATTGAGGGGGCATTCGCTAGACTAGGATAGGGGGCTGTGTGAGCAGTTGGATTCCAGAGAGACTGTAGGTCTCTCCAGAGAGACTATTGGTGAAGACCTGCTTGGGGCAGGGGCATGATGCCCTAGGGCAGGGGCGCATGGAGGGTCGGGGAGCAAAGGGGAGAGTGAAGGAGGTGGGGCAGGAGTGGGGAGTGTCAGGCCTTGGGGGCCAAGTAACACACTCCGAGCTTATCCTAAAAGTTTTAAGCAGCTGATATATAGTCCTCTCTACATTTCGCTCTGCTGGCTTTTCGTGGAGGGTGTAAGGAGGGACCCCAGCAAGGAGGGGCATACCCGGTGGGAGATGCTGGACCAAGGTAGCCAACTCCTTCAGGCTTTCCCTGCATTGTCTTGCTTTTACAACTGGAAGTCCTGTGTCTTGGGGACCCTCTCAATCCTGGATAAAACCAAGACAGTTGGGAGGCTCTCAGGGGAGGGGCTGTGGAGATGAAGGGAGATGGAGGATCTCAGGGTTTGGAAATGTACTGCCCGAGCTCATCGTGGAGCCCGTTTGTCATTGTACACTCCAGTGGCCCTGCCTCTGCCCCCTAAGTGGGATTGGTCGTGGGGGGCTGGGGATCCAGCTGGCTCCAGCTGGGACCTTCCCCCCTTCCTGGCTCAGTGAGCACAAAACAGGGGCCCTCCTTCCTGTGACCCAGCCCCACTCCCACCCTCTGTGCCAGGGGGAGCCAGGCCCAGGCCGCCTGGAATCCCAACCTCCCCCGCCTGGCTGGGAAGGGAAGGAGGAGGAAATGAATCACAGTGGACGCTGCCCCCACTCACATCCACAACTCACCCAGAAAGCATTACCCAAAGTGTCTGAGCACCGCACATCTGGGCACGCACACACCTGCTGGCACCCACACACAGACTTTCCCACAAACGCATTCAGGGATCCCAGACACCCGTGGATACTGGCAGACACAGAGGCCTTTACATGACCTACTCACACATCCACAACTAATCTGTCCAGACACCTGAACTCTCAAATGATGAGAAAGGTACATGGAACCCGTTTCCGAAGTTCATTTTCACCGGTGTGCTGAGATCCATCTCTCCACTGTACGCCTCCTCTCCCAGAGCCCAGCCCCCAAGTGTACCTCTTACTCTGAGGTGACCTCAAACTGCCCTCTGCCCTCAGAGAGAGTCATCTGAATTCAGGGTTGAATAGAACCTGGAGTGTCCACACTGCAGGCTCCCAGCTGCCCTAGACCTAGCCTCGCTCCCAGACCTGTGCCTAGCTGCGCCCTCCTTCCTGACTTCCAGGCAGTTGCTCCAGGATGCTCTCGCCTTGGAGGGTGGATGGGACTGGGACAGGGCCATACTCTGGAGGAGGGAACTGTCCCCCTCAAGACAGCAGAGATCCCTAGGGGTACATCTACGTTACAGTTTGAGCAAGACCACCAGTGTCTCTATGCAGGAACTCTGGGGGCTCCCGCCCCCAGGGGAGAGGGTCCACATGACAACCTGAACCATACCCGGGTGGGTGTCGTGCTCCAGAACCATCAGACGAGCCACCAGAGGATGTCTGTGCTACAGCCTGACGGGTCTGGAGTGAGTCGATGCTAGAAGTACTGTCTAGATGTGTCCTGGTTAAAGCCAAGCCAGGCATATCTGCACTCTAGTCCCGGAGATGCCTGAGGGGTGTCTCCGCTACCAGCACTGCCTGAGCCCTACAAGGGACTGAAATAACATTTGTCCAGTGTCTGTAGTGTGCCAGGCACCGTGCCAGCGCTCACTCATTGCACTCTCATCCAGAGCTGCCAGGTTAGCCCGAGAAGCATTAATTCCGCAGCATGACCAAGAGAGGGTACACCCTAGAGCTGCCAGGATGCCTGGGGGTGTCTCTCTGCTAAGGTCAAAGCTGAATTCGTGATTTGACGACTCTGAGTCGCTGATGGGGTGGACATTACACACACCTCCGGGAACAGCTGGGGCCATTACCTGCATAGCCGAGGGGGCAATGGCACTCGTAGCGATCGGCCAGGTTGTGGCAGGTGGCCCCGTGGTGGCAGGGCCGGGACGCACACTCATCGATGTCCAGCTCACAGCGTGGGCCCTGGAATCCGGGCACGCAGTAGCAGCGGAAGCCACTGGGGTCTGGAGCCTGGGGCACACACAGAGCGCCGTGGTGGCATGGCTGACTGGCACAGCCCCGGGGCTCCAGGGGTCCACAGGTATAGCCACCATTCTCTGTAGCCTGGCACTCGGTCCCTGGAGCACATGGGTCTGAGGCACAGGCACCCGGGGGGTCCGAAGGCGCCATTCCTGTAGAGAGAGGAAACTGGCTGGGCAGGGTGGACATCGGCTACCAGGACACTCCCCTCCCCACACCCAGGCCCATCCCCAGATCCCAGAGTCAGAGCAGCAGGGCTCCGTCAGTACTCAGGAGGATGGAGGGAGCGCCAGGGGGTCTACACACCAGGTCCCAGCAGGCTGCACGCATCTGCACCCAGAACTGGGAATGGTTTCAGGGGTGCCTCCATAGCAGGGAAATAAGACCCGGGATGCCTGGCTCCCCGGGCAGGATTAGTGAGCAGACGCCCGCTCATCCTGTGAGCTTTTCGCTCCATGGTGTCCGTGCATCCCCGCAGCGCCCCTCGGAAGCAGGCCCTGTCAGGCCCATTTTACAAGAGAGCGGATCCAGGCTCCAGAGTGAAAGTGAGGACTCTTGCCTGAGGTCACATAGCAAGTCAGTGCTGGCTTAGCCCTCAGGGTCTGTCCGTGTGCTCCAGCCCCACCTGGGGAGGGGATCCCCGCCCTGCTTCCTGCCGGGAGGGTGTCTCCTCCCACTGCCCACCGACTCCACTGCTCCTGCTGGGGGTCTGGTAACTCCATCCCTGCGTGAAACTGGAGATGGAGGACTTCAAAGGCCCCTCTCCCCTCTCCACCCCTCCTCCCCTCCTGGCTCTGCTGGCCTGGGAACTTCTCAGAGGATCCCTGGCCCTCACTGTATCCGCAGCCATCAGCAAGTGTGAGCGGCCAGACTGGCCGAGGTCACAGGGTTCAGGGCAGGTATTGAGATGAGCTGACTGCACTCGTGGCTCCAGCCACTGCGACATCTCCTCAAGGCAGAGCTCCCTCACTTAGAGGGTCATCTCCTGATCTGTAGCCCGCCCCCGCTCCCACCCTCCCTTGCTAAGAGCCTGTCAGTGTCATGCTGGTGTAAGAACTTTTGAAGCTTTGAAGTCAAACAGCCCTGGGTTCAAATCCCCACTCGGCCAACAAGCTATGAGACCTTGGGCAAGTCATTTCTACTACTGAGCCTTCGTTCCCCAATCTGAAGAGGGTTGATAATAGTACGTGCCTCGTAGGATATGGAAGGATTGAGAGCCTCAGGGACGGCAGTCAAGTGCCCACTCGGGGTAGGAACTCAGTAAGTGATGGAGGAACGGGAACCGCCTGCGAGAAGGAGGCACCTCGGACAGACCTGGGGCTCCAGGAGGCACCCCTCCCCCACCCAGGTTGTCATCCAGACACTAACCAGGCCCCGGAACAGCTTCGGGCCCTGTGCCTCCCCTCCCCCACCCAGCGAAGACCCCCAGATAAGGCTCGACAGCCTCTCAGGCGTCATCCACATTCCACCAGGCAGGGCTGTCCACCAGCCAGCCCCCACCCTTGCCAGCCAGGGCCAAGCAGGATGGGGGACAGGGAGACAGAGGTACCGACCGACCAATGGACCCAGGGAGAGAACCCAGCTGTCAGCCCCACAGCCCAGCTCCCAAAGCACCTGGTACAGCTCAACATGGCTCGCTCTCCAAGAGCCTCACCAAGGGGGTAGGGGCAAGCACCCACCCAGGGCCAGGTGTGCGGCAAGGCCACAGGGGGTCTGAAACACTGTCAGGCCAAGATGACCTTCTAGGGCTCTGGGCTCCACAGACCCTCTCTGCCCACAGCTCCGCTCCCCCAAGCCTGGTCACATCAGTGAGGGCAGGGGCCATCTGGGCCTCTCTGAGGGGCTTATGGGCAGCTTGTCTTTCTTCTTCCCACCCTGAGCCATGGTGGCGGATCAGTATAGAGCCTGGTCCACCAGGGCTAAATAGTCTGATGGGGGTGGGAAGATGGTCTGATTGGGAGGGGGAGATGCTCTGATGGGGGTGAGTGGATCAGGCTTCCTTGGGAAAGGACACAGCTTTGGGCATCAGACCCGGCTTGTATCTGGGGTGTGAACAGTGCCCGCCTTGTGAGTGTTGTGAGGAGCCACTGAGGGAACGTGAGTGAAGCCCTGGCACCAGCGAGCCTTCAGGGAGGGCTCTGGCCATTACAGTCAGGGTCCCTGGACCCAGCACACTCAGGAGGAGCAGCACAGTGGTCACAGCTCCCACTTGAAGGGCCCTGGCTGTTGGGTCCTATGCCAACAGGCCCTTCGTTTAATCCCAGCAAGCGCCACCCCTCATCTGTGTGACCCAAGGGACCCCACCCCAGTCTGGAGCTTTGCCCCTGATTCAGAGCAGGCTGAGGAGGCAGCACCTGTGGGGACAGGGGAAGGTGCTTCATCACTGTGGGAGCAGGTGGCCCATGACCCTGTATGACGGAGCCCCAGGAGGCCGAGCCCAGCCCCACTGGAGGAAGGAGTTCCTGCAGGCAGAGAGGGAGGGAGCTGTCTGCCCTAGGAGGCCTGCAGTGGTGCCAGAAGCCTGCATGTGAGGCACAGCCATCTCTCTTGTGTAATCTCTGTCTTCACAGTTACCTTAGGGGGTGGATAGTGCTATCATTCATTTTTTACAGTTGAGGAAAGTGAGGCTCGGAGATAAGCGACTTCACAGTTCCTAGGAGGGGCTGGAATCCAAACCCAGGTCTCACTGCTCCAGAGCCTCCACTCTGGGGGTTCCAGAATCACCCCAGGGCCTATATAAAGAATACGGATTCCTGGGCCCCACTCCAGACCCAGAGATGCAGAACACTTGGGCCTGGGGCCCAAGAATCTTCATTGCAACATGCTCCCTGGGGAGGGGACTCCTTTGCACGTTGAGGCCTGGGAACAAGCACTGACCTTGGGCTCTGCCTCCAGGGAGCGAGCCCAGGAGGCCTGGCTAGCCCAGGGCTGAGGGGAGGAGAGGTGAGGATGGCGGGATGGAGAAGGGGCCTTCCCAGCCTGGCTGGAGGGGCGTGGCCTGTTGCCAGGGTGACGAGGGGCCTATGCTTATCTTTACAAATCCCTCCTGACCTCTCAGGCTGCCTGGGACGACCTGGCGGTGGGGAAGGATTAACGGACACCCGCCCCTCCCCTTGGACCTGCTGCCCTGCCCTGAGAAGGCCCCGAACCCACCTCCGGGAAGAGGATTTTCTTCATGGAAAGGACAGGATTATAATAACAGGAACCATTTCGTGAGTGCACGTGTAGCTGTGCTACACATCTTGCATCTATTATTACATTATTGTGTTTGATTCAAACTGGAAAAGGTGGGTGCCAGTAAGAAAACTGTTTCTCTAACTCAGAGAGGTTGATAAACTTGCCCAGGATCATTCCTCAAAAAACTAAGAAGCAGATCATTTCCAGACTTCTGTGAAGTCCACGTCTCCCAATGCATGTGAAATTCCCACTTTGCAAACTCTAAATTGCCACCCATGTATTGTCATTTTAGAGCATTCTAGCCCAGCCTCCCCCAGGCACTGAAAGAGTCTCGGAAGGCTTGCCTGAGAGTGAAGGTTCCAATATCAGCCTGGGCAGAGCAGGCAGTCTTCCCTGCCTATCCAGAATCCAGCTGCTAGCAATTGCACGGTGCTTCCGGCTTCACTCCGTGCCTAGTTACTCCTACTTTATTTGCACTTGTAACAGGCCTAATGAGAACTGCCAACGACTGATGAGAAGTGCTTGCTGAGGGTGGGTTTTGTAAAGCTTCTCATCTTGACAAGGCAAAAAAGAGAATATATCTGAGAAGCCACCCAAGATCCCATAAGATGTGCTTCTGGCATAGGGAAAAAACTGCCCATCTAATAGCACGAGGCCCCAAGGGTAGGACTGAATAACACTGCAGCGCAGCTGAGGCAGAGCCATCGGGAAAGGGCTAAATGCCTCTAATAAGGCAGCAGAGTTTGGAATAGTCTTTTACAAAAATGTTTATCACCTGAGGTTAAAAGACATAATTTTGGTAATCCCCACAATAGCTGTCGCGGATCCACTGCCTACCCTTTGCCTGCCGTTGGCAAATTCCAATGTTTCCAGACCATGGTCTCAGATGGCTGGGGCCATGGAGGCACTTGCTGGAATGGGGGTGAGACCGGGCAGATGGGTTCCCAGGCCTGCCACCCCAGCAGGCCACTTTTAACTATTAGTGGCTTCCGGCTCCTTTCTAAAATTTCCTTTGAAACGGGATTCCATGCCAAACCTAAGTTGGAGAACTGCTGCATTTTCTTATCGGATTCTTGTAGCAGCCCTCAGAGTGAGCTGGTTTGCCCCCTTTAGACAGAAGCACAGAGAGGAGATGTGACTTTACATAGACTAGTCCCATAGGTGCCTGTGAAATCCTGGCCCTGCCACACACAAGCTGTGACTCTGGGCAAGTTAACTGACCCTCTCTGGGCCTCGCTTTCCTCCTCCGTAAGCTGGGGGTATCAGAGTCGACTTCATAGGGCTGTTGTGAGAATTAAATTCGATCATGTTAGTCCAGGAGCAGCACGTACAGGCTGATGGTATTATTTATTCACTTGCCAACAGATTTTTACTTGGGGCAAACACTGACTATCCAACAAATCCTGACGTTAGAGCATTTGTGTGTGGCTCCCTGCTCCCTGCCTCAGTCCTGCAAGCCCCCACCCAGCTCTGGCTGGAGGAGGGGCCGGACTTGGGGGCTGGACTTGCTGCCCCTTTGTCAGCTGGGCTCCCTGGCGTGCAGGCAGCCGGGAAGGATGTGAGAGCCCCGATGTGCCCCGTTGTGCTCCAAGATGCTTGGCGCTCTCCTAGCAACCAGCCCGCCTTTGTGGCAGAGTAGGCCCAGGAGGGAGGGCCCCCGCTCAGGGCCTGGCAGGGGTGGGCAGCAGAGCCAGGGGCCCAGGGCATCCAGAACCCCCATCCCCTCTGGAATGGAAATTACTTTTCAAGTGACATCATCCCCGGCCCGTCTCCTCCTGGCAGTCAGGCCTTGGGTCCTGGCATCCAGAAATGTTCATGCTCATAGCACCGTACCCCAGCTTTCGGGGATCCCCAGGGAGGGGGCCCCCTGTGCCAAAATTGCAGGGGGAAAGGCTGGTCCTGGGAATCCCAGCAGGGCTGCGTGCGGGTGAGTGTGTATATCATCGTCCGCTCCCTTCGGTAGCATCCATCTACTTAGTGTTCACTTTGCCACAAGGTTCATGTGAAGGTACATCTGAGTGTGAGTGCACACCTGTGTGCAGGCATGTGTCACGTACAGGTAGGTGTGTGTGCTCGAGTGCATGTGTGGCGGGTCTACACGTGCCTCTGTGTGCCCTTGTACATGCCACACCACTGTGCTGGTGTGGGGGCAGTGCACGTGTGTGTGTGCAGGTGCATTTGTGCGATCTGTGTGTGTACGTGCCTGTGTGTGTGCACTGTACGGTAGGGGACAGACCAGGATTTCATGCCCCTTGTGCAGAGAGCAGGCCCCCAGCTCCTCTTCGATTTGCCTCAGGGGCCCAGCTTGTAAGCCCCCATCCTTCTCTGAACCTCAGTTTCCTCCCTTGCAAAACAGGGGCCTCATACTCCGCAAGGGCCCTGCGGAGAGGAGAGGAGAGGAGACGAAGGTTTTGTGAGCCGGGCCCTGCGAGAGGCTGAGGAAGGCCCCAGGGAGGGGCCTGAGAGGGTTGGACCCACATCCTGGGACTCTGAGGAGGTGGGGGCTCCCCCGCTGCAGCGGAGCCCAGGCCGCCCTCCTGCACAGGACTTCCCAGGCCTGGCCCCGTAGCTATAGTGACCAAGACAAAGCATCCCCAGACCCCCCAGGAGGAATTCCAGGCCGGTGCACACGTGAATCCACTTGGACAAAAGCAAAAACCTCTTGGTGAACGGGGTCTGGCTTCACGAAGCCCTTTCAGCTTGATCTGGGAACTCTGGGGGGCGCGGAGGGGGCAGCGGTGGACACATGTGTTCCCAGATGCCCAGCCACTCCCCAGGGACGCCAGAGCACCCCCCCCCCCCCAGCCCCGCAGTGCAAGCAGGGCGATCACCAAACGGAGGGGATGCAGGCAGAAGCCCTGGGTCTCCTTCCCTCTTCTCCACCCCGATCCCCTGGGCTGGGGTCTGCTGCCCCCACCCCACGTCCCCGTGTCGAGAGCAAGGACACAGTTCAACCCACTCAGTAACTTGCACCCCGCAACTCGCGCTGGGATATAGCCCACCACACGCACAGAGCCTCAGACACAACCCCTGGCTCGCGCGGGACAGCTGCCCCGCCTCACAGCTTAGACGCGCCCACAGCCCACAGCCCACAGCCCATAACCTGCGCACAACTCACATGAGAGCCCCCAGACTCGGGCCTCACAGGCCAGAACAGCCCAGCCCAACACCCCTCCAAGACACACGGCCCGCCCCTTACCCGGACCCCGGCCGGTGGCGATCCCCCCACGAAGTCCCCCGTGACCACGCGAGCTCCAGTGGCCCCCAGCTGCACACCCCCCTGCACCCTGCAGTCGGGCCCGGCACCCACACGGACGCCCCACGGCCTGGGGTGCTGCTTTGTGGACAGACCCAGCCCTGGGTCCCCCAAGGCTCGGCCCCCAACTCACCGGCCGGGAGGGCGAGGGCAGAGCCCCCGAGCAGCAGCAGCAGGAGAGGGGCCGGGGGCCTGGGGTCCCGGGTCCCAGGCCGGGCCAGCGCCATGGCAGCGCTCTGCTCGGCGGCTGTGGGAACGGGCGGCCTGGCTGGCTCCACACCCCCGTCTCCCTCCAACCAGCACTAATGCCGTGGACAGAGGCCCGGCCCCTCCCGCCTGCCCCTCCCCCTCCCCCTCCCCTCCCCCTCCCCTGCCCTCGCAGGCGGGTCCACCTTGAGTAGGGTCTAGAGGGGGGGTCTGACCCAGCCCGCTCCCCAAGCCCAGGGCTCCAGACTCCAGATGAGGCCTCGGGGGCCCCCACGGGTCTGACCTTGTCTCAGGGCCCACCCTTCTCTCCCTCCAGACCTACCCCCCCTTTTCCTCCCACCTCTCAGGTCCTGCTGCCTCAGCCTCCTCAGAGACATTTCTGTTCTGGGGGCTGTTCTTCTCACCAGATGATACCAGCTACTCCCAAGTGCTCCGTGATCCCACCCTGCCCACCCCCATCTTCTCTTAGCCCAGGCCTCCCTCCCCGGCCCAGCCCGAGCTCCCCTCCCACCTCCTCTCTGCTGGAAGCCCCAGCCCCTCCCACTCAGCTTGTTCCTCCCAGCCTGCTCCCTCCCAGGGCTGCCCACCTGAGAAGGCATCCCGCCTCCCCCCCCACCCCTCCAGCACCCCCTGCAGCTGACGCCTCCCTCCCCACTCCCCACGTTCAATCCACCACGAGCTCCTGGCCGCTCCCCACCTCCACGTCCCTCGGTCCCACCCCACCTCTTCACTCCCATGGGCCCCACACTGCCACACACAGCCCCTCTCACCTCCGCCCTCAGGATGAGGCCCCCGGCTCCCCCGACCCTCACCATCCCTTCAGCCGCCAAACTGAGTCTTTTCTATTTCTCCCCTTTGGCCTAGATCTTCGCCTTTGCTGTTTACGACTCCAAAAACCTCATAACAATCCAAGGCAGCCCATTCTACAGAACTGGCAGCTCTAACTAAGCAGCAAGCTTTCCCTCTCCACTCCACGGGCTGGGAAGTCCTTCTTGTTGTCTAACCTTACAGTCTCCTGCTGCTCTTGATGTTTGCTTGCTCCAGGCTGGAGAGGGGAATGTTGTTTGGGTGGAGAGGAGGAGTTCTCGCGGGGACCTGGACCCAGGAATCTAGGTCATCTCAAAGGCACTACAACATCAAAAACCAGCCCATTCTTCCACCGCCCTCAGCTCCAGTGAAAGGAGAATCCCCTTGCTGAAAGGACTTCCTGAAATGAGCAACTGGCCCCTGCCAACTCACCCCTGTTTGGCCCAATTCAGTGACTCAGGCCATGGACTCAGGCCACCCAGGCCCTATGCTGGGCTCTGGATGTGTCCCTGGCACCTCGAGGGCACAGTCTGGAGAGACAGAACTGAGTAAATTGATGGAGCTCCAGGCTGAGCTCGAGGGATGGGCAGTGGCCCGTGGAAGTTCCAGGAAGGGAAGAGTGGGCGTCACACAGGGCATAGGCAACGGTGCTGGCTCTCCAATGCTGGGGAAGTGCTCAGAGAGGACACCAAAGGCCTGGGTGGACCCCTTGTCCACATCCCTGCTCCATCTCCACCCTCCAGTCTTGGTCCTTCTGGGGTAGGAGTCGCTCCTTGGTTTCTGGAGCTCCCCACACTCCCAAATCACCTTTAATTCCCTGCCTCTCACATATACGAGGAACCCGTCCCCCTCCACGTGGCGGCCCCTCGCCACTCTGTTGGGAAAAGCACAGTCTCATCAGCTGAATAGATCCAGGTTTGAGCCCAGCTCCACCACTGACTAGGGAGTGACCCCAGCACGTGAATCCCTTTTCTGGGCCTCACTTTCCTCATCTGTAACATGGGGGTGATAATGAGTTTAAGCAGCAGTGCAAGTTCTCTTTATTCTGCTTCTCAGAGATCCAGGCAGCCCCAAGCGGAGAACAGGAGGACCACGAGGCTCCCACAGCCCCCTGGGTCTCTGGATACACAGACACAAACACCCACGTTTTTACGAGGAGCTCCGAGGTCAGAAGGGCGCCTGAGCTCTCCTTCCAAGCCCCGCCCCCTGCCCCCTGCCGGGTCCTGCAACCGCCACGCGCCACCTTGTGGCCAGAACTGGGAGTGTCCTGCGAGGTCTGTGGGGCACCCAGGCGAGCGACGAGGACGCTGAGGGAGGGATGTGGGAACTAAACTGCACCCGCAGAAGGAAACGAGTGAGCGGGAAGGAGGGGCCCGGGAGTCAGGTGGGCGGCAGGCAGGACGGAGGTTAGACAGGGCCGATCATCCTGACGCACTTCCCGGCCTGGATCTGGAGAAGAGACAGTAAGAGTGGGCCAGTCCCTCTGAGAAGATGGTCCCTCAGGAGAGTCCACTTCCCCCATCCTCCCGACCTGGGGGTGGGGCTGAGGAAGGGGAAAGGAAGCCAACATAATCTCATCTTACCTCCTCAACGACCCTGCAAGGTCAGCATTGACCCCATTTTACAGATGAGGAAACTGAGGTTGGGGGAGGTGAGATTGGCTGCTCAGGGTCCCACAGCTAAACAGTGCAGGGGCGGGATTCGAACTGGGGGCTGCCCAGTGCCACCCCTTTTCCCTCCCCAACCTCTGACTGTAGGTTGACTAACTGTGCTCCATTCAACTCAGGAATTATTTGCTGCCTGCTCCCTGGTCAAGGGCACCCAGTCCTGGGGCAGGTGCCCACCAGCCTTATGGGGATGTGACAGTAAAGTTTAGTGGTTTGGTAATGCCTGCTTTGGCATCAGGCCCCTTGATTTTAATCCTGATTCTGCCCTGTGCCCTTAGGCAAGCTTTTGTTGGTCTGTCTTTACTTTTCTGAACCTTAGCTTCCCCATCTGTAAATTGGGGTAATACCAGTATCAACCTCAGAGTTCTGTGACGAGTGGACTGCTGCCCGCAGGGCCCAGGTTGGGGAGGGGATGGTAGGGGAGGGGATGGTGACACGGGGCTGCTTCCCACTCAGGAGAAGCCTCCAGACTCTTCCAAGGTGACCTCTGCCCTGGATGCCCCCACCAGCGTCCTGCATCTCCCTTCTCAGGGGCTGTGTGATTATTCTGTCTGTCCCCCGCTCCCCAGCCAGATCCACCCTCTTCCCTCTCTGCCCGGCTGATCCCCTGGCCTTCCTCACGGCTCCCTTCCCCAGGACGGGGAGGCAGCAGGAGCAGGGAGGGCTCCCGCTGCTCTTTCTTCCTGCACTGGGTGCACCGCTGACTACAGCTGCAGCGGAGGCCCCTCTGCTGCTTCAGCTCTCACTGCTCAGGTAATGCTGTTCTCTCTGTGGCCAGCTGCAGGGCCACCTTCAGCCCTGACCTGACCGGGTCTCTCCAAAGCCTTCCTTCCCCACTGTCATCCATTCCCTCCTTCTGGGAGCCCTCTCCCCTGGCTTCCCTCCTACCTGCCTGGCTGTTCCTTGCTCCCTTTCCCCACAGAATGTCGGGGTGTGTCTGGGTCTGCTCCCAGCCCCCTGCCCTTCTCAAACGACCCTCCCCGGGTGAACTTCCTGACCAACCCAGCTCTCTCACGAGCCCTCTACCTGTGGTTCTTAACCCTGTTTCAACTCCCCCTTGGTAACAAATATCTTGTATCGCTCCTTATTACCCTGAAATGAACTGACGTGCATATGCATACAATTCCCCAACAGAAAAGGATCTCAATGCCCAGACTGCAACATCAGAGCAAGCCATTGTAGGCTAGCGGTGAAGTGCACAGACACTGGTTCAAATCCTGGCTTCTCCACTTCCCAGCTGTGTGACCTTAGGTAAGTTACTTAACTTCTCTGTGCTCAGTTAGCTCCCCAGTCAAAAAGGTTTTTTTTTTTTTCTCTATGCAGCACTTTACTGCATAGAGTTGTTATCAGGATTAAATGAGTAATTATTCACGAAGCATTTAGAACAGTGCCTGGCGTGTGTTACAAGCTGAATGAGTGTTGGTTAAATTTAAGATGATAAGTGTTTCAAGTTGTAAATACTCTTATTGACTACACTAGAAGACATGATAAAATAACGAGAAGCTTGCACCTATTCATAGAACCCCCCTGAATGCAACAGCCCCAAATGCAGACCTATGCAGAATGAGGTATTGGCAACTCAAATACCACAAGCACTGTTGAAATTAAGTAGGTAATTTTCCCAAATGGTGGCAACTCTGGGTAAGGTTCTGAACAAAATAAAGAGCAATCTTCCTTCAATTTACGTGGAAGTTGTATTTCTGGCAAATTCAGTGTATGTTAAAGCTCAGAGCATTGATGCAAAAGTGCTCTTATTTCTATGCAAGCCAGACCTGGGTTCTGGGCTCAGACACAAGTGTTTTTCCTTCACGTGAATGTCTGGCAGGACATTCAAAAGTCAAAAGGCACGTGGAACTTTCTCCATGGTGTGGAATGTCCTGTACGTTGCAGGGCAGCCAGCATCCAGGGCCCACCCACTAAATGCCAGTGGGGCCCCCAGTCATCATGAAAACTGAATGCACCCTCACAAATTCCCCAAATAGCGCCCAGGAGGCTCCTGTGTTCTACACCAACTGCCAGAGGGACTTTTCCAAATCCCAGACTGTCGACTCCCAGTTACTCTCAGGCCAAGTCCAAATTCCTGAACCTGATGCCCAAATCCTCGTCATGCAGCTGCCGGCTTACCTCCACAGATGCGGACCCATACCACCAGCATACCACCCATACCACCCTACACCCAGCTGTGCCATGTCCCCAACCCCAACTGAACACACGCACACACACACGCACATGCACACGCACACGCACACACACACACACACTCCCTGGCTGGTTTTTGGCTGACTAGTCTTTGCTCTTGGGGTCTGCTCCCTGGAAACCCCACCCTGGTTGAATGCTGTGCTGACATCTGGCTGATCCTTTAAGACCCGGTTCTGGCATCACTTCCTCAGAGCAGCCTTGGTTACCCCCAGGCTTGGTTAGGGCCTCTTCTGTGCTCCCACAGACCCCACGGCTTTGATCGAAGCCCCCAGGACTGACTGACCATGCCCTGTTCTAGTTGCCAGTATAGGTGTCTGTACCCTCCTGAGCAAGGGCACGTAGTAGGTGATTAATACACAAGCAAGGTCCATTGAGCCCTTGCCCTTGGGGAGCTCACATCTAGTAGAAAGACAGATGCACAGACAGGGCTGGGAGGCAGTTGCTCAGAGCCTGGTGAGAGCCCTAAGGACAGAGAGGCCAGCTGTCGGAGGGCAACTTCCCAGAGGAGGTAGGAGTTTTCCAGGTAGAGGGGAGGCAGAAGACATATCTGGCTGGAGACCCAGCGTGGGCAAAGGTCAGGTGTGGGAGAAGGCATTGTGCCATTGTACCTTCAGGACGGCAGACGGGTGAATATTGCCCGAGGTCAGATGTAGAGGGGCTGTGATCAGAGGTGAGGCTGGTGAGGCAGCAGAGGACAGCTCATGAAGAGCTTGTAAGGTACCAAGGAGGTTGGGCTTTGTGCCAGGGGTACTGGGAAGCCATAGAAGGGGTTAAAGAAGGGGGGTGACATGATCAGGTTTGCATGTGGCAGAGTGTCCTCTGGGAGGAGTGTGGCAGATGCACTGCAGGAGAACAAGAGTAGAAATATTCCAGGGAAAGGTCACGGAGTCTGGATTAGGACAGGGAGGAAAGTAGAGGACAGGGATGAGGGTGGGCGTTTGAGTGGCAGAAGAAAACAGAATATGGTGTCTTCTGGGGCTGAGAAAGAGGGAGACGGCTGGAGTGCGCAGGATGCCTCGGGGAGGGGGATCCAGACAAACGCCGACCTCTCCACTCTAAAGGACAGGCTGCAGGCCCCTCTGCAGACACTAGAGGGAGCTCCAGGATAGGCCAGTCCCCTCTCCCACCAGCCGCCAGCCTCCACCCGCTTCTCAGAGGGGGAGTGGACCAGCCCCACGGCTGAGATGTAGGCTCTGGGGTTCCTGCCAGGGCCTGGCCCAAGCCCAGTGGCTCACAGTCTCGGGCCCGCCTCGTCCTCCAGCCACTGGCTTGCAGGGGTGGGGGGCCATCTTGCGAGGGTAGGCAGGTGGGGACAGAGGTTGGGGATTGCAGGCAAGAAGGACTGACAGCCCGTCCTGTCGCACTCTGTGCCCCATCTCCTTCTCCCCGTGGGAGTAAGGGAGCGACCCACCCAAGGTCACACCACTGTCACAGCAGTGAGGGGATGGGAATGGACCAGAGCTCCCCAGGTCAGAGCAGCTCGGGAACTAGAAGAGTACAAGCCACTTGTCTACCCCCCACCCTTCCTACAAAATCCTGGGGTTGCAGAAGGGTCCCGTGAGCCACCTCCCACATCACCTGGGACCCCCAGAGGCAGGGGAGATAGCATTCCAGGCAGAGGGGGTCCATGGGCAGAGGCATGGAGGCAGGGGGAGGCTGGCAGTTTCCAGGAGCGGGGCAGAAGGCAATGTGGCGGAAGCGCAGGGAGCAGGGGTGGCCCAGAGGCGACCGGGAGGGTGGGGCACCATTAGGGAGGCTGGTGCCGCCAGGGAGCAGGGGGGAGCCTCGGTGGCAACGCCAGGACAGCTGGGCATTTGCGATGGGTGGAAGGACCGCTCCGGCTGCAGGCAAGGGTGCGGCAGAATTACAATTCTTGGAAAAGTGATCGGCCTCTCCAGTTGAGTCTAAAGAGTACAATCTTTTAAACTTTTATGAAAACAAAGAATGAATAACAAACGGAGACACTGAAACAGGAAATCCATTTACTTTTGAATCTGATAGAAAGAGCCAATCCAAGCCCAAAATAATGCCGACAGGACTTAATAACCTGTAACAGACCTGCCCACAGCACCATCAGAGCTCACTTCCAGCCGCCTCACTCAATTCCGAGCCAGGAGCCCGGAATCACCATCAGAGCTCACTTCCAGTGGCCTCGTCCACTGAGCCAGGAGCCCGGGATCCGGAATCCGAGGCCTCCTGAACAGCAAAGCTTCACAAGGGGACACTGAGGCTTAGACGGGGCGGGGTCTATATGACGTCACACAACAGAGCTGGACCTGGAACAAAGACTCCCGACTCCCAAGCTTGGGGCTCTCTCTGTACACTCCTGTGTGTCTGCACACATCACACACCAAACACACAAACACACACACACACACACACCCCACAGGAAATGCTCTACAAACTCAGATATGCAAATACCTGGACTGCTGCAAGATTCCACAAGCTCACAGATTCACTCACATAGACCTACACCTGCCTGGATAGAAGTATGCAGACGTCCCCATAGTGCCCCCCAAGAGCACCCCAATACGTACAGGAACGTGCTCACATCCTACACAGGTGCTCACACATGTACATCTGATCGTTCCAAATCTAAAGCTCAAATATGTATAGACACCCACATGGAACACACACCGCCCCCTGCAGATAGCTACAGATAGACACAAGATTCAGAACTATCCTTCAACGCACATCTACAAACACACTACTCACACATAACAGACACACAGACTCCCATTCATTCACAGACACACACAGTCCTATGGCCACAGGCCGACACTCTGGGCTAAACAGCCATATCCCCATGCTCACATCAGGGTCAACGCGGAGTGTCCAGAGACCACGCCTTGCCTCGGCAAGGGCCTGGGAAACTGAGATGGGCAAACTGCTGCCCCCTGTGGGAGCCCAAGGACCAAGCCCTTCGGAAGAGCCAGGGTGGTTCATTGCAAGTGCGCAGGCAGCTCTGTCCCCCAGCCCCGGCTCCGCCCCCACCCTCTCCTCACCCCAAAGGAGTGTGTGAGCGGGTGGGTTCCAGTGTGTCCTGTGGGGGCGGGGCAGGGCAATGTAACAGTGGAAGGAGAGCGCTCATCTACCACCTGGGTTTAGGATTCCTTCCCTCCCTCCCTCCCTCCCTCCCTTCCTTCCTTCCTCCATCTGATATTTAATGAGGACCTTCTGTGAATCAGGCAAAAACAAGACGTAGCCTCTGCACCCAGGAGTGCTGTCCAGGGGTGAGCCGGCACACCCAGGGCTGAGCTGTTACATGGCAATTGTGGCGATGGCTGTGAGGCCTCAGAGAGACCTGGGTTCCATCTGGGGCTGTGGGACACTGAGCGATTCACGTCCCTCTCTGAGCCGCCTCAGATTCCTCATCTGAGAAATGGGGACCACGATCTTCCTGACCACCTGTTGGATTTGTTATTAGAATCAAATTCAATAGTGGACGTGGGGAGAAAGGGGAAGTTTCAGTAAAATAAGAGTTGGATGTTTATTAGACACCAGCTGTGTGCCAGACCCATGATATGGGAATGTGGATAACTGCGCAGGCCCTGAGTCAGAGAGGCCTGGCTGGGTTCAAATCCCTGCTTTTCCAGGACTAGCTCTGTGAGCTTCAGCAGGTTACTTAACCTCTCTGAGCTCCTACTTTCTCACCTATAACATAGGTGTAATAAGAATGCCCACTTTATATGAGTGCTGTGGGATAGTGCCTGTAAAGTGTTTGGGGTGAGGCCTGGCACAAAACTGGTGGTCATTAAGTTAATTCCTATTATTATGTATCAGCTTTCCTTTATTTGGTCACCTACTAGCACCTACTATGAGCCAGACATGATTTGAAGCACTCCCCAAATTCTGCCTCATTTAATCCTTCTAACAACTCTATTATCCCTGTTTTACAACTGAGGAAACGGAGGCACAGAGAGGTCAAGTCACTTATTCAAGGTCACACAGCTAGTACGAGACAGAACTGGAATTGGAAGCCAGGCCTGTAGACCTCTCTAACTCTATCTACAAGGCATGCACTTTCCTCTTAGAGTTCAAAGTCCTCCTCCCCTCTCCCCAGCAGCAGCCCCTGGTAAATAAGTCATCCAGTAACAGTTTCTAATTCCCAGACTTGGTTGCAAATGAATTATTCACACTGTAAGGCCTGCAAACCGCTGGCTGGGCCTCATTAGCCAAGAAGGGCCGCCCGCCCACAAGATGCCACTCCCTCCCCTGGGCATGGGTCCTGGTGGGCCAGCCAGAGGTCGCCAGAGTTGGCGAATGCCGGGGCACTGCACCAAGAACTGGGCAGAACGTCTTTCCTCCTCCCATCCCCAGCCTTTGCTTTCTAATAAGCTCATAGCCTGGTGTTGTCAAGAGAACAGAAGCTCTGGACTCAGGCAGTTCTGGATTCCAGGCCTGGCTCTGCCCTAAGCAGCTGTGTGACCTCAGGCAGGTGGCCTACCCTCTCTGAGCCTCTGGGGAAGGCTGACCAGCTGGCCCCACTTCACACTTTCTCTTCTCCCTGCATTTGTGAGCTGAGGCCTGTGCTGCTCAGCCAGGCCCTGTGCTGGAGCCTGGGGACAGAGATCCTGTCCTGTGGGGACGTCCAATCTCCATGTGTCATTCTTCTACTCTCAGTATCCGGCTGAGACCCTGGTCTGACCCAGAGCCCTGAGGCAGGTTGTAGGGGATCCTGGGGGTTCCAGAGTCCCCTTCAGGGATGATTACCCACCCCAGCTGCTGATGGCTCACGGGGTTACGCCCCCTGCCCGGGGCAGCTGGAGGCCAGTGCCTGACTGATGTGAGGGTACAAAGGCCCAGCTCCCAGTTGAGACTGGGACAACTGTGAGGGGCTGTCACAGCTCCAGGGAACCCTGCAGGGGCCTCTGTTGTAACCTCATCGCGGGTCAGCCTCTCTCTCTCTGCCCGGCCCTGCCTTCCTGTTTCCTTCCAGGTGGGAGCGCCCCAGTAAACCTGCACACAGCCCTCCAGCTCGGAGTCGCTTTCCAGGAACCCAGCCTAAGGTACTTGTCACAGACAGAGCCCAACCTCAGCAGTGAATGAGACCCAATCCAGGTCACCAATACTCAGTACTGCTTACAGGCTGAGCCTAGGTCCTGCCCCGGTCCACGCTCTGATCCTGGTCCCAGACTGAACCCTGCTGTCAGTCACAGGCTGAGCCCTGACTTTAACCATAGACCTGGTCCCAGGCTGAGCCCTGATCCTAGGCTGAGCCCTGATCCTGGTTCTAGATTCAACCCTGAGCCTGAACGGAGGCTGAGCCCAAGTAGCCCATGGAAATCAGAGGACACTTAAGACAGAACTATGGGACAGTAAGTGGGAGGTAGGAAGGGACTGGAGTCTGGCTGAGACCGAGGGTAGGACCAGAGGAAACCTCACCAGAGGAGACCGACTGACAACCCCGTCAGCCATGACGGCGGAGTCACAGAATCTCACTTCCCAGAGAGGTATTTTCAGAAACAACTAACCAGGACCTTCTTCGTGGAACAAAAATATGAACCAGGAATGATAAGGACCATCGCAATCACTGCCTTTCTCAAGCAGGGAGCGTCCTGGGCACCACGGAATCCTACATCACGACCCTGCTGTCTCCTCAGGACAACCACGTGGGGTTCTCTTGTCACCCATTTGACAGGTGAGGAAGCCTCAGCTGTGGCAGAACCAGCATTCAAACCCTGGACCATTCTGTGCTTCTGTGGGATCTAAGCTCAGGCAGAAACTGGTCTCCCAAAGAAAGGCCCCCATATCCCCAAGGCTGCCCGGGGCATCAAGGGAGTGAGGAGCAGAGCGGTGGGCAGTCCGTGCATCCGTGTAACTGCAATCAGCCCCAACCTCAGGCAGGCCGCTGCTCCTCTCAGGGCCCTCGGATTCATCTGCTCTGATTCCCACACCCATCTCCTCGAGGTCGGCACGATGGTTAGAGGCAGGGCACGGATGAGGAAACAGGCCCAGGGAGGGGACACCACTTGCCCAGATTTGCAGAACTGGGATTCACCTTGAGAATTCCTGATACTCAGTCTTCCATCCTCTGTTCATCTATATGGAAGAACGCAGCCATAGCTAACAGAGTGAATGTTTGGATCCTCCAAAATTCATATGCTGAAACCTAGCCCCCAACGTGAGGGTATTTAGAGGTGGGGAGGTGATGAGGTCTTAAGAGTGGAGCCCTCAAGAATGGGATTAGTGCTCTTGTAAAAGAAGCCCCAGGGAGATCCCTGGCCCCTTCCACCTGTGAGGTTATAGCAAAAAGATGGCTGAACCAGGAAGTGGGCTCTTACCACACACTGAATCTGGTACCACCTTGATCTTGGACTTCTCAGCTTCCAGGACTACGAGAAGAAGTTCTGCTGTTTAAAGCCACTCAATCTGTGGTATTTTTTTATAGCTGCCTGAATGGACTAAGTGGCTAAGGCAGCCACTTTCCCCATCTGCTCCACACTGCTGGTTCTTCCATCCATCTATCCACCCATCCATGCATCTATCCATCTCTCTATCCATGCATCCCCCTATCCATCCACAGCTATGCAGTGAGCATCCTCTATGTACCAGGTCTGGGCTGGGTGCGGGGACGGGGTGGGCAGGGCCCACCCTTTGCGGCATGTACAGGCTGGCAAAGGAGCCACATATTAAACAAACACACTCACAAAAAACGAACGCATCACCATTGTGCTAAGTGCTGGGAAGAAGCAGTCCAGGACGCTGTGAGTGGGTGTAACAGGGACCGTCTCTCCCAGGAGTGTTCCCTGGGCCTCAGGGAGCTGGTAGGCAGGAAACCTGCTGAGATGGCCCTGTAGGCTTGGCCTCAGGGGACAGAAGCTCCCAGAAAAGCATGAATAATGCCCCAGCTGAGCCAACTGGCTTGGTGAGGCTGTAGCCAGCCCACCTGGCTCCTCCAGCAGGTAGGGTCCTGGGGGCTTGGCTGCAGCAGAAAGTAAGTCAGGAGGTGAATGGTGGGTGGGGGCCTTTTGAAAATCTCCCGCCCAGGTTTGCTTTGCAAACCATGCCAGCTGGGGCCTGAAGCCTCCAAGAACTGTATCAGAGCTTTAGGAGACAGGAGAAAGGTTAGTTCAGGAAGAAGGAACGGCACGAACATCCGCATGGAGATGGGAAACAGTAGGCAGACCTGGGACAGTGGAGCAAGGAGAGGAAAGGGGGTGGGAAACTGGGTCTCGGCCCTCGGGGATTTCATAGCACCCTGGGGAGCCTCGGGTCCCACCGGACACCAGTAACAGTAACTGCTGCTGTTGTTGAAAGCTGACTACTGTGTGCCCAAGGAGGGTCACGCTTGATCTCATTTCCTCCTCACTAGATCCAGTAAGATGGTTACTGCTAGGTCCCTTTTTACAGATGGAAAAACTGAGGTCATGGTGAATTCCCTGGTGGTCCAGTGGTTAGGACTCTGCACTTTCAATGCAGGGGGCGCAGGTTTGATCCCTGGTCAGGGAACTAAGATCCCACATGCCGCACCTCACAGCCAAAAAATAAAGATAAATAAATAAATTAAATTAAATTAAATTAAAAAAAGAAAAACTGAGGTCAGGAGGGGTGAAATCTGTCACCTAAGAGCACAGAGTTAGCAAGTAAAGGATTAGCCCGTGCCCTTAACCCTCACCTGTCGTGCCCTGGAAACAAAGGGAGGAAATCCAGACACAGGGTAGGCAAGGCCCACGCTGGCTCCACCTGTGGTCTTGTCCATCTCTCGCCCTAAACAGAGAGCTTCTTTACCTCTGTCACCACATGACACGAGGAACAGAATTGGTGCTTAGAAAATACTGTGAATGAATAATCATCCTAAGAGTAGACACTCATAAAGTGCTCACCATGTGCCATGTGACCACAAGCCTTTGAGGTAAGTACTATTATTACCCCCATTTCACAGATAGGGAAACTGAGACACAGCTGGGAAGTGGTGAAGCCGTGATTCACCAGGCAGCAAGTAAATGCATAAATTAATGAACTAATTTTTTTTTTTTTTTTTTTTGCAGTACGTGGGCCTCTTACTGCTGTGGCCTCTCCCGTTGCGGAGCACAGGCTCCGGACGCGCAGGCTCAGCGGCCGTGGCTCACGGGCCCAGCTGCTCCGCGGCATGTGGGATCCTCCCGGACCGGGGCACGAACCCGTGTCCCCTGCATCGGCAGGCGGACTCTCAACCACTGCGCCACCAGGGAAGCCCTAACGAACTAACTGATGAATAAATGAGCGTGAGCCAGGATGAGGGAATAAAGGAGAGAAAAGGTGAGTAAGCATGTGAGGTTTTGAAGGAGGGATGGAGCAGCCAGGGTGAGAGGTTGGTCTTGCAGAGTGGAGCAGAAGTGGAGGCCATCACCGCTGTTCCACCTCTAGCTCCCAGGAAAAGACCCCTTTCCCCTTCTCTCAAGGAGGCTTGAAGCCTTTCCACGCTGTTGCCCAGCAACGGTGCCCTCATTACCGCCCCCCCCCAGCCCCACCCCACTTCAGTCAGCTAGAGCTGTGGGGCTGGGGCCCTGGCAGGTGGGGTCCCGGGCTGGAGGAAGGAAGCTCAGAGTCCGGAGAGGTGGGCCTGGGTGGGCTTCAAGACTGGGAGAAGAGCCCCGAGTCCCGTGGGGAAGGGCTGTTTAGACCAACCTTTATTCTGAGGGCATCTGCCTGGCACAGGGCAGGTGGAGATGCCCAAGACTGCTCATGGCAATGACCACGGGCCGTGAGTTGGAAGTCCTGATTGGAGGAGATCTTGGATGACTCACTTTCCCTCCTGAATCCACTTCCTCATCTGCAGAATGGGGATACGGTGCCTGCTTCCCAGAGGGATGGTGCGAGGATAGGACTGGCACGGGAAGGCTTTGCACTGGGAGGGGACGGGCTATTTTTATAAGCAAGGAGTGTGTAAACTAGCTCTAGAGGACAAAGACTACTGGGGCAAAGAACTCTCAGAGTTCCTCTCCAAGAGAGGATGGGTTGCCCTGCGGGAACCCTGGAGGGCTCCCTGAAGAGGTGAGCCCTGAAAGACTTTTCCAAGTGGAGATGGGGGTCAGAAGGAGGAGAGAATTCCTGGCAGGGAGGGAGGCGGGGGAACAGCCTGTGCAAAGGCCTGGAGGCACGAGACTGGAGCCCATTCAATGACAGCTACTGTTCATTCACGTTTGCCTTTAACCCTCACAGCAGCTCCATGAGGCTGGGAGTACTGCTCCCATTTCACAGGACAGGAAACTTGGCTCAGAGAGGGTAAGGCACTTGCTCCAGGTGGCACAGCTGGTGAATGGCAGAGCTAAGTCCAGCGCACTTTCTCCTGCATTGTGCACTTCCAGGGAAGCAAGCGGCTCAGAGGAGTGGAGCAAAGAGGGCAAAGGGAGAGAAATGCCGTGGGGCCCGGGGGCCTCCTCACGCCCCAGGGAACGGGCTGACTCTGTGCAGAGGGTGCTGGGGAGCCATTGATGGTTTCTAAGCTGGACAGAAATGACCCAGGCTAGGCCCTCAGGTGCCCAGGTGCTGTCCAGGCCATCTGTCTCCACCTCCTACACCTCCACCCTGTGTATCCATCCACCCCCACTGTTTCTCAGCCACATTGAGAAACCATGTGTGACGGAGGAGAATGTAAAAATATATATGCAACCGAAAAACAACGAGCTGACAGAACACAGCTATAAATACTCTGACGGGTGCGGAAACGTTCCTGCAATCCTGCTTCCTGCTGCCTGAGGAGCGGGGGCATGGAGTTTGACAGGTGGGGTGGGAACTCAGGGAAGGGAACGGGAAAGGGGACAACCATGTGTGGACCTACTTTGTGCCAAGTGCTTCACAAGCGGCACATCTCTGGGTCTTCACAAAAACCGTCTCAGAATCACCACTGTCATCCCGATTCACAGATAAGGAAACTGAAGCGCAGAGAGGTACGTCATCTGGCCAAGGTCACACAGCAGTGGACCTTGGGAAGCAGTGGAGCTGGGATTCCAACAAGCCCTGCAAAAGGGCCAACTTTCTGAAGAAGCGAGAGCCAGCTTCAGGCTCTGCCTCCCTTGATCCTTGCCCAGGGCCAGAGAAAGCTTCAGGCTTCCCTGGAACTCCCCTGCTTACATACCTTCCATGGCTCCCCAGAGCCCTCCAGATAAAGACCAAATTCAAGGCCTTTAAGGTCCTGTGATCTGGCCTCTGCCCACTCCCAGAGCCCCACCTCCCGCCACTGCCCCGGATTTCTGAGCCACAGTCAGGCCACACTGACCTGCTCTCAGGACCCCTTCAGGGCCCAGCACTCTCAGCCTCGGCACCTACTGCTCCCTGAAATTCCATCTACCTACACCGGGGCCTCAGCTCAAGTGCTGCCTCCTCCTGGCCTCCTCCACTGGTCAGATCCTCCTGTGCTTTCCCTGCAAGGCCTGAAGTTCAACTGTAATCAGGTGGGTCATTACAGGTGATGGGCCGCAGCTGTGAGGACAGGGCCAGGCCCCGGCGCAGGCGCTGTGGCCACAGAGCGTTTGCCCCCAAGGGCTCAGCTGCTCAGGAGGGCCTGTGAGAGGTGAAGTAGGTGCCTACCATGTAGGTACTCCTCTCTGTTGGCCTTGCAGCTGCTGGAGAGCCTGGATGTGGTGACGTGAAATGGGACTGAAGGGGAGCTGGCCTCCGGCTCTGGGAGGAGAAGGAAAAAAAAGGAGGAGGAAGAAAGATGAAAGGGACTCCTGGGGCCCCCAGGAGAGGAAGAACTGGAGGTAAGCTGGCCCCATCTGTCGGACCTTCGTCGTGTCCCGGGTCAGCTTTCCACGAGTGGTCTGAGCCTGTTTGCACCTCTGGCCAGTGTGAGCATAAAGGTAAGGCTGCCAATGGGGTTATTTGTTCCTTTTCAGACTTTCCCTATAGGCCAGCGCTGCCCAATAGGAACATAATATGACCACTTATGTAATTTTTAATTTTAATTTTCTAGTAGCCACTTAGAAAAAAGAAGCAGCTGAAGTTAATTTTAATGTTTTATTTCACCCAAAATATCCCAAATATCATTTTTACATGTAATCAAGATAATTACTGATATTGTTTTCTAAACTTTTTTTTTTTTCTACTAAATTTTCAAAAGCCAGTGTCTTTTACACTTACATTTTGGACGGGCTGCATTTCAAGTGCCAAAGAGCCACATGTGGCTACTGTGGTTGGAGAGCTCAGCTCTAGACTGTAAACTCCATGAGAGTCGGGACCATGATTGTACCCGCCGCTATTATTTCCAGGGTCTGGCATGTACTAGAGACTAAGGGAATGTTTGTTGAATGACTGGCTGACTGACTGGCTGAATGAATGAATGAATAAATGTCTGAGGCCTTGTTAGATCAAAAGCCAATTCCCCTCATGGGCCATGGAAGAGCCTAGAAATAAGTTCTAGTCCCACCTCTGCGTCCAGTGCTCTGCATGACCGTAAATGAGTCCCTTGCCTCTTGGGCCTCAGTTTCCCCATCTGTACAATGGGTTGGGGGATTGGACTGTATGATTTCCGCCCCCCCCCAGGCTCTCAGTAGAGTTTCTCCAAGGGAGCCCACTCTCCTCTCTGCAGCTCCCTTCCCTGAGTCAGGCCCCCAGAGAAGTTCCCTGCTCCCTCAACCCCCTCACCCTTCCCTCCCTCCTCCTGTGGGTGACAGGAGGTCTCATGACAGGCCTCCAGGGGACCTTCTGTGCAGAGCCGAGCCGAGCCCTAGAGGGGGAAACCAAGGCAGGGCTCCTGCCACACGGCAGCCACACAGGGGGCAAGGCCAAGGTGGGTGCTCAGGCCTGGCCCTGCTCCAGCTGCCCCTGTCACTGCCGTGCCTCACATCTGTTCAGAGCGGGGAAGAGACCGGGTCAGGCTTAACCCTTTGATTCTGCAGAGAAGGAAAAGGGAAGCCAAGAGATGTGCCAAGACACAGTGAGCAGGGCAGAGCTGGGCCTTTGTTTTCCTCATCTGAAATATGGACACAAAACCTGCCTTCATCCCATCAAACATCAGTGCCTCAAATCCAGGCTCTGCTACTTAACAGCCCTGTGACCTTGGGCAAGCCGCTTTACCTCACTGTACCCCAGAGTCCTTATTTGTAAACAGGGAGAGAAGGATGCCAGCTTCACCGGTTGTTGTGCCCATGAAGTGTGTTCACGGACATAAAGCTTTCATACGGCTGCCGGGCACACTCTAAGTGCTGTACAAGGGGTAGATATTATTAGCCTTCACCATGGTGCTAATTCTGCAGTTCAGATGAGGCGATGGGTGTGACCAGGGTTTGCAAACTATAAAGGTCTCTCCGGAGAGGCAAGCATTTTTGGGTTGCAAAGGACGATGCAAACTATAGAACACGTTGTGACTTGCAAAATGTTTTGTAAATGTTGCCACATTAAGGAGGCTACTGTGGATTAGCTTTTTATAATCCAAAAAGCACTTCAGAATCATAAACCACTCTAGAGGCCGTGGAGCTCTTTGTAAGGGCTTTCTAGACTGTTGAGTACTGTGAAGTCTGAAACAAGTGGCCTTTCAAAGGCGTGGGCAAGTCGCAGGGTGGGAGTGGGTAGAGAGAGCACCCAGACCTAGAGGAGAAGAACAGCAGCCGCTTCCCCTTGTTCCCGTCCCCGTCCCCGCCCCTGCCCTTGCCGGCCATGCAGAGAAACTCCAGCCTGTCTGCAGGTCCCTGCGATTCTGTTCTGAGGCCAGGGAGGCCTCTCAGCATTGCTGACTCAGCCAAACAGGAGGAGTTCGGCAGGAATCAGCCCCATCTTCCTTGCGTTCCTGCCTTCTCTTTTTTCTTTTTTCGACCACAAAGGCAATGAACCTGATGCCCTGTAAAGATTTCCCTGGGGTGACTGGGAAGGTGGCAGGCTCCCGGGCTGCCCGACGCCCTTGCTCTGAGGCCCAGACTTGGGCCTGCTCCGGACACCCAGGCCGAGTACCTGCTGCCCCATTGCTGGCAGAGCAGCAGGGGTTCACGGGCTGAGGACAGGTGAGGGCTGCCACCTTCCGACAGCTGTGGGGGCAGAGCGAAGGCCTGGCCTGTGACGTTCCTGGGTTCCCATCCCAGCTCTGCCACTTTCTCATGGGTGACCGTGGGCAAGTCCTCTCACTTCTCTGAACCAGAGTTCCTCAGCCATAACGCGGACCGATACCCCTCTTTGTGTGTATGTCACCGGGTGGCCTGGTGTGCATGCGAGTCCTATCCCTTCTTTTGTCCATAGGCCTGCGGGCCTTCTAATGAAAGAGAAATAGAAGGTGAGGCAGCTTCAACAGGGTAGGGGTGATGAGCATGGGTTTTCAAATCACGAAGACCTGGATTCAGGGAATTCCCTGGTGGTCCAGTGGTTAGGACTCTGCGCTTTCACTGCTGAGGGCCCAGGTTCAATCCCCAGTCGGGGAACTAAGATGCCACAAGCCACAGGGTGCAGCCAAAACAAACAAACAAGCAAACAAAAAAGACCTGGATTCAAATCCTGACCCTGCCACGTACCAGCTGTGTGCCTTTCGGCCTGTCACATCACCTCTCTGAGCCTCCATGTCCTCGTCTCTAAAATAGGCATAATGATAGTTGCTACCTCATAAAAAGTTGGTGAAGATTCAAAGACGTGATGTGTATGGCATGCAATGTACAAGATCCAGAGCACAAGACCTGCTCAGTCAGTGGTGACTGTGATCTCCCTTCCCCAGATTATTCTGTACTCCATAACGCCACACACTGCTCCTTCACGGGCCTCCTCACATTTGCAATTATTTGATAAAAAGCCCACCTTCCCCTGTCACCCTGATGGCAGCTGGGGCCCTGGGCCCTCTGGATCCAGCTAAAGGCTTCCATTCCTGGACATTCTTCAGAGAAACTTCTTTTTCCCAGCCCCTCTCCTTCTTGTCCCTCGGCTGGGTGGTATTGACCCCAAAGTGCAACTCAGCTCTCTGAGACCCTCACACAAACCATGCAGGAGCAACGCACCCTTTGCCCTAGATTTCCTAGACCAGAGAGGGTCTGCACCGCAGCTACGTGGGTGAGTTGAACAGATGCTGTCAGAGCCCTGTTCTAGCAGCGGCCTGGCTCTGATCGCCCTGCCCCTGAGCCCAACTCAGGCTCTCTCCCTCCTGCCTTACCTTCTTCTCTTCCTCTCCTTCCTTTTCAGAAGCAAGACATCAACACTGCCCTCCTGCCTCCTGCAGTATAATTCATTTTTCTGAACAAAGCCAGAAAATTCCTAGCAGTTGTGAATACAGGTTTCTTCCTCTGGTTGCGTGCACTGGTCTGTACCTTCCTCGAGGGCCAGTACTGTGCCCCTTGGTCACCGTTGTACCCCAGCACTCAACCCAGTGTTTGACCCTATGAACATGTGCTGAGTAAATGAATAAATGAGTGCGATGGGCTGCCGAGTCATGGGGAGGATGGAAGCTGCCCTGTATGCTTGTCCAGTGCCTGCAGCTCTCAGAGGTCGGTTCTATGACAAGGGGACTAATTCAGGAAGAGGCTGAAGCTGGTGTGTGTCCATTTAAGACCCAGAACAATCCTCCACCGACACATCCTTGGCATCTTCAAAGGCCATGGGAGTTTTGGCACTTGAAGTCCTTCTCTAGGGTCTGATGCTTCCCCGTTAGCCACTGCCTCTTCCGAGGGGCACCGGGGGTGACAGAGAAACAGGGCCGTGGTTCCCAGGACCAGCTGCACGTCAGAATCCCCTGGAAAGCTTTTAAACACCAGGGCCACTTGGTTCTCGTTCCTCTTCCGGGAGATTCTGATTCAAATGATCCAACAGGGGTCCTGATGATTGATTTCTTTAAAATCCTAGTTGATCCAAATCTACACCACTGAGACAGAGCAAGAGGGTGAGTTCTGGAAACAAATGGGTCTGTGAATGCCCATGGGGTTTCCACATGGATCCCTCCATGGGTCAGGCAGTCTGGGGGCTGGTGTCCAGGGGGAGGGTTTGGCCCGATGGTGGAGAGGAAGTTACGTGAGCTTTAGAGTCATTGGAGGCCTGGGTTCACATTCCCAGTTCTACTTCGTTCCAGCACTGTTGCCTTGGACAAGTCACTTCACCCATCTAAGCTTGTTTCCCTCCTCCATTGATTGGCAATCAGAATTCCTGCCTCACAGGCTGTTGGCATCAATCAGTAAGAGAATGTCCTCTCTCATTACCTGGCACAGGGCGCAGCTTGGAGCTGGTGCTCCGTGAAGTGTGGTTCTCTTGGCTTCCTGAACAAGCTTTGGGGTGGAAGGGGAGGACAAGGTGGCCCCAAGGCTGGCCTGAGTACCTGATGGGAGGAGCACTGGACTGGGAGAAAGGGGGTGTGGACTGTCCTGGTTCTGGCCCATCATGATGTGTGACCTGGGCCAAGTCATTCAGCCTCTCTCAGCCTCAGTTTCCTCATCTGTAAATAGAGATCCAGTGGTGCCTACATCTCACTGTAACTCTGTTCAGTGACATCATGCTGGCAGTCGGCCATGGTGGGAGTATTTACATTAGGAAAATTGGCAAACATTACAGTCAGGACTCCCCTGCCCCACTCCCACCAGTCAATTTACCAGCATGCCACTGGGACTCAGATAATAATACCTTTCACCACAGCTATTGGTAGATTCTGAGAGCTAGTGCCTGTGAAGCCCTTAGCACAGCACCTGGGACTTAGCACAGCACCTGGGCGCTAATACATGATAGTTAAACACACTTAACACTTATCAGCCTTCCCTTTGTCTCTGGCCTGGTATAAGATGATCACATCTGTCATCTCATTTACCTTTAACAACCCTAGGAAATTTCTAGAGGAGGAAATTCAGCTTCAGAGAGGCTTGCTGACTTTATTTATTGTATCTTATTTTATTTTTATAAATTTATTTATTTTATTTATTTATTTTTGGCTGCATTGGGTCTTCGTTGCTGTGCACGGGCTTTCTCTAGTTGCGGCGAGCGGGGGCTACTCTTCATTGCAGTGCGCAGGCTTCTCATTGCGATGGCTTCTCTTGTGGCGGAGCATGGGCTCTAGGCGTGTGGGCTTCAGTAGTTGTGGCACGTGGGCTTAGTAGTTGTGGCTCTCGGGCTCTAGAGCGCAGGCTCAGTAGTTGTGGTGCACAGACTTAGTTGCTCTGCGGCACGTGGGATCTTCCCGAACCAGGGCTCGAACCCGTGTCCCTTGAATTGGCAAGTGGATTCTTAACCACTGTGCCAGGGAAGCCCAGAGGCTTGCTGACTTTAAATGCAGTTAAATTTTGCAGGCCTACTATGTGCTACGTTTATTCTTCTATATCCGTTTCATTTCAGCCTCACAACCCCCTTTTTCTCATTACGGTTGAGGAATCAAAGGCCCAGAATGGGCAAGTGACCTGCCCAAGGTCACACAGTGAGCCCGAGGCCTTGGTATCTGTCTTGAATGCTCATGTGCTGGCCTCCCTTCTCACCACACCCAGCTGCATCCCCTTCTGGATGAGGGCGAGCTTTGCTGATACGATCTCTCTGGCTCCTTCCAGCTTTGACATCCTTGGTATTTAAATCAGTACATGAATATTTCATGAGCATCCCCAGCACAAATAACCCCCTGCCTGGTTATGTCAGGCTACAGCCCCAGTCGCTAGGCCAGGGTGCACCTGCTCTTTGCGAGACAGGCAATTCCGCGAGGCCTCCCAGCAGCAGCCAAGGAATCGATAGCCTTTAAATAAGTAATTAGAGGAGCTGAAGACGTCGGCACATCCAGGAGCAAGCAGGGGAATATAAACTCCTAACTCTCCCAGGCTCACTGGGAAGGGCCTGGTTCTGTTTCTTGGTCAAGAAATGTGACAGGGCCTGGGACGGGTGAGGATGTGGAGGTGCAGGGAAGAATAAGGTGGAGACAACAAGAGTTGGCATTTATTGAGCACTTCCTATGTGTCAGGCTGTGTCTCATTAAATACACTACCCAACATTCTCCTAAAGACATTGAGGCTCAGAGAGAGTGAGCCAGTTGCCCAGGGCCACACAGCTAGGAAGTGGCACAGGTCTCAGGCCTGCCTGACCTCAGAGCAGGGTTTCTCAACTTAGGTGCTGTTGACATTTGGAGCTGGATAATTCTTTGTTGGGGGCTGGGGCTGTCCAGGGCATTGTGGGATGTTTAGCAGCCCTGGCCTCTCCCCTCTAGATGTCAGCAGCCCACCCTCCCCACTTGTGACAACCAAAAATGTCTCCAGACGTGGCCAAAGGTCCCCTGGGGGCAAAATTGCCCCCAGCAGAGAATCTGTGTTCACTTTACTACTCCTTTCCTCTGCTTCTGATGGCTTTTATGATAAGGATCAGAATCTTTCTCCCAACCTAGAGAGGCAGCTCTGGAGCCAGAGCTGGCTAGGTGAGAATATCAACTTGTTTACTCACTGGCTGTGTGACCTTGGACAAGTTCTCAACCTCTCTGTGCCTCCGTTTCCCTATCTGTAAAATGTCCCCCCGGCAAAAGTAATATATCATGAGGTTTAAACGAGTTCCTCGTATATGCAAATCACAGAGAGCAGTGCCTGGCCGATAAGTGTGAGCCATCGTTACCATCCAAGGGCCTTTGTGACTAAGTGCCAGCCCAAGACCGCAGCCTCACTGGTACCGCTCTCTCCGTGAGAAAAGGGAGAAGGGCCGTAGCTGGAGCCTGGGAAGAAATCATTTTCGACAGCATCTGCTCTTCTTCCCTTCCTGCCACACCCCTCCTCCCACCAGCCCTGGAGGAGTCAGAGAAAACAGCCAACAAGGATGGCCATTTAGTCCCCACAGGATCACGAGGTTATAAGAACAAAAGCTGCCACTTCCTCTCTCCCTGCAATGTTGTCTGTGCATGGACACCATCTGATGAGAATGTAATTCCTTTTATGATCCAGCAAGGTACAAAAGTCCATATAAACAAACACATTTTATCACTGGAGTTGGTCATCGCATTTTATTGGTCTACAGCATGTGTTTTTGTTATACTGATATCTGTTAGAAATGAGGTTCTGGAATGCTGTCCTCGTTTGGGTGCTTTAGAGAAATAGTATCAAGAAGCCATTCCAGGGCCTATCCTTATAGACACAGCCCCCAGTGCAAGGAGTGTGTGTGTGTGTGTGTGTGTGTGTGCGTGCAAGTGTGTAGCTAAAATTCTCCCTTGCCCCAGAAGGGAGGGTCCCTAGAGGCTACCTGGTCCAGGCTCTCATATAGTCAAGGAATCTTTTTGTGTGTGTGTGTGACTTTTTTTTTTAATTGGAGTATAGCTGATTTACAATGTTGTGTTAGTTTCAGGTGTACAGCATAGTGCTTCAGTTATACATATACATGTATTCATTCTTTTTCAGATTCTTTTCCCATATAGGTTATTATAGAATATTGAGTAGAGTTCCCTGCGCTATACAGTAGGTCCTTGTTGGTAGCCAAGGAATCTGAGGCCCAGGACAGGGCAGTGCTTTGTCCAGGATCATGGAGCAGCTTGGTTCAGCAGCCATCTTCAGAGTGTATCAGTGATCCCCAGCTGCTGGTATAGCTAGGCCCCCAGTCTCTGTGGCACAGTGGAGTTGTCTTTCTGGCTCACACGGCAGGTATTGTGGTGGATGATGGGTGGATGGGCCTTCCACGTGGTGATTCAGGGACCCAGGCTCCCTCCTTCTTGTGGCTACACCCTCCCTTAGAGCCTCAGAAGCACCTACTTTTGGCTGGATGGGGGAAGAATTCGGAGGCTTGCAGGGTTTTATGGATTTTTATGGAGAATTTTATGTTGGGCCTGGAAGTGTCTCAGGCCACTTCTGTCCATGTTCCATCAGCCGACCCAAGGTCACATTCGATACCTAACTGAAAGGAAGGTTGGGAATTATAGCCTAGCTGTGTGCCCGGGAGGAAGAGGAGACAGACGGTGAACAGCTGGCCGGGTCTGGGTGCCGGGCCCTGGGCTGCAAGCTGCCTGGGCAGAGATGGCTGACATGGAGACACAGGCGACCCCCAGTTTGAGGTTCCGAGTAAGGGCTCATCTTCTTGAGCCCCATCTATTGATCACTGGAAGCCCATGACTTCTCTCTAGAGAGACCCCACCCCGTGATAAGTCTAAGACTCCCGGGGTCCTTGCTAACTCATTCCAAATGGTGTCAGCAACCCTTGTCCCAAGATGGTGAAAGAACCCCCCCACCACCACAGACGCTGACGGGGGCATGTATTCTGCACCCCCAACAACTAGAATATGGCCTAAAGTGTGGCGAACTGACACACCCTCCCGGGACTTTGAATCGTTAGAGTGACACAGAGGCCCAGAGTCCAGCAGAACTTTAAAGGCCACTGTAGCAGAATGGCAGTGTCTCCAGGTGCCAGCAGGAGCCATGGTGACCAGCTGGCAGGCGTGGCCTTCAGCGTGGCACCTTGGCTGGGCCTTCACTCTCTGGGTTCCCGTCAAGCCTGTTTGTCCAGTCCCGTCCCCCACCCCCGCCCCGCCCCGGTCAGTTGCACACGCCACCTGACACTTTCCCAAACACCTCCTTTAACCAGAGTCAGTCTCCACTGACAGCCTCCAAGAACCCTGCCTGCTGTAGCCTCAGCGCTGCATCTGGTCACCGACCCACTCCCTGCAAGGATCTCCTTTGCTGCCAGCTTCCTCCAGGGCCATCCCAGGCCCCAGACAGGTCTAACAGTTTCCACCCTCAAGGGAAAGGCCAAGGTTCCCATCTCTTCCCTCCAGGAGATTTCAGAGCAAATTTCTAATGTCTTTTTACATTCCTTCCGCAGTTAAGGTCCTCAAGAGGGCTGTGGACAGAACCAGCATAATTGGTGTTCTTTGGAATCCCATGTATTTTATTTTATGCATCTAAAACCATTATTCTGAGAAGAGGCCTACAGTCTTCACTTGTTGCCAGTGGGGTCCAGGGCCCCAAGAAGGTGAGGATCTCTCTGGACTGTTGACCCCAAACTGCTGGTACCAGGATTCCTTCCTCCACAACATGGGGCTCCTTTGCCTTATGAGACCCCTACTGGTTTGAGGACCAACCCATCCTCCCTGCATGGTTCCTACTGGAAAAAGATCCCTACTTTTTTGGGGGGCCAGCTGCTCTCCCCACCCTAAAGAGCTTGGCGGGCCCAGCAGGAGTTGCCACACTGTCACATGACCTCACTCTCTAGCTTTGGCTGATTGGTTAAGGTGGGGTGGGCTCCTCACCCAAACCTGGCCAACCAGCTCCTTCTCTGCAGTTGGCTTTTTAAAACCGGAACTGGGGGAAATAGTTATACCTTCCCTGGTGGGGATTCGGGAGCTAAGAGCAGTTCTGTTTTCCACAAAGTAGGGGAAGCCAATTTGAGTAGGAAGGGAAGCTGAAGAGAGAGACAGACAGAGAGACAGAGGAGAGGAGAAAAAGAGAGAAAAGAGAAGAGAAGGGGAGGGAAGGGGGCTGGCAGCATCCTAGCCCCTGGTCCAGCTGTGACCCTGCCCCCCTGGCAATCTGGTTATTCATTGCCTCCTTGAGTTGCCCCCTTTTTGCCTTGGCTAGTTGGAAATGGAGTATGTCACTATCTGTCTTGTTCCCACTGAATCCCCAGGGTCCTCACAGAGCCTGACACATAGTAGGTGTACAGTCAACACCTATCAATGAATGAATGAACAAATGAACACATGCAAAAGAAGAAAGGATGTCCAAGGTACAGAGGGGAGAGGGATTAACTCTACGTGGGCAGATGTCAGGAACTGCCTGGGGTGGGAGGTGATATTTGAAGTGGGATTTGAAGGGTGAATAGGAGTTTTCTGGATGACGATTGTGGGGGGAAGAAGCTAGAGAAGACAACAGGGACTAGGTTGGAAAAGGATTAAGTATCAGACAAAAAATTAAGACTTCTACAAGTAGGGGCAGATCTAGGTCTAAATCCTAAGTGGTCCTAATGATGCCAGAGCTGCATCCGGGTATCACCCATGTTAGTGAGTGCCTGGGCACCCTTAAGCTCCCCCTGTGGCCCTGTTTCTATCAGGAAAATCAGGTCCCCCCCCCAACAACTCTCCTACAGCTACCCTCACAGGGGGACCTCATAAGCCCCCTAGATCCGGAAGACAGTCCCCTTTCAGTCCTGATCCTCCCTGACCTCTGAGCAGCTTTCCACATTCTGACCTTGCCCCACACTGCTTCTCCCCGGCAGCTCCTTCTCTGTCCCCCTGGGGTCTCCTCTCCCTGGGTCCATCGCTGTTCCTTAAATGTCAGTGGCCTCCCAGTCGCCTTGCTCTACACTCACCCTGGACACTCTCATCCACTCCTGTGGCTTTGGGAACCACTTAGAGGTGGGGACTCTTGAAGTTCCACCTCCCATCAGCTCCAGACCCAATTACCCAGTGACTGGACCTTCTGTGCCCAGCTGTGCGGCAGGCATCTCAGACTCAAACCCCTCCCAGACCAGACTCTTCACCCTCCCCCTCCCACCCACTGTTTGTATCTGCGTTCTGATTACGGGCACTTTCCTGCTCTACCTGCCGGTGAGGTCCCCCAGAAGAGAAGGAAACAGGTTAGCAGAAGGGCAGGACTGAGCACACGGACGAGTCTGCCTGACTGCATCCACACTGCCTGGTTAGGACTCAGGACGGGTCAGTTTCTCACCTCTGACCCCCAGGCCTCCCAGGGCTAGGGCAGTAAATGTCGACCTGATTGATTTCTACCATGCTTGGAAGTAGCGGTCAGCTGCTGACCACACTGTCAATTATTCAGGCTCCCTGGGACTCTAGAAAGAGCGACAGTTCAACTAAAACACAGCTCTGTTGTCCTCACAGCCCCCACTTGCCCTCAGAGGCCTGGGCAGGGATGGCCAGCCAGCCCAGGGCACCTCCCTAGGCCCTTGCTCCACTCCCCAGCACGCACCTCTGTCCAGGATTTGCAAGCTTCTCTGTCCTCAAATCTCTTGCAGGTATTCTCAGGCCAAGGCCTAAAGGACAGAACTGGGACCAGTGGCAGGAAGTGACCTGAGGCACATTTCAGTTCAGTTCCATGGGACACAGACTTCTCTTGTAACCAGCAACAGATACTCTGGGAGGGAAGGAGGCCCCAGTGCCAGTGGGTGCCTGCTAGTCCATAGCAGACTATGACTGGGAGGGGTGGCTATCCATGAGGAGAGAGCAGGGCTGTCAAAGAGAAATAAGTAACATTTTAAGCTTGTTTTAAAATTTGCAAAACTCTCAATAACATACGCCATCGTGTGGCCTTAAGTCTTTTATGGAACCAGGTGGTGCATAAATAAAAATGCGGGGCTTCCCTGGTGGTGCAGTGGTTGAGAGTCTGCCTGCCGATGCAGGGGACACGGGTTCGTGCCCTGGTCCGGGAAGATCCCACATGCTGCGGAGCGGCTGGGCCCGTGAGCCATGGCCGCTGAGCCTGCGCGTCCGGAGCCTGTGCTCCGCAATGGGAGAGGCCACAACAGGGAGAGGCCTGCGTACCGCAAAAAAAAATGCGTTCATTTGATAAACAAGCCAGGCACTTTACTAGGGGCTACAGGGTGAGGCAAGAATATCAATTCAGCCCTGCCCTCAAGTAATAGTAGTACTGAATGCTAATAATAAGGGGACTTACAATGTGTCCGGGAAGGTTCTAGACTTGCGACGTGCTTCAAAGCACACTACCGTCATAACCACCCAGCAAGGTGGCTGCTGGAACTGTCTCCAGTTTACAGGCGAGGAAAGATTTTACAGATGAGGCACAGAGCGATGCAGCCCAAGGCCACACAGCTGGAATTTGAGCCCAGGTGCCTGACTTCAAGCCGTCTGACCAACGTTGTATGAGGGGCTTTGGTCAAGGTTAGTCAGATGATCACCTAAGTAATGATCTAAGGACAGAGCCATGGAGGAGAGATCAGAACCAATCTATCCAAGTAGGGGGAAGGGGCGATGGGTCAGAGAAGGCTTTCTTGGAGTGTCCTTGGAGCTGAGAACTTCCAGAAGGGGAGTTGGATAGGGAAAGAGTCCAGGGAAGGAGAGACCTTCCGAGCTGGGAGCACTACCAGAGTGAAGACCCTGGGGCACAAGGGCCCCCCCCCGCCAGGACACCCTCAGGGCAACCAGCAGTGCAGAACAATAGCTGTGCCTCAGCCGCCCTGGGCTGCACCCACTTCCTCTTTGTCTGCCGGCTGTATTTTTAGATCTCTTGCTTTCCCTCGGCCAGTTTTTTATAGTCTCCCACCATGGTGTCTCTACCTCTGCCTCTCCCCGCAAGGACCTGAGTTGCGGGGCTGATGGGAAGACCTGGCTTCCTCTGAAGCAGGTACTGACTGGTTCCCTGGGGTCCCAGGGCCCCCACTCCAATGCCAGTCGACACCAGCTCTCTCCATCTCTCACCCTGCCATGTGCTTTCTCTCTTTCTTCCTGCCAGTTCAGTTCCACTCCAGTCCAAGACCCCTCTCTGGGCACTGGCAAAACAGACCTAAAAATGACGCAGGCACCTTTAGCATCATATGTGCTAGAGTCAGGGTGAGCATACCTGATTCCTAGTGCAGACTGGGACATGCATGAGAGTAAAGGGATTCTGCTAATAATTATGATGGGGCCACAGCATAGACCTGGGCAAACCAAGACGCAAGGTCACCCCAGTTAAATAGAAAGACGGAAAAGTGAGGGGCGACTTGACAGATGGAGGACAGGTAGAGGGGAGTCTCGCCAGGGGTAATGGCGTGTGCATGGGTGGGGACAACTGGCGAGTTTACGGTGGCAACAACGCAGTATATGTGCTGCGGAGAGGCCAGGGTGGACTGCAGGTGGGAAAAGGTGCACAGTTTGGAACAACTAGAACAGGGTGGCAGAAACCCTGCAGCTCTGCCAACCCTGGGCCCATGGCAGGCATCACTAATTGATCACAGCACTCTCCTCACAGCCCTCAACACAGATCCAGGGGCCGGTCACTACCGGTTGTCAAGCTGTGCACTAGATGAAGCCACCAGGGGCTCAGCAGTGGGTACGAGTGTGGATTTAGCTGGAGCTGAGGCTGGACTTCAAATTGAGAGAGGCCTAGAATATTCTCTAGGTATTGGGGAACCATCAGAGGATGTTAGGGGGATGCGTATAACTAGATTAACATTTAAAGAGTTTTAGGAAGGTCACTGCCATTGATGGGAGGAACTGGGGCAGGGGAAGCCTTGAGGGGCCTGTCCAGGTGAGAATGGGTGGGGCCCCGATTGAATGGGGAGCAGAGAAGTGGGTCTGATGGCTGAGGAGAGTTTGTCATGGGGCAGCAAAAAGAGGAAGGTGGTTAGGATGACTCCTGGGCCTCTGGGGTCCCAGCCCAGCGTGGGCAGATGCTGTCAGCCAGGCAGGTATAACAGCACAGCAGGAGTTCCTGATAGGACTCTTCGTCCCAGAGATCATCCTGAGACTCTGAGCCTCCAGGGGGAGAGAGGTCCAACAGATCTGGTGGGTTTTCCCGTGGAGGCCTCAGAGCCTGGAGAAACTCCTCTCCTTCTGAGGGAATGAGCGATCACAAAATGCCCTCCTGCCCCACTCAGGGCCCTGCAGGGGAGAGGAAGGGCCATGGTGGTTCTCCTCCCCCAAGTGGAGAAATGGGAGCCCAAGGGTACTGCCTGTAAAGTCTGGGGGTGACTGCGAGAGGGGACATTGACACGTCCTTCCCCGGTTAGATGTCTGCTTAGCCATGGGCTGCCACCTGCCCCAGGGCCACCAGAGGGGGATGTGGTGGCACAATGCCAGGGTGAAGTCCTTTGGGTTCTGGCTCCTGGGAGGCAGAGAGGTTGAGCAGAGCACAGGAGCGGAGGCTGAAGGGGCTGGAGGCGGCAGGCTCCCTGGAACCTTCTCAGCTTGGGGCTGGAGTCTTGGCACTGGAGGGGTGTGGCTGAAGGGTCCCTGGAAGGTGTAGTTTGTCTGGGGAGGGACCACCAGTGCCTGGGGGAGGGGCTGGGAATTGAGTCCCTGGTCAGTGGGACCCTGGGGACCTCCACCTACTACCAGCAGACCTGCAGGCATTGAACTAATTCCACCACAGACACGACTTACAAAAGGGGAACCGCAGCCTGGCCAGGTGCCACTGGAGGGACAGCCATTTCCCTCCTTCTTCTCCCCTAACCCCAGCCTGGGGGTGAGCCCAGAGGAAGGGTGTGTGTGTGTGACAGACCACACATTCACATGCACACACACCCACACCTCAAGCCCCCAGAGCTACCAGCTTACCTTACCTTGTGGAAGAAGAAGCAAGTTTAGAATAAAATCTGAGCCCAAAGTTTTAAAACAACCCGATCTTAACCAGAATGAGCTTGCTTTTATAACCAAAAGTGTCTGAATGTTAGAAACTGGATCAAATATTGTCAAAGGTGCATAACTCCCCACTGGTGGAGGGGTTCACAGAGTCCAGCTGGTAGCCATTATTAGAAAAATGAAAACTGTGCCATAATTGTGACCCAATGACCTAAAAGTCCTTAATAAACCATTTACAAGGGGAACACAAAAAGGGGCATCGGATTTGAAGGGGAAAGACCGTTAGAAATCAGGATGGAATGAGGTGTTCCTGAATGTATCAGACAGAAGGACCCAGGAAGGACACCTGTCTCTCCTCCGCTCACCCGTCCGCGCACGGCCTGGGGCAGCTATATCACAGGAAACACGGGGTCCCTGTGTTACTGGTTGGGCTTCTGCCCTCAACCCAGTGCCAAGCACCCTCACCCAGGTCAGTTTAAGGCCCAAGGAGGCCTCTCCCTCCAAGGCCAAGCCCGAAATGGGACAGGCCTGAAGCAACAAGGTCATGCAAATGACCTTCCAGAGAGGAAGGAGCCTGCAGCAGCGAGCTTGGGCCACGCTTAGCCAACCACCTCTGCAGCAGGGATGGGAAGGCAGCAGAGGGAGAGCACAGATTCGAAGGCACAGGAAGAGGAACGCTTCAGCCAAGTGGGGGACATGGCCAAGTGTGGGATTGGATAACCCCAGCGCCCACCCACTGAAAAACATGGCTCCGTCAGGGGACCTGACCCCGAGGTCTAGCTCCCTCCTGGAGGGGTGGGGGGTAAGGAAAGGAAGGGGCTGAAGCTCCCAACGCCTAGAGCTGCAGAGAGGAGTGTGGATCGGGGCCTCTGGTGTGTGGGGTGTGTGGCAGTCCGGGGAAGGGGGTGGACACGAGGTCGGGGAATCTCAGGAGGTGGACACCTGGGCGTCATCAGGTAGAGGGGATGCTGCAGCCTTGGAGGGAAAGCAGAGGCTGGGAAGAGGCAGCAAGGAGAAGGGAGCCTCGGAGAAGCCAACATAACATTTAGAAGAGGGAGGAAAGGCTGCAGGAATTCGCCTAAGAGCCCTGCAGCGGCCAGATCCTGGCCGTCCTCTGGGCCCCTCTGGCAGCTGACAAGATGCGTCTCTCAGCTGCTCTGGGAAACCTAATGGCCTTGAGTCTGCCCAGGTGGGCAGCAGGACAAGTTTACCTCCCTGCTTCCTGCATCGCCCTCCTCGGGCTCTGGCTGCTGCTGAGGGCTGCCTCTGAGACAGCCCCTGCCCCGGCCAGCGGTGCCCTCCCCCGGGGGGGCCCAGCGTTCCAGAGTGTCTTCTCATCAGAGTTTACCAGGCAGGTCTGAATCTCTTTCCTGAGTCCCCGGCCAAGTTCAGCCTGGCTCCCTGGCCCTCTCTCTCCTCTCCTCATAGCAGGAGCCATTTGAGGCCCGTCTACAGGTATAGCCACATGCCAGGCCCTGGGACCCTTCCCACCTAAGGCAGCAAAGCCAGCCCGCTCCCCCTTAGAAGTTCCTCTCTGTGTCAGTTCCGACAAGAGGGCTTATGCTCTGGGTCAGACACACAGACCCAAGGACTCCAATCATCTCCCTGGTCCCTTTCTCACATACATCATTGGCCCACCCCATGCCAAACGTAAACTGGAGTCTCCAAGGCTGGAGGCTCAGGGATGCAAAGGGGGAGCTGATATTCTCAGGGTTTGGGCCTCTCTAAGCCTCAGTTTGCCATCTGTATGTAACCCATTTGTCAGCTGGAGCCTCCCATCCCTTATGATTTCAAAAATATCAGTTCAAATCTGGGACTTCCCTGGTGGTCCAGTGGTTAAGACTCTGCACTTCCAATGTAGGGGACATGGATTTCATCCCTGGTCAGGGAACTAAGGATCCCACATGCGGTGCAGCCAAAAAAAAAATCAGTTCAAATCTATATTCCATACCCTGTGGAAATGCAAAGATATCCCCGATGGAACCTTCTGGAATGATTTACATTTTGTTACACTCCTCTCTGCATCAGAGTGGCGACTTCTGCTAAATTCGTTTAGTGTCTGGATTGGGCCTCTGACCCAGGTCTGCTGTTTTGTTTCCACACAGCTCTGACTGAGACGTGGAATGTGGCCGTCGCCTCCCGCTGTTTCCACCAGAAACCCACCACAGAAGGTATTTGTGTGTGAGGCTGGCAGAGGGAGATTTAGGGAAGTCAGAGGGATGGTTTCAAGTGCTACGATAAAAACAACTTCAAACGGACATTGGACAATCCTGTCCTTAAAAGTTCTTTGGTCAACCTACCCCTGAGAAGCTTTCCCATCCCTGCTGCAGAGGTGGTTGCGTAAGCGTGGCCCAACCTCGCTGCTGCAGGCTCCTTTCTCTCTGGAAGGTCATTTGCATGACCTTGCTGCTTCAGGGCCCCTTTACCTCACCCAGTTCCCCAGTCTCATCCTGGCTCTTGTCGTTTTTGTTTTTTTTTAATCGAAGTATAGTTGATGTACAATATTATATAAGTTACAGGTGTACAATATAGTGATTCACAATTTTTTTTATTTAAATTATTTATTTATTATTATTATTATTTTTTTAAATTCTAGTTTTTTGGTCTTCGTTGCTGCCCGTGGGCTTTCTCTAGTTGCGGCGAGCAGGGGACTTCTCCTGTTGCGGAGCATGGGCTCTAGGCGCACGGGCTTAGTTGCTCCGCGGCATGTGGGATCTTCCTGGACCAGGGCTCGAACCCGTGTCCCCTGTATTGGCAGGCAGATTCTTAACCACTGCGCCACCAGGGAAGTCCCGTGATTCACAATTTGTAAAGGTTATACTTCATTTATAGTTACTAGAAAAGATTGGCTATATTCCCTGTGTTGTACAATAGTCCTGGCTCTTTTCTTCATCTTCCTTTTCACATCTCTCTTCCTTGAGAGTCAAAATAGTCCAGTAGTTAAACACAAGAGTTCTGTTCCCAGATGGCCTGGCTCTGTGAGCCTGGCTTTGCATCTTATCAGCTGTGTGATAAGATGGGAGTTACCTAACCTCTTTGAACCTCAGTTTCATCTGTTAGTGAGGATAATAAAAGCTGAATAGGCTTAGTGGTGAGGATTTCATAAGGCAATCCACGGGAGGCACTTAGAAGAGCGTTAGTAATGTCAGCTGCTATTATTATTATTATTATTTACCCCTCCAAATTCTTCTACTCTCCTAGGCAGAACAATTCAACCTTCTCAGGCCCTGTCCCAAACCCAGCCCATCTTTGCCTATTCAAGCCCAGGAAGTCTCAGGCACAGGAAGGAGCGTTCTTCGAACAGGATAGGCCCTCCTCTAGGCGGTCAGCTGGTCCAGGAAGATCCCACATGCCGCAGAGCAACTAAGCCCGTGCACCACAACTACTGAGCCTGTGCTCTAGAGCCCGAGAGCCACGACTACTGAGCGTGCGTGACACAACTACTGAAGCCCATGCGCCTAGAGCCTGTGCTCTGCAACAAGAGAAGCCACCACAATGAGAAGCCTGTGCACCACAACAGAGCGTAGCCCCCACTCACCTCAACTAGAGAAAGCCCACGCACAGCAACTAAGACCCAACACAGTCAAAAATAAATAAATAAATAAATTTATTTTTTAAAAAATTCAACTAAAAATAGGGTGTATTATAAAATGGCGGGGAGAGCTTCCCTGGTGGCGCAGTGGTTAAGAATCCACCTGCCATTGCAGGAGACACAGGTTCGAGCCTTGGTCCGGGAAGATCCCACATGCCACGGAGCAACTAAGCCTGTGTGCCACAACTACTGAGCCTGTGCTTTAGAGCCCGTGAGCCACAACTACTGAGCCCATGTGCCACAAGTACTGAAGCCCGTGCACCTAGAGCCCATGCTCCCAACAAGAGAAGCCACTGCAATGAGAAGCCCACGCACTATAATGAAGAGTAGGCCCTGCTCGCCACAACCAGAGAAAAGCCCGCATGCAGCAACAAAGACCCAACGCAGCCAAAAATAAAATAAATAAAATAAAATAAATAAATTTATATAAAAAAGGGAGGGAATGTCATAGAATCCACTGCAGAAAGCATAACCAGAAACCACAGGAATGAAAAGGCTGCCTCTGACTCCATGTCTCTCTATGGATCTCTTTCCCTGAGGCCACACAATCTCCCATTTCTGCTTTTTCTCTGCATATCCCCTTCTTTTTTTTTCCTCTGCAGACCAGTGTTTCTGCTGACTCATTTGCTCATCCAGAAAAGGTCCCAGGGCTGATTATCACTGGCCCAGGTTGGGTCATGTGACCACCCTGAACCATTCATTGTGATTGGCCAAACAGGGGCCATTACCTCTGGATGGGTCCAGGCCCACCTAAACCAAATAGACTAAGAGAGGGTGAAGAATGGATTTTCTTTAAAAAAAAATCAAAGTGCTGTTTTTGGAACACTGGGGAATGAGTGCCAAATACCAGCCCCCCACCCCCCAAAAGTCTCTCACATGGTGCTGAATTTCTGTTTTACAAACCAATCCAGCCCTGAATAAGCTCAGGCCCAGCCCCCTGTCCCAGAGGAACAGCTCTAATGGAAGCTTTCACCTGTGACAGCAGCTTCTGGAGAGCTGGTTTGCTTGGGCTTTCTCTAATCTCTGTTCAAATCATGCCACACGCCAGAGGGGAACTGGTTCTGACTGTGGCCCCAGCATGAGGCCCTTCCATGGCATCATTTGAGTTTTATAAAGGCCCCATTACATGGAATCATAAGGAGGTGGGGGAGTTCCAAGGCAAGAAGCCAGGGAGTAAGGAGGGGATCGTGGAAGAGGTGGCCTCAGAACGAGGCCTTCGAGGATGGACAGTAAGAACTCCTCAAGGCTGCAATCAAGAAGACAAATAGGGGGCTTCCCCGGTGGCGCAGTGGTTGAGAGCCCGCCTGCCGATGCAGGGGACACGGGTTCGTGCCCCGGTCTGGGAGGATCCCACATGCCGCGGAGCGGCTGGGCCCGTGAGCCATGGCCGCTGAGCCTGCGCGTCCGGAGCCTGTGCTCCGCAACGGGAGAGGCCACAACAGTGAGAGGCCCGCATACCACAAAAAAAAAAAAAAAAAGAAGACAAATAATTGCAAGTGTTGGTGAGGATGTGGAGAACTTGGAGCCCTCGTACACTGCTGGTGGGGATGCAAAATGACACAGCTGCTTTGGAAAACAGTCTGGCAGGTCGTCAAAAAGTTGAACGTAGAGCTACTGTATGACCCAGTCATTCCACTCCTAGCTATATACCCAAGAGAAATGAAAACGTGTCCACACAAAAACTTGTTCGTGAATCTTCACAGCAGCATTATTCGTAACTGCCAAAAAGTAGCAACAACCCAAATGTCTACCAGCTGATGAATGGATAAATAAAATGCGGTTTGTCCATACAATGGGATATTATTCCACCATAAGAAGAAATCAAGTACTGATATCTGCTACAATGTGGATGAATCTTGAAAATCTTAATTGAAAGAAGCCAGTCACAAAAGACCGTATATTGTATGATTACATTTATCTGAAATATTAGGCATAGACAAATACATAGAGACAGAATGTAGGGACTTCCCTGGTGGTCCAGTGGTAAAGAATCCACCTTCCAATGCGGGGGACGTGGGTTCAATCCCTGGTCGGGGAACTAAGATCCCACATGCTGTGGGGGAACTAAGATCCCACATGCTGTGGGGCAACTAAGCCCGCGTGACACAGCTACTGAGCTTGTGCACCTCAACTAGAGAGCCCTGTGCCACAAACTACAGAGTCCATGTGCCCTGGAGCCCGTGCACCACAACTAGAGAGAGAAAACCCTCACGCCACAACTAGAGAGAAGCCCGAGCACTGCAACTAGAGAGAAGCCCGAGCACTGCAATGAAGACCCAATGCAGCCAAAAAAAAAAATTGGGAAAAAAAAAAAAAAAAGAGAGACAGAATGTGGATTAGGGATTGTCTATAGCTGCGGGGGCAGGAATTGAGGTGAATAAAGGGAATGCTAATGGGGATTTGGAGGAAGATGCTGCAAATTGACTGTAGTGATGGTTTCATAATTTTGAATACAAATTATGCAACAAAACATTGAATTGTATACTTTAAACAGGTGAATTGTATTGTATGTGAATTATATCTCAGGATAGCTATTACCAAAAAAAAAAAAAAAAAACATACTGGAGGTAGGAGAAGGGGGCCTAAGCCGCATAGCAGCCTGGGAACCCTGGGATGTCAGGGCCAACTGGCCACCCTTCCTGCCCCTCACCCCTTGGATTCCAAAACACGTGAAGGGACTTTGGGGCCTGAGAGTCCAGCCCTGGAGTGTAAAGAATAGCCCTCAAACGAAAAAGGGGAGAGAAGAAAGTCTGTCTCCAAGGCCCGAGGTGGGCAGGACGCTCCAGGAGGAAGCAGAGAATCCAGGTGACTGATGCCAGCTTGGGTCACTGGCTCAAGTGCCGAGGAGAGATCAGAGACCTGGTGGCACAGGGCAGCATGGAGACGTGTGCCGGGTTCCTTGGCGTGAAGGCCTGGCCCTGGATGACCCCCTCCACTCTTCCCCATTCCCTGTCTTTGGAGATGGTTATGACACAGCCCTTGGCTGTAGCTGATTGTGCAGGTATGGACCTCTGACCCCAGCTGAACCAGTCATCGTCCTTCCTCTGGAACTTGGGATCTTGACAGAGGACGAGCAAGGCCTTCTCTCCAAAGGGCTAGAATGAGCTAGAAGGTTGTGAACAGCCATAGCCTCCCTGACCAACTCCCTGTGGGCAGGACTCAAAAGAAGAGGAAGCTGGTTCCCCAGCTGATGGGAATGTTCCGAGTTCCCAGCGGCAAGAGCTCTAAAGTGAGAGCACCTGGGAGCACTTGGGCAGCGTGGGGATCTGCGTGCCTTGTCGGGAGAGCCCTGAGCAACCAGAGCGGCAGCAGGGAAGCAGGTAAGGAGGATTCTTGGTGAAGCAGCACTAAGGGGAGGAGGTGGAGGGAGGCTGGGTGTCCCAGCAACTTCCCTCGAGAGGGGTTTGGAAATCAAAGACCAGGGCCACTGATAACCACTGCCCTTGGCCAACAAGTTCTAGGGAAGGAAAACTTCCTTGAGTAGCGACATGATGGCCTTGTTAATGCTGTAAATAATACATATATTGTGCCAGCAGGCCCATTATACTTTTCTTTCTTTTTTTTTTTTTGCGGTACGCGGGCCTCTCACTGTTGTGGCCTCTCCCGTTGAGGAGCACAGGCTCCGGACGCGCAGGCTCAGCGGCCATGGCTCACGGGCCCAGCCGCTCCGCGGCATGTGGGATCTTCCCGGACTGGGGCACGAACCCGTGTCCCCTGCATCGGCAGGTGGACTCTCAACCACTGCGCCACCAGGGAAGCCCCCATTATACTTTTCAATGCACATTCACCTCCACACTCTCATTTGCTCCTCCCCCATGTATATTGGAGAAAGATGTATCATGCTCTGGGAGCTGCCAGGCCCACAGCCCCTTCTAGAATAAAGCTACCTGGGTGACCCGCCCTTGCATACTGGATTAAGGTGTGTACCTGACACAAAGGCAGCCAGTGGCCTGGGAGCCCAGTACCCAGCACGGATAACAGTGACCGAATGAGCCAACATGCCTCTCTCTCGAGGTTTGAGAGGGAGCCTCTGGAGAGGGCAGAGCTCTGTTTTTGCAAGGCAGGAAGCCAAGAGACACAGAAAGAAAGCAGAGAGCAGAAGCCGGGAGTGCATGAGAAGTGGTGGTGGCAGCCAGGAGGTGGGATGAAGGTAGGAGAGAGACTTTAGTGGGGCGGGGCAGGGAACAGGATGGCTGAGAGGAGGAGCCAGCGCAGGGGCCCTAGAACAGACCAGCTTTGGCAGGCGGCAACCCATGGTCTGGCACCAGAACCGCACTGGACCCTCAAGGGTGTTCCTGGCCCCGTCTGCACAAAATGGAGTCAGGAGGCTTCGATTCCGGTCTTCCTTGTTGTCCTGGGCATCCTCATGAGGAACCCTCAACAGGTACCACCTGAGTCATCACTAGTCCTTAAGGCAGCCACACACACCCCCGGTTAATCTCTGGCCTAGCAGGAGGAGGCCATTCCTGGCCAATGTCAGCACATTTCGGCAGGGTCCTTCCTCTTGTCTGCCCCTGAACCCTCTCTTCCTCAAAAGGGTCCCTGTCAGGGGCAGACCACAGAAAAGACCCTCTGTGATGTGGCGACATCAGTCAGGCCTTCAGCCTGGACAGTTCAGGGATAAGTCTCAGGAGAGGTTCCCAAAGCCTGGGTTAGTAGCTGATCAAATTAAGGCATTAACGAATCTTCCATCCCTTCCTTTCTTCCTTCCTCCCATTCTCCCTCATTCTCTCCCTTTCTCCCTCCCTTCCTTCGTTTCCCCAAGCAAACTTGACTTTCGGATGTGTCATTTGCTGGCTCAAGCACCCAGCAGAGTCTGACTGGTGTCTCTTGCCCCAATTCCAAATTCAATCTGATTGGCCCAGTTTGGGTCAGGTGACCACCTTGGTCCAATCAGCTATGACCAAGGGAACAGGGTTATGTAATATTCATATGGCTGCTGGGGTTCAACCCTGGTGCTAGGGCTTCTCAGAGGAAAAGGGAACATGGTGCAGATTAAGACCTAAAATATGTGCACTAAACAGAGAGAAACAAAGTCAGGGGAGGGGAATTAACATTTTCAAAAACTGACATAGGTTGAGTGCCCTACATACAGTTTTTAGTTTACCTAAATCCTCACAACAACTCTATGCGATAAGTATTAAGAACCTTATTGTGCAGTGAGGGAAATTAGACTTGGGAAGTTAAGGCACTTGCCCAAGACATTGGGTCTAGGAAGGGGTGTGTCTGCATGAGAGTCCAGGACGGTGTGAGTCCTGGGATTATGCTCTTTTCCTCTTTCCTCTGTACCGCACTGCCTGGCATGAATTTGAAATGATGTTTCTGCCCCTGCTTTGCTGAGTCTCAAGACTCCACCAACTCAGTTTCACTGAAGGGCCTTGGAAACTTTCAAGCTCATCATACAGACAAGGAAGTAGAGTCCAGAGAGGGTTAGTGTCTAGCGCATAGTTACACAGGGATTCAAATGCAGAAAAGGGACAAACACCCAGGTCTCCTAAGTCCCAGGCCAGGGCCCTCCCCAGACAGCATGCCACCTTGAAGGTGTCCTATTTCATGGCTTCTTTTTCCCTGCAGAGCTAAGGGGTGAGGCTACCTCAGAGTGGTTCCTGCCTATCTCTCTGATTCCACCTTCTCCTTCAGTTCCTCCTTCTCTGTCCGTCCCCTAAATGTAACCATTGGTTCCTCCCCTGGGAAGTACCCTAGCAGCAAGAGTAATGTGGCTCCACAACTGACCCTTTGCTCTGCACTTAGGACTGCAAACTCCCCAGGGGGCATGCTGTGTCTTTCATCTTTGACGTTCCCTAAGTTCCTGACCCAAACATCAAGGGTGTGCTCCATAAAGACTGAGATAAATGTTGGATAAGATAAGATAATTAGGTTATGTGTGCCTATGTTGCCACTGCATCCATACACCCACCATCCATTCATCCACCATCTAACTATTCACCCATCCATCCACCCGTCCGTTCATCCATCTGTCCATTCATCTGTCTAACAATCTTCTATCAAGCCCTGGATCCAGGCAGACTGGGCCCAGGAGGGGAGCTCTGGGGATGCCATGCTTGTTCATACCTCCATATCTTTATTCACGCTGTTCCCTCTGCCTGGAATACCCTTTCCATCTTCCTTCATTTGACATTTAACTCATCTTTCAGCCATGACCATAGCATCATCCGGACAGCCTTTCCAAAGCCCAGACTTGACTAAGAGACTTCTTCTGTGTCTCAAAACACCTTTTACACTTATCATATTTTAAAACGTAACAGCCTTATTGAGATATAATTAACATACTGTTACCGAGTCCAAGTTCATACTGCTGGTTGCACGACAGGCCAATAAATCTAGGGACTAGTTGTTGGGGCAGGGAATAGCGACTTTATTTGGAAAGCCAGCAGACTGAGAAGATGCTGGACCAGTGTCCCAAAGAATCATCTTCTCTGAGTTAGAATTCAGGCTTCTAAAAGGGGAAGAGGTGGGCTTCCCTGGTGGCGCAGTGGTTGAGAGTCCGCCTGCCGATGCAGGGGATACGGGTTTGTGCCCCGGTCCGGGAGGATCCCACATGCCGCGGAGCGGCTGGGCCCGTGAGCCATGGCCGCTGGGCCTGCGCGTCCGGAGCCTGTGCTCCGCAACGGGAGAGGCCACAACAGTGAGAGGCCCGCGTACCGCAAAAAAAAAAAAAAAAAGGGGGAAGAGGTAAAGTCCTGGTTCCAGTCAGACTCCGAAGGGGATATGTTGATTTCTTCCTTCCTGCAGCCATTCACATGTGGGCCTGGTAAGGGGGTTTGCTATGAGTTAAACAGAGGTATTTTATCTTAATGCTCATTACATGGGTGGCAGGGTTCCCAGAGATGGGCCATTATGTAAAATTTAAGCTTATAGGCAACATTCCTTTGGTGATTAACTTGTAGCAAAAGCAATAGAATACAAAGATTAAAGTAAAAGAAACATCCAATATGGAGTCAGATTTGTTCTTCCCTATTACAGTACCATAAAACTCATCCTTTTAAAGTGTCTAGTCCAGTGGTATATTCAAAGTTGTGCACTAATTTCAGAATACTCTCCTCACTCCATGAAGAAACCCTGTACCTATTAGCAGTCATTCACCATTTCCCCTCAACTCCTCCAAGCCTTGGCAGTCAGGAATCTACTTTCTGTCTCTATAGATATGCCTACTCTGGAGATTTCATATAAATGGAATCATACATCATGTGGCCTTTCATTCAGCATGATGTTTTCAAGGTTCACCCATGTTGTAGCATGTGTCAAGACACTTCCACATTTTTAATAAGGGTTGAGAACCTAGATCCCCTTTTGGTAGCTTTGGCCCTTTCTGGTCCTCAGGGGAGCTAAATTAAAAAAAAAAAAATCCATATGGTTGCAGAATCTTAAGACTCCTAGAAAAATTATTGGAAAACCAAAGACAGAAAGAAGCCATTTCTGGCTTTGAAGATGGAGGAATGGGCCACGAGCAAAGGAACACAGGCAGCCTGCAGGGACTGGAGATGAGAAAATGGATTCTCTCACTGAGCCTCCAGAAAGAATGCAGCCCTGCCCAGCTCACATTCTTCAGTTTAGCCTTGTAAGACCCTCTGGAGACTCTGACCTCCAGAACCATAAGATAATTAGTTTGTGCTGTTTTTTTTTTTTTGCGGTACGCGGGCCTCTCACTGTTGTGGCCTCTCCCATTGCGGAGCACAGGCTCCGGATGCTCAGGCTCAGTGGCCATGGCTCACGGGCCCAGCCGCTCCGCGGCACGTGGGATCCTCCCGGACCGGGGCACGAACCCGTGTCTCCTGCATCGGCAGGCGGACTCTCAACCACTGCACCACCAGGGAAGCCCTGTGCTGTTTTAAGTTTGTGTGTAACTAAGTTTGCATTAATTTGTTACAGCACCAATAGGAAACTAATACAGATTTTGGTACCTGGAAATGGAGAGCAGGACGGCACCTAATTCATCTCTGAAGCATAGGGAGGCACGATATACCAAGTAAGCATTTTGATTCTGCCTCAGATGATCAGCGTTTATATCACAGTGTTTGCATGTGTGTGTCCTTGAGCAAGTGATTTGTCCTCTCAACAGAATATCCTCATTGGTGAGATGGAAATGATCACTATATTCCTTCATAAGATTGTTGTAAAGATTGATAAAGAGCATATGTGTCAGTGCTGAGCACCGTGCCAGGCCCACAGGGAGCACTGAACTAATAAATGTTAACCCGTATTACCACTATCACCATACATCATTTACTGTTTCTTGAACTGACCTTAATCAGGGCTAACTCCTCCTCTGCTTGCAGTATCTAAAGGGACAGGGTACTTGGGCTTAATGTGGGCTGGACTTTGTAGCCAAGAACATTGGCTCCTAACACCTGAGGCTTCAGACAACAGCCATATTCCTCAGGCAGTTGGCCATACTTGGTTCTAGATGTTTGTCTAGTTTGGAGTGGGACCGCCACCAAGGGCACAGAGACAAGGGTGTCTCAGTGCATAAGAAGGTGAGGGATAGAACCAGGAGAAGGATGAGGGGTGCTAGGTGGAAGCAGAGTTGTCTGAGATGGGGCAATATGGTGAAGGATGGGCGACAGGGAGGCTGGGTGGACTCCTGAGTACCCAACATTTACCCCAGACACCACAATGAATATTACGTGCTACCTCTACTAGGATGGCTAAAACCAAAAAGACAGACAATAACAAGTGTTGATGAGGATGTGGAGAAATTCGAACCCTCCTACATTGCTGGTGGGAATGTAAAATACTACAACCACTTTTTTTTTGGCCACACCGCATGGCTTGTGGGATCTTAGTTCCCGACTAGGGATTGACCCCGAGCCCTCGGCAGTGAAAGCTCAGAGTTCTAACCACAGGGCCTCCAGGGAATTCCCAAATAAAACCACTTTTGAAAACAGTTTGGCATTTCCTCAGCTAGTAAAACATACAGTTACCATATGATCCAGCAATTCCACTACTATTATATGCCCACATCCACACATTTGTCCACACAAAAACTTGTACATGAGTGTTCATAGAAGCATTTTTCGTAATAGCCAAAAGCAGAAACAACCCAATGTCCATCAGATGAGGAATGGATGGAAACAGAATGTGATATATCCATATCCAATACAATATATGTATATATCCAATACAATAGAGTATTTTTGGCAATAGAAAGGAATGAATTACTGAGACATGCTACAACATGGATGAACCTTGAAAACATGTTGCTAAATTAAAGAACACAGACACAAAAGACCCCGTGTTGTATGATTGATTGATTGATTGATTGATTGATTTATGGCTGTGTTGGGTCTTTGTTTCTGTGCGAGGGTTTTCTCTAGTTGCGGCAAGTGGGGGCCACACTTCATCGTGGTGCGCAGGCCTCTCACTATCGCGGCCTCTCTTGTTGTGGAGCACAGGCTCCAGACGCGCAGGCTCAGTAATTGTGGCTCACGGGCCTAGTTGCTCCACGGCATGTGGGATCATCCTAGACACGAACCCGTGTCCCCTGCATTGGCAGGCAGATTCTCAACCACTGTGCCACCAGGGAAGCTCTGTATGATTTTTTTTAATATGAAATGTTCAGAATAGGCAAATCCATAGAGACAGAAAGCAGATTAGTGGTTACCAGGGACTGGAGAGATGGCAGAAAGGAGAGGGGACTGCTAATGCCTACAGGGTTTCTTTTGGGGTGATAAAAATGTTCTGAAAAACAGGTAATGGTAATTGTTGCACAACTCAATGTATCACTGAATTGCACACTTTAAAGGGGTGAATTTTGTGGTGTGTGAATTATAATCTCAATAAAACTGTTATTAAATAAGTGCTACCCATCTTTGAGCACTTACAGTGTGCCAGCAAGTGAGCTGAGTACACGTTTGAGCTCATTTCATTACCAGGTTTTGGGGACAGGGCTGACTTATTGATGAGCCTGAGCTGGACCCATGTGAATGCTACCTTCTTGGAGGGAGGTGAGGAGGAAAGAGGGAGAGAGGCCCAGTTTGGCTGACAGGTGCTCCCAGATGGATAAGGGATCACTCACCCAAGGGAGGGACGCTGAAATCATGGGGATGAGCATCCCTGAGACATGAGGCCACCTGGAGAAAAGTCAAATCACTTAAGTCAGAGAGCGGGTCAGATGTCTCCATCTGTGGCTGCCTAAAGTCGGGTCTCCAGAACAGGGAGCCTGGCCAGCTCTCACTCTCTACCCCAGAGGAAACCCTGATGTCTTTAAGCAGGAGAATGACACACCCAATTGGTGGAAAATGGATTGGGGAGGAGGCAAAAGGAGAACCAGAGAGATGAATTAGGAGGCTGGAGCCATCACCTGAAGTGAGGTGGGATAGCTTACACTCCAGTAGGGGAGATGGGCAATATAGTAGGTTTCCCCAGAGAAACAGAACCAATGGGATATATACCTATATCTATACCTCTATCTCTATCTCTATCATCTGTATTTATATCTCTATCTATATCAAGAGATTTAGTATAAGGAATTGGCTCATGCAATTTATGGAGGCTTAGAACTCCCCAAATCTGCATTTGTCAAGCTGGAGACCCAGGAAAGCCCATGATGTAATTCCAGTCTGAGTCCAAAGTCCTGAAATTCAGGAGAGTCCATCGTGTAAGTTCCAGGCTGAAGGCAGAAAAAAAGCAATGTCCCAGCTCAAACAATCAAGAAGGCAAAGTTCCCACTTCCTTGGTCTTTTTCTTCTACTTGGCTCTATATTGACTGGCTGAGGGCCACCCACATTAGGGAGAACAACCTGCTTTACTCAGTTCATTGATTCAAATGTTCATCTCATCCAAAAATACTCTTACAGACACCCCGAGAACAATGTTTGACCAAATGTCTGGGCACTCTGTGGCCCAGTCAAGCTGACACATAAAATTAACCATCACAGGTAAACGTATAATGTATGCTCAGGGAGCAATAAGAAAGTAAGAAAAAAATGAAGCAGGGTGAGGAACTCGAGAACAGTGGGGACAGAGTGACAGGCAGAGAGAGTGTCAGAAATAAATATTTGTTAAATGAAAGGCTGAATCCTGCACTCCTCCAAAGGCTACTTTTTTCTTTATGCTCCAAATCACTTTGCCTTCTGTTAGGTTTTAACTGTAGTGAATGCTATTGTCACTGGGAAATAAGGTATTTTCTATTTTTTTTTTAAAGAATCAGCGGCTTGAAAGATACCACATTCAAACATTCTGGAGGAATGTCACATTTGATATGGCCACTGGACACGCTTGACTTCTTCTTTATTTATGATTTCTGGCGCTTTTCCTTTGAGGCCGCTCAGAATAGCTTCTGATCCTGCTCGCTCACAGAAACGGTGAAATCAAATCTTCCTGCGCTCGCCCCATCGGAGGCCAGTTTGCTTATGTAAGCTGTTCCCGCCCTCACTGAGTAACTGGATGGTGAGGGCAGAGCCCCGTACAGATTTCAAATGCGGCTCTCTTCACATAAACATCTTTGACTTGCATACTATTCTTCTGGTAAATTGCATTTGGTCGCAATCGATAGAAGTTGTGTGCGCCCTACGGGAGACCACATTCGAGCCATTTGCTCGTCACTAACCTCTTTATACCCCTTTAAATGTTTTTGGTCTTTCCCTCAGTGCTATTCAAATCAATGTCCTGACTTATTTATCCTTTGGAAGTCTCAGTATCTCCCTCAGTATCGCACCACTTCTGTTCGATTGCTTTTGTTGAACTTCTGCACCCTGGGCAAAACAGCAGGCTCAAAGAACTGTCTGTCGTGTGGGTGTGACGTGTGTAAGTGTGAAGGAGTTTGCATGAATGTGAGTGTGTATAGCCTAATAGAGTTGAAAGACCTTTGAGTTTGAAATCAAACAGTTCTAAGTTGGAGGGACAGTTCTTCCATGCTCTAGCTGGTAACCTTGGGCAAGTCGTCTCATGGGGGCTCAGTTTCCGCAGCTGGAAAAGAGAAATATAGGTCTATACCCAAGACAAATGAAAACATACGTCTACATTAAAACTTGTACATGAATGTTCATAGCAGCATTTTTCATAATAGCAAATAAGACCCAAATTACATCAACGGATGAATGGATAAATAAAATGTGGTGTATATCCATACAATAAAATCCATACAATAGAATATGATTTGGTCTTCAAAGGAATAAAGTACTGATACATGCTACAACATGGATGAACCTTGAAAACATGATGCTACATGAAAGAAGCTAGCCACTAAAGACCCTGTGTATTAGAGTGCCAGGGCTTCCATAACAAAGTACCATGGACTAGGTGGCTTCACTAACAGAAATGTATTGTCTCCTAGTTCTGGAGGCTAGAAGCCCAAGATGAAGGTGTCGGCAGCATTGCTTTCTTCTGAGGAAATCTGTTCATGCCTCTTGTAGCTTTTGGTGGTTTGTTGGCAATCTTCGGTGTTCCTGGGCTTGTAGAAACATCACCTCAATCTCTGCCTTCATCTTCACGCTGCGTTCTCCCTGTGTCCAAATTTCTCCTTTTTATAAGGACACAGGTCATTGGATTACCGTCCACCCTAAAGACCTCATTTTAACTAATTACATCTGCAACACAACCCTATTTCCAAACAGGGTCACATTCTGAGGTACTGAGGGTTAGGACTTCATCATACGAATTTTGTGGGGAGGAGACACAATTCAGCCCGTTAATACCACATATTATATGATTCCATTAATATGAAATGTCTGGAATAGGTAAGTCCATAGAGACAGAAAGTAGATTAGTGGTTGCCAGGGGCTGAGAGAAAGAAGGAATTTTGAATGACCGCTAATGGATACAGGGTTTATTTTTGAAAGTGTTCTGAAATTAGATAGCGGTGGTGATTGCACAACTCTGTGAATATACTAAAAACTAATGAACTGTACCCTTTAAATGGGTGAACTGTATGGCATGTGGATTTTATCTCAAAAAAGCTGTTTTTGTTTTGTTTTGTTTTGTTTAAAGAATGCGTGTAATGCTGGCCACGCTTTCCTGCACTGTTAGGGTTCTGCAGATCATGTGATTTAATGCAAGTGAGAATGTTTGGGAAACTCTACAAAGATAAAATACAACTGTAACCTTTGGTCTTCAATTTTTAAATGCCTTTGGTATTTGTTAAGTGCATTCCACCCTGCATGGTGGATTCCCTATTAATTCCAAACCTTTATAATGTAATAAGGAGAATTCCAGCTCTCCTTAACAGCCAACTTGAACAGTTGCTGCAAGCTCACTGTCCTATTACTGAGAAAAACATCTTTCCTAAACCTGCGATTCCCACGAAACGGTCATCTTTTCCGAACGGATGTCTCTTTTTTTTTTTTTTTTTGCGCTATGCGGGCCTCTCACTGTTGTGGCCTCTCCCGCTGCGGAGCACAGGCTCCGGACATGCAGGCCCAGCGGCCACGGCCCACGGGCCCAGCCGCTCCGTGGCATGTGGGATCCTCCCGGACCGGGGCACAAACCCGCGTCCCCTGCATCGGCAGGCGGACTCTCAACCACTGCGCCGCCAGGGAAGCCCCTGCAGCTGCATTTTTGCCCTTGTTGGATCACAGCTAGTTCTTTCACCAGAGGCCAAATAAAATTTCATGAAACAGTTGCGATTTCAGGGGCTAGCAAAGTCCTGTCTTGTCCTCTGAGACGCCTTCATGCGTCTGCCCCTCCCTAACCCCCAGGGGTTGCTGCACAGAGCCTAGAACCTCTTAAGGCTCAAGGCTTAGGGGCCACTATGTAGGCAGCCAGCCTGTTCAGCTGCCTCTGGCCACAGGAGCAGTGGGTATCCTCCTCTTACTCATGACCTTGGCTGTATGCTTCATGCCTGCTGTAAGGTGAATTGTCTGAGTTGCAGGTCTCTCAGGCAGCCTGTCTCCGGTTCTGTGGTGTGCGGGATCTCTGGAATGAAGTGCGTATAGATTAATAGGTTGTAGGTAAACAGTGCAGTTGCCGAATCCGATTTGGCAAAACTTAATTTACAATTGCTCCAATGTCCTCTTCTATCTACCTGCTAGATTTTATGCTTTGGGGCCATTTCAAATTGGCCCCCCTCCTAGCTCTCTGCTCCCATGCTGTGTGACTTTGGCTAAGCTGCTTAACCTCTCTGGGCCTCAGTGTCTTCAACTTTCAAAGGGGGTAATGATCTTTTTCTCATAAGGCTGTGAAGAGAATGGAATGAGGTTTTTCTGGTACGTACTGAGAGCCTGACTTAATGGTGGCTCCCTCTCCCTCTCCCTCTCCCTCTCCCTCTCCCTCTCCTCCCCTCCCACCCCTTCTCTCTCCCCAGCCCTGAGGGAAAGCAAGGTTGCTCTGCATCCTGACTGAGGACTGAGACACAGTGGAAAGAGCACTGCCCTCAGGGTCACACACACCTAATTTGAAGTCCCAGCTCTGTTGTGACCCTGGGCAGACCCGTCTCTTCCCATATCACTGGGGTTGGGGAAGGGACCATGAGAGGCACATGGGATCATGGATAAGAAGCTGCTTAGAAGCCTGTAAGGAGCTGTCTGGCTGGGATAGTCTGTTGTCACCACTGCCCTTCCAGGAATCATGTGACCTGACACCCTTCACACCCACCCAGGCTGCTCCTCACAGGACCCCACACTCAGCTCCACTTACCTAAGACCTGGGCAGGTTTCCCAGCTCGCAGGAGGGCAGCCTCCAGGTCCCTCTCTGCAGCCTCCTTTGTTTTCCTTTCTCACCACCCTCCCAGCAGATGGCTTCCTAGCCCAAGGTGGCTTGGAGGAGCCCTGGGCCAGCTGAGCCTCCATTTTTGCCTGGTTTATGGGGGCGTGGCGCTCCTGAGGGACCAGGGAAGGTCCTCGCAATCATTCCCCGCTCAGCCACTTAGAGCAGTGAGGCCCTGGGCACGTTCCTGAGGTCCTCTCTGCTTTGGATGTCTCCTCTGTATGTTGCAGATAATGATAGCGCCTCCCTTGTGGGTGGCCGTGTAGATTAAATGTCATCACGCATAAAGAATTTAGATCAGAGTCAGGCACATAGTAAGCAGGCAACAAATATTTGAGATTACTGTTGCTTATTCACTCAATTATTCATTCACTGGACACCTTCACTCTGCTGGGTGCTAGGTACACAGATAAACCAGATGGAGACCCCGCCTTCACGGGGCTCCCAGGCCAGAGGGGCAGGCAGACAAAACCCCGGGGTCACTAGTGGATGCAGTGATAGCACAGGGTCGGTACAGTGGGGACTCCTGCACAAGTGATAAGGCGAGTGGGTGGTATGGGGCCGCTGGGAGAGGCACGGACTCCTCCGGGGTGGGTCAGGAGAAGCCTCTGGAGAGAGACCATGTGGCTGGCCCATATAGGGGCGTAGGAAGTCACCTGCTGGTGGGAAAGGCCTGGAAGAGGGTGGTCCAGACATGGGAACAGCACAGGCAAAGATGCAGAGGCTAGGAGAGTGGGGCCCACATTTGGGGGTGAAGCCTGTGAAAGTGAAGCTGCACACCCTCACCCCTCCTACTCATCTGGAACCTGCCCGTGGGGTCCTGCTCTGAGCAGCTGTGTGGCCAGGAGCAGGCCACAGGTGCCCAGGAGTAAACCCCCCAGAACTGCCCTCAGCCAAGACGAAAGGGCAATGGCAGGGAAATACCCTAGAGTCCTTGCCCCTTGCGGTGGCAGCAACTCTAACTGGTGTTTCATCCCACTTCCCAGAAGTCCCCAGAGGGACGGAGCCCCAGTGCTGGGAATGCGACCTGCTTATGAAAGCACGCTGTACTGACGCTCACCTCCAAAATGCACTGTTTGGACCCCAGTCCTTTTCTCAGAGGCTGCTTCCCGGGAACCCCAGCCTAAGACATCCAGCTACGAAAGAGCTGACCAGACAGGTGGATTGTCCAGAACCCTCTCCACCGTTCTGGCGACTTGATTAGTTCTTCTGACGATTACTGGGGATTTGGTGTATGGCCAGCACCAGACTAGACGCTGAGGGAGAGTTAAGCAGTGGAGAAAAGAGTCCCTTGAGATGCTCTTTGAGGAGGTAAGACATAGCTGTGAAGAAGAAAAAATACGAAGGCTGGGAAAGGTAGAGATCATTTAGGGAAGAGCATGCAGTTGGGTGCATTAGATCCCAGCGTGGTGCCACAGAGAGAGGGGGCAACAAAAAGCCGAAAGGACACGCAGGGCTGGGGCCGGTGTGTGGACACAGAAGCCTGGAACGCTTCATCTGGATGGTTCTCTAAATGATAGGCAATAGGGAGCCCCGGAAGGATTTTGAGCAGCGGGGAGATGGGGCAATCTCTCTGTTAGGAGGAACCCTTGGGACCCAGTGCAGGATGGCAAGGAGGGGGCAGCTTGGGAGGCGGCTGCTGGAGCAGGGTGGGCTCAGTGCTGTCTGAGCCAGCCCGGCTCCAAACGGATCTCCCCCCAGACTCAGAAGGGCCATCTTTTCATAAAAGCTCGGAAAGCTTCCTGCTTTCCCACCCTTCCTTTCAGACCTGTTTCCTGCTTGGCCTCCAAACCTATTCCCATTCCTCCTACCTTCTCCCATTATCTCTGACTTCAGAATGTTTGCTTTGGCTCCCACTGTCTCCCGCCCGCTCTCTCCTGCGGTTCGTGGTGGATACTCAGCAAAAAAACGCTCCTTCCTGCAAGCCGGCTCAGACTCACTGGGGCGGGATTGTCTTCTTTCTACTTTAAGTAAACGGAATTGGAGCAACCTTGGCCTTGGAAGACAGACTTTGTCTTCTAACGACTTTCGTTCAAAACCACAAATGCATTTTGTCTCGATTTGAGATTTGAGGTGGTTCTTGCCTATCGGCTCAGCAACCTCAGGGCGAGTGCGAAGCGGCAACTGGCAGCCTTAAGATTTCGCAGCGGATGCTGTGCTTTTGTGAGAAGTCAATTTCTCTGTGAACAAGCCGAGAGGGCAAAGATAGCACAATTCTCTGTCCATTCAATAAACGTCTAAGAACCAGGCCTTGAGCTGGTTGTCCGAGAATGAGACATCTCCTCCCCAGGTGCCTATGGCCTTGTGGGGGAGATGGACAGAGAGACTGGTCACAGGAAAAGGTACAAAGTACCGCAGGGTCCACACTGACCTTGCACCTGCACCGCAAGGATCTGTGCAACCTCGGGCAAGTTATTGAACTTTCCTCTGCCTCAGTTTCCTCATCTACAAAAAAGGAATAATGAGAGTCCTTCCCTTAGAGGGCTGTTGGGAGGATTAAGGTAAGATGCAGGGAAGGGCTTAGCACAGAGCTGGGAGGAGTAAGCACCAAGTCAGTGCCACGTCTTCTTCCTCTTCTTTTTAATTCTCATACCATAAAATTCTCCCTTTTAAAGTGTACAGTGGTTTTTAGTATATTCTCAAGGTTGTGCACCCATCACCACTATTTCCAGAACATTCTCATTATCCCAAAGAAGCCCTGTACCCACTAGCAGTCACTCCCCCCAGTTTCCCCTGCCCCAGGCAACCACTAGTTTACTTTCTGTCTCTACGGACTTGCCTATTCTGGATACATATATACTTTTAAATATTTATTTATTTATTTGGTTGCACAGGGTCTTAGTTGTGGCAGGCGGGCCCCTTAGTTGCGGCATGCGGGCTCCTTAGTTGTGGCATGCGAACTCTTAGTTGTGGCACGCACGTGGGCTCTAGTTCCCTGACCAGGGATCGAACCTGGCCCCCTGCATTGGGAGCATGGAGTCCCAACCACTGCGCCACCTGGGAAGTCCCTATTCTGGATATTTTATATAAATGGAATCATATATATATGTGGCCTTTTGTGCCTGACTTCTTTCACTGATAATATTTTCAAGTTTCATCCATTTTTGTAGCATGTAGGCAGTACTTGATTCTTTTTTATGGCTGAATAATATTCTACTATTTTAAGGATATTTTGTTTATTCGTTCATCAGCTGATGGTCATTTGGGTTATTTCCACTTTGGGGCTGAGTATTGCTGCTATGAACGTTTGTGTACCAGTTTTTGTGTGGATATCTGTTTTTGTTTCTTTTGGGTGTGCACCTAGGGGTGTGATTGCTGGGTCACGTGGCAACTCTATGTTTAACTTTTTGGGGAACTGCCAGGCTGTTTTCCAGAGAGGCTGCACCAGCTATTCTTGACTCCACATCTCAAAACACTTTCCCACACACCATCATGCCACAGCCCAAAGGGGAGCTATTATAGCACCAGCGGGGAAAGTCATAAGCTCAAAGCCCCAGGGAAAGTTAGTGACAGAGCCAGGAGCTGAACCAAGAACCTTGGGGCCCAGATTTACCATGTCACCCTTGGCACCCAGGATCCATCACCTGGATTTTTTTATTATGCCCCCAGTGGGTGAGAAGTGGTATGAGGCATGGCCTCTGCTCATGGCAGCTCACTTTCTAGCAGGTCAACAGGGACAGCCCTAGCTTATCTGAGCTCCCCCAGATGCCAGAAGGCCCTGAGCACCCCACCTCCCTCCCTCTCAGTAGATCCCTGAGCCCAAGGCCAAGGAGAACAGTGGCAGGTATGAGCTAAGAATAGCTGTGCTGCACCAGACAGGCAGGTGGTGTTTCTGGGGTGGAGGGGAGCCCTGGGAAGCCCCCCTTCCCAGCTTTTACTTCTCTTGCCAAGATTGGAGTCCAGCAGTGGATCTCAGCCTTCCTGGTGGGGACCTTAGCCCCATTCCTCACCCCCACCAGACTCTCCCCTTTTGTGAGCTTCCTATTCATCCAGTGCCTCACCAAGACCAGACCTGGGCTAAACTCCCAGGCCCCTCTGATACTTTGCTGAAATGACCTTGAACCATAACTTAACCTTGTCAAAACTCAGTTTGCTCATCTCTCACACCTATCTCAGAGGGTAGTTGTAGGAGCAGCAAAGGGTACCAGTTAAAGGGATGAATTTGGTGCTCAGACAAGGATTGGTTTGAGATGGGGCACAGCCTCTTCCGTACTAGCTCTGTGACCTTGGGCAACTCACCCTACCTCTCTGAGACTCTCTCTCATGCTTGGGAGAATGGGGGTGCCTGTAAAGAGTTGAGCAAGGACTCAGTAAAGGACAGCTATAGTTATTATTATTATGCAGATTAAAGGAGATTAGCCAGTGAAGCACCTGGCAGAGTGCCTGGCACATAGTAGGTATTTGGTACATGAAAGCTGTGGTCATTATCCACCCCTGACTTGGTGCAAGTGATTGGTGAAGGGCTTGAGGACCAGAAGGAAGGTGGCCTTGCTTATTACCCAGACATCACTGCAACTGGAAGGTGAACTCCAAAGCATGGGCAGACCAGTGGTCAGAGCAGGGCAAGCCCACAGGGTGCTAGGAGTTTGGGGACAGAACCAAGAGATTAGGGAGCTGAGCATGAAGAACAGAGTGAGGCTGGTTGAGGGGGAGAGCCGCCGATGAAAGCCTTGGAGGGACTTTGAGGGCTGCTGGGCTTTAAGGTACCCAAATGCCTGCTGTGTAAGCAGCCAGATCTATTTAAAGGACCGGGGACTGAGTGCTTGCTTTGGAGATGCCTTAAGCTTCCTGGGCTGATGAGCCACTTCCCAGCGTACTTTGGCGGTGTCACATGACACTTGTGTCTCATGCAAGAAGAACAGAAAGCTGAGTGTGAGCTAGGGAGCCCAGAAGCCAGCAGAGATCATGGCAGGCTTCCTGGAGGAGCTGGCTTTGCGGAATGAGCAGTGTTTGCCAGGAGTAGAGAGGGCAGGGATCTGGGAGGGAGGAAGGCACAAAGGCAGGACCACAAAAGTTGCTGCAGGGAGAAGAGCAAGGAGATGAATCTCCTTTAAAAAATGTGATACAATTCAAAATGATACACTTTCATTGTAGGACATTTAGCATGGGGGAGTTATAAAAATACAGTTAAGAAAAGGAGTCAAGTAAAAAATCTTCAGTAGTCTCACTTCCCAGAGGTAACTAGTACTAACATCTTGGTGTGCTTTTTTCCACCTTTTCTCTATGTGTGTATATTACGTATGTTCCTTTTTTCTTTCTTTTTTTAAAAGCAAAAATAGACTCATGTAATACATACTGTTTGTGACCCACTTTTAAAAATGCATCATGAACTGTGTTCCCTGTCATTAAATATTCTTCTTCACCACTATTTAATGAACTTATAATATTCTCTCATATGAATGGAACATAATTTACTCAAGTAATTTTCTATTCTTGGGTATTTAAGTAGTTTCTAATTTTTCAGTATCATAAGCATCTTCTAAATGAACATCCTTGTGGCTGAAACTCTGTGCATGTCCTTAATTATATCCTTAGGATAAATTTCTAGAAAAGGAATTGCTAGGATAAAGGGATGTAGGTTTTTTTTGTTGTTGTCGCGTTACGCGGGCCTCTCACTATTGTGGCCTCTCCCGTTGCGGAGCACAGGCTCCAGATGCGCAGGTTCAACAGCCATGGCTCACGGGCCCAGCCGCTCCGCGGCATGTAGGATCTTCCCGGACCGGGGCACGAACCTGTGTCCCCTGCATCGGCAGGCAGACTCTCAACCACTGCGCCACCAGGGAAGCCCTCAACCACTGTGCCACCAGGGAAGCCCAGGGATGTAGGTTTTTAAAGAATTTTAATACATATTGTCAAATTGCTCCCCGGAAAGCTTGTACCGACTTACGCTCCCGCTAGCAGAATACAGGGAGCCCATTCTATCATTTCCACTAGCATTGTATAATTTTTTTTCTTTGTGAATTTGATAAATTCAAGACACTCATGAATCCAAGATTCCTGAGATGTAAGATGATGGTGATAATAAAGATGTCTATCATGGGTTTGTTGTGACAATCAAAACACATAGCAGCAGGTAGGATACGCTTGAAAAGAAAACATAACTGACAGTTGTTAGTGATTATTCTAACTCGATTATCCCTGGAATGAGGAAGCCCTGTGAGTCAAGATTGTGAAGATACTTGGAAGCCAGCTTTGTAAAGGGCTTTATCTTCCCTTTAACTACAAAATTAATATATGCTTGTAAAAAGGGAAGCCACCCACAGCTGGGATGGTAAAAAAGTGAAGCTACTCTTTCCCTCCCCCACAATTCTCTCCCCAGAGATTAGATGTGTAGCCTGCTACATCTTCTCTAATACCTTTACAAACTCTGTATGTGTGTGTGTACACCCACGTATATAATTTACTGTTGTTGTTGTTTTGCAAAATGGAATCCTACATAAGATTTCACTCCCATCTCATGACAGACAGATCTACCTTCCTCTTTTAAACATTTGTTTGGATTCTATGGCTGGATAAGGCATGATTTGCTTATCTTTCCCCCTAACAACGCAGTAAGAGCTCATCCTCACATGCATGTCCTTGCGCAACGAGCTGGTATCTCTCTAGTTTGGGTTCCTAGCAGTGGGATGCGAGGTCAAAGTGGTTAGACATTGTCATACTGTCAAATTGCTCTTTTAACTCTAAAAGTTCTGAAAGAAACCTGAAGTGAAGCTGGGATCTGTCTCCAGCACCAGCTTCTGGCTGTCCTCCGCCTTGAAGCAAACCACAAAGGAATCTTTTTCTTGTTAATTAACTGGGGTTTTTTATTAAACTCCTTAGCAGCTAGCCAACTGCTCTGACCCAGCCATTCCTGAGAGACATCTTGATGAGAAGTTTTGTGTTTTAATTTATACATCTTTGATGACAGCTTTTGTGTCAGAGTGCGTGCTCTATAATCAAATATTAAATTATCAGAGAAACACTGTTCTTCAACAGGAAACATGGATGAAGCCCTTACTCTCTGCCAGGGGAGGGAAATGTAGGCACTAAGTTTCTGCCCCTAAGGATGCAGAGTGCAGTGGAGGAGCTGGAGACTCATGCAAAGAATGATGACAAGGCGTGATCATTGTATTACGGGGGCACGGGGACGGGACCAGAGCTCTCTCTCTTTGGGGAATCAGGAAAGTAGATGTTCAGCTGGATCGCAAAGGCTCAGGAGGCCTTTGCCAGGTGAGGAAGGGGGAAGGGATTCCGGGCAAGGAGAACAGTGTGGATGAAGGCCCTCCGTTTGAATGGGAAGCAGCAAGTTGGAGTCTCATGTGGCTGAGAGATTAGCTGTAGGGTCAGGGAGGTAAGGTCTGGGGGAAGTCTGTAGGAGATGAGGCTAGAAAGGGAGGTTGAGGTAAAACCATAAGGGGCCACAGATGTCAGGTCGAGGAGCTTACACTTTATCCAGTAGGGGATAGTGAGCCATTGAAGGTTTTAGAAAGAGGTGACACCATCAGACCTATGTTTTAGAAAGATCACTCTGATGATATTCGGAGAGTGACTCACAAGAGGGCAAAACTAGAGCAGAAAAGACCCATAGTTTTTTTTAAATAAATTTATTTATGTTATTTATTTACTTGTGCCTGTGTTGGGTCTTTGTTGCTGTGCGTGGGTGCCTACTCTTCGTTGCGGTGCATGGGCTTCTCATTGCTGTGGTTTCTCTCGTTGTGGAGCACGGGCTCTAGGCACACGGGCTTCAGTAATTGCGGCATACGGGCTCAGTAGTTGTGGCTCATGGGCTCCAGAGCGCAGGCTCAGTAGTTGTAGCGCACAGGCTTAGTTGCTCCGCGGCATGTGGGATCTTCCCTGACCAGGGATCAAACCCATGTCTCCAGCGTTGGCAGGAGGATTCTCAACCACTGCGCCACCAGGGAAGCCCCGACCCATACGTTTTTAACTAAAGCTATTAATGTTACTAAAATTATATAAAAATGCGAATTAAACAAAAAAGACCGTTTAAAAATCTGTGCCTAGTTCTATGATAAAAGGTGGAGGAAACCCCAAGCTTAGAGAACGCACTTCCTCCAGCCCCCATCACCGCCAGCTGGACTGGAAAAATAAGACACACCATCAGTTCATGACGCAGGCTCATTTGTAATCAAAGGAACAAAACTGAAAGTAACAATGAGATGCCTTATTTCACTTAGTATTTCAATACCCAGTTTGGCAAGAGTGTCAAGAAACAGGCACTTTTTTATATGGTAATGGCAGTGTTCGTTGAAACAGAGTTTAAGTTATGGGAAATCTTAAAAAAAATTATTTGTGGAAACTCCCTGGTGGTCCAGTGGTTAGGACTCTGCACTCTCACTGCCAAAGGGTTTGATCCTTAGTCAGGGAGCTAAAATCCCACAAGCTGTGCCGTGCGGCCAAAAATAAAAAATTTTTAAAAAGAACCAAAAAATTATCTGTGCCTTTTTATCTAGAAATTTTGCCTCCAGGAATTTATGCTAAAGATAATAATAAAAAATGAAAAAAAACTTGAGGATAAAGATGTTTATTACTCTGTTATTTATGACAGCAAAAGATAGGAAGGACTTAAATGTCTCAATTAGGGCAATTATTAAGTAAATTATGGTATAACTACATTTTTACACATATTAAAATCATGTTTTTAAAACAATACCTAATACCATAGGAAAATGACTGCTCTATAATGCATTTAAAAGCAGTATATAAAGCTATATAGAGCATGATCCTATTTTGGTTTTCTAAATATGTGATCTGTTTCTAACCCTCTCTATCTGGAAAAAATCCACAATATGGTTAATTGTGGGTATCTGACTAAATTTTATTTTCTTCTTTATAGTTATTATTTTCTAAATTTTCTGTAGTCAGAATGTAGTGCTTTAATAATTAGAAAAAGCAATGAATTTATTTTTTTATATTAAAAAAAGGCAAAGGAGGGCTTCCCTGGTGGCGCAGTGGTTGAGAGTCTGCCTGCCGATGCAGGGGACACGGGTTCGTGCCCTGGTCTGGGAAAATCCCACATGCCGCAGAGCGGCTGGGCCTGTGAGCCATGGCCGCTGAGCCTGAGTGTCCGGAGCCTGTGCTCCTCAACGGGAGAGGCCACAGCAGTGAGAGGCCCGTGTACTGCAAAGAAAAAAAAAAAGTTATCTCAGGCTTCCCTGGTGGCAATCCGCCTGCCAATGCAGGGGACACAGGTTGGAGCCCTGGCCTGGGAAGATCCCACATGCCTCGGAGCAACTAAGCCCATGCGCCACAACTACTGAGCCTGTGCTCTAGAGCCCAAGAGCCACAACTACTGAGCCCGTGTGCCACAACTACTGAAGCCCTCGCGCCTAGAGCCCGTGCTCTGCAACAAGAGAAGCCACCACAGTGAGAAGCCTGTGCACCAGAAAGAAGGGTAGCCCCCGCTCGCCGCAACTAGAGAAAGCCGGCGCACAGCGACAAAGACCCAACACAGCCAAAAATAAATAAATAACTTTATATAAAAAAAAAATTTATCTCCTACTTTTGGCGATGATGGTTATGTTTATTATCTTGAGTGTGGTGATGGTTTATGGGCATCGATATATGTCAAAACACACCGAATTGTACACCTTCAATATATGTGTAGTTTATTGCATATTTATTATACTTCAACAAAGCTGGAGAAAAAGGTCACTTCCCCAGTAAGGCAGGTCTTGAACTCCCTCGGTCCCCATGTGCAATCCCCCAAACCACATTAACCTTCTTTAGTCTGTACCGTGAATAGGAGTAAATGGCTCATGTTTTGCATGGTGATGAATGAATGAATGAGGGCAAAGGAGGTCCAGCCTGTGTTTAGAGGGCAGTGGAGCAGCGGAGACTCCAGGAGGGAGGAGGGGGCGTAGTAGGAGATCTGGAAATGGCAAGTCCAGAGAGGTACTCAGAGGTTGGAGGTCAAGCCAGAATCTGGGTCTCCCATCATTTGTGGGGTCAGGTGGGCAGGTAGTCTGCCCCAGTGTGAAAATTGAGGAGAAGAATAATATTAGTAACTATCATATTAATGTTAAGCATTATTTTTGTTGAAAATTAAGTGAGTTAATCCACGTACAGGGCTGAGAACAGTGCCTGACCTATTGGAGATGTTAAGTGTTCATATTGAGCCTTGTTTGGCTGTGAATAGCCCTGGTGATCGATAAGTCTGGGAGATCCTGGTTATAAACCTTTGGTCAATTTGGATTCAGGTTGATGGTGGGTGACTTTAGGGGTCATCTCCTCTCCCTAAGAGACCCGTCTCATCCTCTGTCCTCTTTCACCCAGCTGCTGGACAACCCCCATCCCTTCAACCCTCTCTACAGTGCTTGGAACCCCTGCCAGTTTCCCTACATTATTTTGCAAAGCTGACTTTCTAAAGCCTCCTCTCTCCTAACGACAGGGAAGCACATATGTTGCAGCTTATGCTTCTATTTAGAGTTGGGAATTTGAAAAGAGAGTGAACGCACACATGGACAAGCATTTGTGTGCATTCTCGTGTGGGCTTATGGTTATGAACACGCGTGTGCCTGTGCATGCACATGTGCTTGCATGTAGCCACATGGTTGTGGGTTTACCCGTGTTCATGGGAACATGAGCTTCTGAATGACTGCATGAGCACGTGGATGAGTATGTGTTTGGAGTACGTACACACGTACTTGTGAGCAAACAAAGGTACCCACGACCATGTGCTTTTTTGTGTGTGGTGTGGTAGGGTGTATCCCATGTGTGTCTGGGTTTGTGTGTATGTTTGCACATATGTGGTTTTGCGTATCTGTGTGCATATGGTGTGAGTTTGCCTCTCCTTACGCCCCAGGAGGCACGGAGGCAAGTGCAAACTACAAGAAACAAAGGAATAATCTGCATAATTTAGCCTTTGATCTCTGCCACCCCCAATCCTCCTTTGCTCTCACTCAGCTGCCAAGCTGTTTCCCCAGCCCTGCGGGCTCCATCTTTGAGCTTTGTCTTCTAGCAGCCTTAGCCTCTCCTTGCCACCCCATTAGAGGAACAGGGCTAGAGAAAGGTAATGAGCATTCATTGAGCGCCTATGGTGCACCAGGCACCTGTACCAGATGCTTGACATACGTTCTCAAATCTCTGCAGCAATCCCGCAAAGTATAACCATTTTCCCCACTTGACGTTTGAGGAAGCTGAGAATCAGGGGAATGAAGCCATTTCTCTATGTGCTGGAGCTACAATTTGAACTCGGGACTGCAAAGCCTACACTCTTTCTACTCCACCAAGTTGTCTCCCTGGAGCATGCCTAACGGCCAGGTACTGAGAAGTCAGAGCTGCATCCAGAGCTCCTGAGGGAGGAGATGTCCTGGGAGACACAGTCTGATGCGGAGGGAAAGGGAGCATAAGCTGGGAATCAGTAGGGGCCCCAAAGGCTGGCACTTACTCAGTTTTCATAAGGAGGGCAGAGTGGAGAAATCCCAGGTGTCTGAGTGGTCAACGGATGGAGTGGGGAGAGCAAGGGATGGACCAATAACAGAAAGAGCAAAGATGAAAAAGCATCACCTTTTCCACCGCTATCTTCAGGACCCTGGATAGGCTACATCAAATTTCTCCATTTTCTCAGGTGGAAAATGTGTGTGAGAGATGGGCTTTAGGTTTTTACAAGCTCTTGTTAAAACTAGTATTCGTTGATCTCTTATTGGGCTAACTCATGCAATCTCACAATCATTTTATAAGATAGTTACTATTATTGTTCCCATTTTACAGATGAGAATATTGAGGCTCAGAGGGGTTACATTGCTTGCCCAAGTGGCAGGGCAGGACACAAACCTGAGGGCTGTCTGACCCCAAAACCCCCACTAGGCTTCCCTGTTTTAACGTTCGCAGGTATAAAATACCAGTGACATAGCAGGTACTCAACAAATAGTAGCTAAAAGTAATCACGGTAATGATGATGATGATGAAAGTGTGTTTTGCTGAGAGTTGAAGCAGCATTAAATTCCTCAGGTGTCAAATTTTCCGAAAAATCCCACACTATTAGTGATCTTTTTTAGAACAAAGGCTTCTTTCCTTTCTGTTCCTGTGACAGCCAGACCAGACTCAAAGCCCAGCCACCACTTTTAAGCCTTGTAGCTCTGAGTGCCCTAACCAATCTGGGCACCATTTTCTTATCTATAATATGAGGATAATAATAGCCCTGGACAGGTCCTCAAAAGTTTAACTGTAGAGTTAGCATATAACCCAGTAATTCCATTCCTAGGCGTTTACCCAAGACAAATGAAAATAGATGTCCACACAAAAATTTGTACATGAATCTTCCCAGCAGTGTTATTCATAATTGCCAAAAAGTGCAAACAGCTCAAATCTTCATCAGCTGATGACTAGATAAACAAAATGCAGTATATCCATACAATGGACTATTATTCAACAATAAAAGGGAATGAAGTATTAATGTGTGCTGCAGTGTGTATGAACCTTGAAGACATTATGCTAAGTGAAGGAAGCCAGTCATAAGAGATCGCATATCATATGATTCCACTGATATGAAATGTCCAGAATAGGCAAATCCTTAGAGACAGAAAGTAGATTAGTGGTTGCCAGAGAGAAGAATGGAGAATGACTGCTAATGGGTACGGGATTTCCTTTCTGGGTGACGAAAATGTTCTGGAATGAGATCGTGGTGATAGGTATACCACTTTGTGAATATACTAAAAACCACTGAATTATACACTTTAAAAGAAGGAATTTTGTGTCATGTGAATTATATCTCAATTTAAAAACCCAGCTTGATCTCATAGGGGGGTTGTGAAGTTTAAATGAGATAATTTATGTAGATCATTTAGCACAGAGCCTGCTTTGTAGCAAGCACTGATTAAATGGTAAATATTTTTTTTAAATGCTAGCTACTGTGACTATTGTTGTTATTACTAAATAATAGGCGTTGCTTTTAGTTGCCTAACCTCCTAAGGGCTTCAGACTCCTCACCTACAAGCAGAAGCAATACTCCTTTAATTGGTTAGGGTTTCTTAGTCATATACACCAACTCTGGCTCATGAGTAAAAAGGGAATTTATTGGAAGGCTGCAGTATGGGTGACTTTGAGGCAAGGACAACGAGCCAGGCTCAGAAAGAAAAGGCCCGGGCTCCCCTGGTGGTGCAGTGGTTGAGAGTCCGCCTGCCGATGCAGGGGACGCGGGTTCGTGCCCCGGTCCGGGAAGATCCCACATGCCGCAGAGCGGCTGGGCCCGTGAGCCATGGCTGCTGAGCCTGAGCGTCCGGAGCCTGTGCTCCACAACGGGAGAGGCCACAACAGTGAGAGGCCCGCGTACCACAAAAAAAAAAAAGAAAGAAAGAAAGAAAGAAAAGGCCCAAAGGAGAGAATCTAAAGAAGAGTACAACTGAGAAGCAATGGAGTTACTGGTGAAGCCTGGGGTCCCAGAGTCAGGCTGTCTGGGTTCAAATCTATCTCTGCCCAGAAAGGCTGTGCAGCCTCTCTCTGTTGCCTCGGTTTGTTCAGCTGCTAGACAAGGCAGATAGGGAGTGTATCAGGGCCTCCTTTATAAGATCCTTGTGCGGGTTCAATGAATTAATGTCTGTACAACACTTATCTTAGTGCCTTGCACTCTAAACACTCAAATATTATTGTTATTGACAGGGCCTTGTCACTGGGATGATTCAACTTGACCCAGTTTTTCTGACCGTGCCTGGCTCTGTTCAAGCCTCAGGTCCCTGGAGAGTGTGATGGGTCTACCTTGGGTCACTCACCTACTCCTTGGCCAGGGGAGGGTGGGGCATCTTGATTGACAGCCCCACTAAGACTACAAGCTATGGGACAGAGGTGATACCCAAAGGAGAAGGCAGAAGAAAGAGGAGGGGGGCTTAGCAGCAAAACCAACCCAGGCCCCCTGCGAATACTCTCCTATAGGTTGTTAGGAGGATCAGAGATCATATGTGCAAAGTTTCTGGCACATAGGGGCTCTTTTTTTTTTTTTAATTTTATTTATTTATTTATTTACTTATTTTTGGCTGTGTTGGGTCTCTGTTTCTGTGCGTGGGCTTTCTCTAGTTGCGGAGAGTGGGGGCCACTCTTCATCGCGGTGCGCAGGCCTCTCACTGTCGCGGCCTCTCTGGTTGTGGAGCACAAGCTCCAGACATGCAGGCTCAGTAGTTTTGGCTCATGGGACTAGTTGCTCCGCGGCATGTGGGATCTTCCCAGACCAGGGCTCGAACCCGTGTCCCCTGCATCTTGGCAGGCAGATTCTCAACCACTGCGCCACCAGGGAAGCCCCATAGGGGCTCTTAATTACTGGGATTCTTCTCAGCTGATGATTGTTCTCTACCCAAGGGCTCTGGATTTTTCATTACCATTGAAATATAAGTTTGGGATGGATTATAAAAGGCCTTGAATGCTGTGTCAAGGCATTTGCCCTTTATTCTAAGAAACAATCAGGGAGGACCATCTCCTGAAAACCCCACTGCATGCTCAGAGCCCCTGTGGGCTGTGGTCCACATTCCCCAAGCCTTTCAGCTGTGTGACCCCTAAACAACTTAATTAACATCTTCAGCCTTCTGTTTCCCTGCACATAAAAGGTGGTCACATTTTGGGTCACCGTGGAGCTTAAATGAGACAGTAATATTTGCAAAATACTTAGAACAGTGTCTGGCCCAAGGGAGATGCTCAAAAAAATCATAGCAGTTATTTATATATAAAACATAATTTAAAACTCTGCCGCACCAGGTTGGTGGGAAAATCAACTGGGATCAAAGAAGTTATAACACTTTGCACATGCACAGCACTGTGTCCCGGAAGGATGTTTCCTTGATTGGGATCACCACTGGCAATAAGACGTACCTTTAGGGGCTTCCCTGGTGGCACAGTGGTTAAGAATCCTTCTGCCAATGCAGGGGACACGGGTTCGAGTCCTGGTCCGGGAAGATCCCACATGCCGCGGAGCAACTAAACCTGTGCGCCACAGCTACTGAACCTGTGCTCTAGAGCCCACGAGCCACAACTACTGAGCCCATGTATCACAACTACTGAGCCCATGCGCCACAACTACTGAAACCTGCGAGCCTAGAGCCCGTGCTCTGCAACAAGAGAAGCCACCACGATGAGAAGCCCACGCACCACAACGAAGAGTAGTCCCCACTCGCCGCAACTAGAGAAAGCCCGCGTGCAGCAACAAAGACCCAACACAGCCAAAAGTAAATAAATAAATTTATTTAAAAAAAAGACACACCTTTAGTCTAATTACAGTTTTTTGGTGAAATAAAGTAACATTAAATGTACACATTAATGATAAGATGGAGCCTGATTTCAGAAATATTAAACTATGAAAAGGGTGTGTCTTAGAATGCAGGAAATGAAGTAGTGATAATTCAATGTTTCAAATAATTAAAGAATGTTCTCATAGAGTCTATTACCAATTTCCCAAAACTTACAACACAGTATTGCTTACTTAATGCTAAAAGGACACTGAGCATAATTTAATCTTTCCTTGAAGCTTCTGAATTTCCTTGAAGGCAAGATCAGCAGTTTTAAAATACACTTTTAGATCCTCCAGCTCAATGGTTTTCAACTCTGACTGCACATTAGTATCCCCCTGGGAGCTTTTAAAAAATACTGTTGCCTGGGTCCCATTTCAGGCCAATTAAATCTGAGTCTCTGGGGGAGGAGCCTGAGCCCTGGAATTTTTCGAAGCTCCCTGAGTAATTCTGAGGCATAGAGAGTCTGAGAACTGCTCTTCCCAGCAGAGGTTGCCATTGTGTTTGGAGATGAGGCTGAAGAGGTCTGTGGAGGCTGGATCACAGAGTGTTTCACACACTGCAGCACAGAGGCTTGGGGCTTCCCTGGTGGCGCAGTGGTTAGGAATCTGCCTGCCAATGCAAGGGACACGGGTTCAAGCCCTGGTCCGGGAAGATCCCACATGCCACGGAGCAACGAAGCCCATGCGCCACAACTACTGAGCCTGCGCTCTAGAGCCCACGAGCCACATCTACTGAGCCCAAGTGCCACAACTACTGCAGCCCGCACGGCTAGAGCCCATGCTCTGCAACAAGAGAAGCCACTGCAGTGAGAAGCCTGCGCAACACAACGAAGAGTAGCCCACACTCGCCGCAACTAGAGAAAGCCCGCGTGCAGCAACAAAGACCCAACACAGCCAAAATAAATAAATAAAATTAAATTAAATTAAAATTAAAAAACAAAAATACAGAGGCTCACTGTTACCCTGTAAGATGGGGGGTTACTGAAGACTTAACAAAATTGTTCATCCAGTGTGAGTTCAAGTTAGAATGACCACTCTAGTGACCTGTGGGGCTGAACTGGAGTTGATAAGTTTTGAGGAAGAAAACCTAGAGTAGAGACCACTGTAACTATCCAGATTGTATCAGTTATCTATTGCTGTGTAACAAAACAGCGCCCAAATCTAGTGGCTTAAAGCAATGACTTATTTCTTATGATTCTGTTGATTGGCTGGGCTGTTCTTCTACAGGTCTCACCTATGCTCCCTCATGCAGCTGCATTCAATTGGTGGGTTGGTTGGGAGCCAGGCTGGCTGGAGCAGCTGAACCTCTCTCCAAATGGTCTTTCATCCTTGACTTCTTCTCAGCATGGTGCTCTCAGGGCAGTGTTTTAAGAGAGTGGTGATAGAAACTGCAAAGTCTCTTAAGGCCTAGCCTTGGCAGTCATACAACAATACTTCTGCTTGATTCCGTTGGCCAAAGCAATTCACAAGGCCAGCCCAGATTCAAGGGGTAGGGAAAGAGGCTCCACCCCTTGATGGGAGGCAGGTCAAAGTCACATTGCAAAGGGGTGTGTGTGTGATAAGAGGAATTTGTAGCCATATTTCACAGTCTACCATACAGATGGAAGATGCTGAAGCCTGGCCTACGGCAGGGCAGTAAAAAGAAGTGAATACATTCATTCAGTCAGTCAGGTAGCCGTTCATTCAATAAGTATTTATTGAACACCTCCTGTATATCAGGCTCTTTTCTAGGCACTTAAGGGAAAAAGTTGTAGCTGATGATGGTAGAGTACTACTCTTATGAAGCTTACAATCTAGGGGTAGGGGAGACATACAATAATACTGTGGTACAATGTGAAACTGAAAAGTGCTGTGAAGAAATATAAAGTAGGATAAAGGATGAGAGAACTATTTTAGATGGGGTAGTCCAGGAAAGCCTCTTTAAGTAAGTCAAATCTGAGCAGAAACCTGAATGAAGTAAGGGAGAGAACCACGCAGATGTTTACAGGTTGGGAGGAGACCAGCAAGTGCAAAGACCCTGAGGCAGGAGCATTCTTCATCTGTTTGAGAAATGGCAAGGAGTCCCATGTGGCTGGGACACAGTGAGTGAGGGAGAGATTGAAAGACTGAGGTGGGAGAGGCAGGTAGGGATCAGAGGGTGTGGGACTCTGTAGGACATGATAAAGACTTTTGGTAAAGGGAGAAGCCATTGGAATTGTATGTAAGACTGAGCATACTCCTTTGTTCCCAGAGGCTGATTCTAGCTACTGGGTTGAAAAGATTGAAATCAGGGTGACCAATTAAGAGGTTATTGCTTGGACAAGAGTTGTAGTGGAGGAAGTGGTGAATAAACATCAGTTTCCAGGTGTATTTTGAAGACGGAGCCAACAGAATTTTCTGAACTATTGGATATGGGGTGTGGGAGAAGGAGAAATTAAAGAGCAGTCCAAAGATTTTGGCTTGAGCAGCTGGGTGAATTGTGGTGCCATTTATTTTACTGTGATGTGGGGATCCCTGGGGAAAGGATAGATGAGTTGAGGGTAATCACAAGTTTGGCTTTATTTTTTTAATTTTAATTTTTTAAACATTTCTTTATTTTTATTTTATTATTTTTGTTGTTGTTGCTTGGCCACACCGCACGGCTTGCGGGATCTTAGTTCCCTGACCAGGGATCGAACCCGGGGCCCCTACAGTGCAAGGGCAGAATCCTAACCACTGGCCCACCAGGGAATTCCCACATGTTTGGTTTTAGATGTCTGAAGCTTGAGATGCCTTTTAGATGTCCAAGAGAAGTTACTGAGTAGGCAGTTAGCCCCCAAGTCTGGAGTCCAAGTTGGGGTTGCAGATGGCAATCTGAGCGTTCTCCAGGGCTACGTCAGACCTTGAGACTGGATGGATGACTTAGGGAGTAGGTTTGCTAGTGAGGAGATCTAAAGACTGAGCCCTAGGGCACTCCAACATTTAGAAGTAGGGTTGAGGGGAAGGATGCAGCCCAGTGAGATTGCGAAGGAGTGGCCAGTGAGGTGGGAAGATAAGGAAGGCGTGTGGAGTCCTGGAAGCCCAGGAAGAAAATGTTTCTAGAAAAGAGCAGGAACAATGGTGTTGAATGCTGCTGAGGCCTGGCAGAGTCACAGTGCCAAGATAGGATAGGTGCATTAGATAGGAGGTAAACTGAGGCAGAGAAAAAACTGACCATTGGGATTTGACAACATGGAAGCCACAGAGGACCTTTTTTTTTAAACTTTTTTTTTTTTGGCTGCACCGCGCAGCATGTGGGATCTTAGCTCCCTGACCAGGGACTGAACCCATGTCCCCTGCAGGGGAAGCATGGGGTCTTAACCACTGGACCACCAGGGAAGTCCCAAGCCACATATGACCTTGATAAGATTAAGTGGAACAGAATGCAGTGGAATGAGGAGGGAATAGGATAATTGCAGAGAAAGGCATGTGTGTGTGTGTGTGTGTGTGTGTGTGTGTGTGTTTAACTGAGAAAAAGTGGAGTATTTGTGTGTTGGAATAATTTACCAGAAAGGGAAAGTTATCAATGATGCAGGAGAAAGGGGGTCAATTGCAGAAACAAAGGGCACGTGATCCAGTGGTCATGGGCAGCAGCTGGCCTTAGGTAGCCGCGAGGACAGTTGCTCCTTTGTATCCAGAATGAGGGCAGAGCTCAGAAAGGGCTCAGAGGCAGGTAGATTGAAAGATCTGGCATTAGGAGGGTGTGGAGAGTCAGGAGGCATTTGGAAAGTGGAATGAGGAATTGAAAGCAGTGGCTTTAGGACTGAAGGCGGCTCCCAGCAAGACCATCTCTTATCAACAACCTCTCCTCACACCCCGTCCGTGCCAGGCCTGGCGCCAGTCAGAGGGGGTCATGGATGACTCACCCCGTGTCCCTGCCGATGATGAGACGATCCCAGTGTAAGGGAGACAGACCTGTAAAATGACAACTTCAATACAATGTGCTAATAATAAAGACACGTTCAAAGTGTTTTGAGAACAAAGAGGGAGGGAGTAACTCTGCCTGGAGGGGTCAGAGAAGGCTTCACAGAGGTGAAATTTAAATGAGGCTTCAAGGAGGCTGAGAATATTATCCGGCCGGCTGGAGGAGGAAGGTCGTTCAAGGTGGAAGGAACTGCACGCCTTCACATGATGGGAAAGATCCTTTTCCTGCTTTTCTCGCTGCTCCACCTGTCTGTCTCTTTTCTTCTTGCGGTTCCCCCCATCCCCACTCCCAAGCTGTTGTCTCTCAGGCTTTCTCGGTGCAAGAGGAAATTTTTCTGTTTGGAAAGTTTAATAAACTTCAGTTCAGCCTGTACTGAGTCATGACAAAGGTGTGTTTCACACTTAAACAAACGTCTCCGCTGTTATTTTTTGCACTTGAAGAACAAGCTGTTTTTAAAGAAATCCAAACTCACTGGGACTCAGCAAGGACGATTTCTGTGACCTGCTTTTAAGAAGTGAGCTTTGGAAAGGAACATAGTGGCCAGCGGTGGCAGCATCAGAGGACCTCCTGGCAATCCTTTCCTCTAAATGTTTCAGTGAGCCAGTGAGTAGTTTCACCTTACTAAGGTGCTCATTTTATCTTGGCTATCTGGTCTTCTGGAAAAGTCTCAGGGAGTTTGCAACAATTATTGAATAACAGAATGAGGGGAGATGAGGCCACCACCCTCTGAGAGGTAGTGGTGGGGGGAGATGGAGAGAAGAGGGTGGATTTGAGAGAAGTTTAAACAGAGCAAGGAACAAGGGGCAGGGCCATTTCCCCATGCTTTGGAAGTGTCACTGTACACAGCTCTGTATTGGTAGCCTGTCATGGCCGTCAGTTTCTTCTCTCTTTGAACATGCATATAACCCTCCCCCACCATGGAGTCTATACCTCCACCCCCCGCCTTGAATCTGGTCAGGCCTGTGACTACTGTGATCCATTGAACACAGGGAAAGTGACGCTGGGCCAGTCCTGGGACTAGCTTTAAAAGCTACTGCTGTGAGAAGCTTAAGACATATGAAGAGACTACATATAGGTAGTCCAGTTAACATTGCATTTGAGCTCCCTAGCCAACAGCATGAGTGCACCATCTTGGACTTTGAGCCCCGCTGAACTTTCAGATGAATCCAGCCCCAGCTGACCTCTGACTGCAACTGCGTGAGAGACCCCAAGTGAGAACCACTCAGTTAAGCCCAGTCAACCTACGGGGCCATGAGAGATAATAATTACCAATATGTTTTATTCCATGATAGACATATTTTAAAATAGCAACACTAATATCATTACTAACAATAAGATTATTGAGAGGAATTTAAGATTTGTTATTGTTTTTTTCCCTTTATCCTTAGAATATATCTCATTGAAGACGTATGGTTGAAAGTACTTTGTTTTAAGGTCAATTGGGGTAATTCTTTTCATTATCTGGGCATGTTAGCAACCTCATATAAAGTTATGTTCATGTTTTGGCTTGTTTTTCATATTAGGGATTATTTAAAAATTTATATCACTTAATGATTTAAATATTTACATGAATCATTTATGACATTTCAAAGTCAAAGCTATCTAACAAGGCTCATTCAGAGAAGCCTCACTTCCAATCCTTTCCCCTCTACTCTGTTCTCTTTCGCCCCTGTAAAACTCCATTTATTTTTTATTTTTTAAAATTTATTTATTTATGGCTGCGTTGGGTCTTCGTTGCTGCACGCGGGCTTTCTCTAGTTGTGGTGAGCGGGGGCTACTCTTCGTTGTGGTGCGCGGGCTTTCTCTAGTTGTGGCGAGTGGGGGCTACTCTTCGTTGTGGTGCGCGGGCTTCTCATTGTCGTGGCTTCTCTTGTTGCGGAGCATGGGCTCTAGGTGTGCAGGCTTCAGTAGTTGTGGCATGTGGCCTCAGTAGTTGTGGCTCGCGGGCTCTAGAGCACAGGCTCGGTAGTCGTGGTGCATGGGCTTAGTTGCTCCGCGGCATGTGGGATCTTCCAGGATCAGGACTCGAACCCGTGTCCCCTGAATTGGCAGGCGGATTCTTAACCACTGCGCCACCAGGGAAGTCCCAGAACTCCTTTTAAAGCTTGGCTTCTCACCCTTGGCACCATGACATTTTGGGCTGGATTATCCTTTGTTATAGGGGGCGGGGCCTATCCTGTGTATTGTGGGATATTTAGCATCATTCTTGGATCCTACCCACTAGATGCCAATTGTTATAACAACCAAAAAATGTCTCTAGACATTGCTAAATGTTCTAAAGGAGGGGTTGGGGGGATGGGGGGGAATTACAAATAGCTGAGAATCTCTGTCTTAAGGGAAACGATTTCTTGCTGGCTTGAAAATTTGACCTCTAGTCTAAGATATCTGCATTTAATGTTAAACTCATCATTTTAGGCAATACCTTTGCACCAACATGAGCACTAAATTTGGGGCATCAGGAATCATTTACAGGATGGCTGTCCCAGTGATCCAGAATATGCTTTTATTATTATTATTTGTAGATTATATTTGAAGCCAAGACACACATTTAGAAACTTCTCTTAGAACTTGTGGACCCTAAAAATGTGTCCATTCAGAGATCCAGACAGCTCAGTGCTTTCCCTGGTTTGCAAAGTACAGGGGTTGGGTGATTTCTTAGGGCCTTCCTGCTGTCTGAAAGTATTCTTGTTCTAAAAGTCTAGAAACTTGCTTTTCAAACTGGGGTGGACAGCACAGTGATCGAGGACACCAAGCTGAATCCCAGGTCTTCATCAGCTCTGTGGCATAGTGCAGGTTACTTACCTTCCGGGAGCCTTAAATTAAGATGAAAATTGTGCCTACTTTATAGGATAGTTGCAAGGATTAAAGACATAATGCATGTTAAGTGCTTAATGTACTGGCTGGCATATAATAAGTGCTTAATAAATGTTGGCTGTTAGTATAATTACCGTCAGGGCTAGATGGTGATGTGCCAGGGAATATTCAGAGCCACCTGATAGATAAGGAACATCTTCCTAGAGTGTGAATTTCATTTTGAAGTGTTGGAAAAATGGGCTTTGAATTTTTCTCCTAAAGGGAAGTAATTTAAAATGTTATTTTCATGTTAAAACAAACATGGGAATAAAAAGTGAAATGTGCATGAATTTAAAAGATAAAATGTGAGACTTCAAAGAAATTTTATGCTTGAGGCTGATGAATTTGGGCTTCATCCTCAAACCTCCAGGGAGGCTGTCTTTCCCTCCTTTGGTGGGAAAGTTTCAGCAGTAGATCTGGGCCGTTTTGCATCTTTCACTGATACAAGTATCAGGGATATTAGAAGACATTCTGTAAGACGTGGGGACTTTCTGACCAGGAATCCCTGGTATCTTCATGTCTTCTTTGAGGTTTGTTACCTGAGGAAGGGGACTGGGAAAATTTGCTGGGCACACATTCAGTAAATATTTAAGTGACTACTCTATGCCTGGCACTATTCTAAGGCATACAAAGAGAACAAATCAAAGAAACATTCTATCCCTGTGAAACCTTCAGTCTACTGGTCATTCAATATCAATAGCTATCATAGCCTCAACAACAGAGCAGAAATGGGGAACAGTAGGGGCAATAAGTTTGGGGTTTAGGGGAAAGATCCATCACTTATGGACAGCTGAGTAGCATGTGAGACATCCAAACAGAGATCCTGAATAAGCTGTTGAATGAGAGTCTAGAGCCATAGTTCTCACTTGAAGCTTTTAGACATTTGTGGTGGAGTTTGGGTAGGCATAATGGCATTTATTGGGGGGAAGCTCAGAATGCTAGATGCTCTGCAATGTATGGACAATTACACATCATGAATTTTTGTATTTAATTAATTAATTAATTAATTAATTAATTTTTTTGGCTGCACTGCGGCATGTGGGATCTTAGTTCCCTGACCAGGGATCGAACCCGTGCCCTCTGCAGTGGATGCACGGAGTCCTAACCACTGGACTGCCAGGGAATTCCCTGCATCATGATTTTTTGAATGTCACACTGGACATTTACATAGGTGAAAGTCCTGTGTACAATTATCTGAGCCTAACAACTAACTCCCATTTTCAAACAGAGTATATTCTAGCATGATTTTAATATTCCAGGGAGGCAAATACTATGCAAAGTGAATGAAGATTACACCTTGTTGTGTTCAGACTCTACCAAGAGTTATTCACCATTTCAGAAAACCGTGTCAGCAACGGCAATTTTGCTGGGATAGTCGAGTCTCCTCCAATTGACACCTGAAGCTGTTGATTTTGGGTCAGTTGTTCTCAAACTACAAGGTGCATGTGATCACCTGGGGATCTAGTTTCTTTTCTTCTTCTTCTTTTTTTTTAAAAATAGAAGAGACTGTTTGGATAATAATGGAAGGAATCCAGGAGAGAAGGAGAGGCTGACCCCAGCAGAGAGGGGCACATTAAGGCATGAAGTTCCTTAGAGGGTAGGTGGCGTCCAGATGCAGGGGAAGGACCTGGCCTCGGTTGAGAAGAGCCAGTTTTTGTAAAAGGAGGGAAGGAGGATAGAATGGCTGGAGTTACATGTAGATTTAGAAACATGATGGCACAAAGTTGAGGGATGTCATATCCCCTAGGTCCCACCCCCCCGACCTAGGGCACGACTAGCCACCTTTCTGTCTTCAGCTTCTTTCTATAGAACTGGCCTATGGTGGGGAAATGAAGAAGAGGGAGACCAGACTGACCTGTACCTCCCAGGGCAAGTGCTTTGGAAAATAATATACAAGTTAGATATTACTATTACTACGAATATATTATTATTGTTCCTCTAGGTCAGCCCTGACCAATAGGACTTTCTACAATGATGGAAAAGTTTTATATCAGAACCATTCAATATGGGAGCCACTAGCCACATGTAGCTATGGAGCACTTAAAATATATCTAATGCAGAAGAGAAATTGAATATTAAATTACTGCCTATTGTATTGGATAGTGCGGCTCCGTGTGTTTTCTGCCTCTGTCTCAACGTGGTCCTTCAAATATGAGCACCCTCTCTAGAGGCTCGTGTCCTTTGGGACCAAGAGCACTGGGCTAGGAGTCAGACCAGAGTCTAATTTCAGCTGTGCCCTTATTTCCTGGCCTGGTGACTTGGGGCAATTCACTTCCTTCTCTGGGCCTCCATGTCCTCTGTTTTCTTCTCTTCCGTGGGGAGATGAGAGGGTCAAATGAGCTAAGAGTGTGAAAGCACCAGGAACTGTGAAGGGCTGCACATCGCTCGGGCAGGGCAGCCAATCCACCTCCCTTTCTTAGGTGCCTTCTGGAAGAATAGCACGGCGCCATGCCAAGGATATGCTCCAAAGACGCCTCCTCAGAGGACCCTACTTCTCCCCTCCCCTCCCCTTTGCCCGGGGGCTCCCCTCTCTGCGGGCCATTCAGTGTTATTATTTGATTAAAGTACGTCTCTCTCCCACTGGCCTTGAGCCCCATGAGGGTAGGGCTGGGTAGCTGTTTGCTTGCTTTTGTGTCCCTAGGGACTAGCACATAGTAGGTTCCCAGTATATATTTGTGCAGCCAGTGGTTGAAACAAGAAGTGCTAGTATTTGAACTTAGGTGTGATATCAAAGCTCACTGAGCTCTAGAACTTTACAACATCTATTACCTTCCCCTGTTTATAACAGTGAAAATACTGGAAAAGACCCAAATACCCAACATAGAGGTTTGGTTTAATTAAATCATTCTTAAGGTACAACATTATGCCAAAGAGTATTCAGTGACACAAAGAGAGGTGTAATTACTTTATATTGTTAAGTGAAAAAAAACCCCAGAAGGTATACTATAATCTCACTTTATAAAAGTTATATATTTTTATGCATAGGAAAAGCTTGGAACAACAGATACAAATATTAACAGTGATTACTATCACTGGGTGGGCTTAGGAGGTGATACTTTTATTTTTTTTTCCTAAAACGTCTATTTGATTAAAAAAATGTACCTAGTATAGCTAGAAAAGTAAAAATAGATCAACAGAGTAGACTAGTCATTGCCTGTGGCAAAGGGTGGGAATGGGGATTAACAGTAAATGGGAATGAAGGGTTTATGGGGAATCTAAAATGATTTGAAACTGATTTATACTGATGTTGCACCACTTGGTAAAGTTACTAAAAATCCCTGATTTGTATACCTGAGATGCATGAATTTTATACGTAAATATACCTCAGTAAAATTAAAAAAATGTGCTTTATGTATAATGTATATGTACTCTTAAAAAATTAAAACAGTGCAGAAGTATTTAGTCCCCCAACTCCACGCCCAATTCTACTTTCCAGGCATAACAGTAGTAACTGGTGTTTAATCCTTTCCAACCTTTTTCTATGCAGAATACAAGTATACATACATATTATAAGTACATAATTTTCTGCAATCTTCTTCTTTCTCTGGACATACATTATAGGACATGGAAAACTTAAAAGTAGCTGCCTTGGAAGGTGGGATTAGGGGTAAAGGGAGTGGAGGGAAGAGACATACTTGAAAAATTTTACTTTCTTTACTGTGGTTTCATTTGCCTGTTTTTGTCAGGAATGTTTGGAATTCTAAATCCAATAAAGATATCGGAATAAGAGAAAACAGAAACAGACTCACAAACACAGAAAACAAACTTTTGGTTACTAAAGAGGAGGGGAGAAGGGAGGGATAAATTGGGAGTGTGGGATTAACAGATGCACACTACCATATATAAAATAGATAAACAACAAGGATTTACTGTATAGCACAGGGAACTATATTTAATATCTTGTAATAAATTACAACAAAAAAGAATTAATCACTTTGCTGTACACCTGAAACTAACACAATATTGTAAATCAGCTATACTTCAACTAAAAAAGATATTGGAGGGGACTTCCCTGGTGGTCCAGTGGCTAAAACTCCACGCTCCCAATGCAGGGGCCCGGGTTTGATCCCTGGTCAGGGAACTAGATCCCACATGCCACAACTAAGACTTCGCATGTCTCAACGAAGATCCCACACGCAGCAACGAAGATCCTGCCTGCCACAGCTAAGACCAGGCACGGCCAAATAAATAAATAAATAAACATTAAAAAAAATATTGGAATAAGAGATACCATTAAATGCTTAATGCTGTCCAATCCTCCTATTTAAAAAGAAATTAAAATTTTACCAAATGCCAAGCACCATACTTACTGCCTGAGATATATTTCTCATTGGATCCTTAGGACAACCTTTTGCATATTGTTAGGTATAAGATATTATTATCTCACTTGACCCCAGACTTTTTTAGTGCAGCTTGTCTCTCCTCCCCCAACAGACTCATGTCCTTCCTGCAAAGCCCAGCTTTAATGATCTCATCTCATGTCCTTCCTACCCCACGAAGGTAGAGAGATGCTGCTGTCCTCAAGGTGCTTACAGTCCAGGGAGGTGACAGATGGCAAAAAAACTACAATCTAGTGTTATAAGAATTCATGGTTTCATGGGGCTATGTGCAAAGCAGAGGGAGTTTAGGCAATGTGTTGAAGGCAGCCAAGGAGTTCTGCAGAGAATACATTCTGAGCTGACTGGTAAGAATACCAAGGAGTTTTTCAGGAGGATAAAGGTATGGTGGTTGGAGGTGGGGAGAGGGTATAGAAAAGGATTTGGGGCCTAGCACTTGACTCAGGAGGCTCAGAAGTGCCATATTATGTCAACCACAGTTCTCAAGTTCAGTGTAACTGGAGGGTCAAGTTGGCCTGAAGGAGGGGGCAAAGGCAAGGGGGTGGAGCTTGAAATTTAAGGCCAGATCATCAAAGCCTTTTTTTAAAAATGTATTTAATTCATTAATATATTTATTTATGGCTGCATTGGGTCTTCTTTGCTGAGCGTGGGCTTTCTCTAGTTGCAGGGTGCAGGCTTCTCGTTGTGGTGGCTTCTTTTGTTGTGGAGCACAGGCTATAGGCGTGTGGGCTTCAGTAGCTGTGGCGTGTGGACTCTAGAGCGCGGGCTCAGTAGTTGTGGCGTACGGGCTTTGTTGCTCTGCATCATGTGGGATCTTCCCGGACCAGGGCTCTAACCCGTGTTCCTCGCATTGGCAGGCAGATTCTTAACCACTGAGCCACCAGGGAAGCCCATCAAAGCCTTTTAAGTTGAGTTAGGGTGTTTACACTTCATCCTGTGAATGAGGCAAAGCTGTTAAAATATTTGAGCCTAGTATGTTAGAAAGATGGAAAGGCCCTGGATGGAGCCGCTGTGGGAGATCCCTCCCGTACCCCCAGCTGTCCAAGCCTTGGCTCTGTGTGGTCAGGTCATTTCCACCCTAGGCTGGGAATTCCTTTAGGGCAAGGACACATGAATGAGACACACCTGTGCATCCCAGCCCCCCAGTACAGCACCTGTCATGCATGAGGTACTCAGTAGTAGGGGCCCACCTCGCTGGCAGAATGCTGGGTACCAAGAAGGTGCCGGGCTAGTGAACGTAAAATAAAAAGCAAACCTTCATTTCTTCCCCAGCACAGGCTGGGCAGGGGTTCAGCCAAAGTCTGACCTAACTCTAAGGAGGTCAGAGAGGTCCTGGCCCCAACTCACTTCCAGGGAGGTCCATGAAGAGTGGGAGAAGGAGAGGAGGTTGCTGACTAAACTGCTATGTGCTAGGAGAATTCGCACCTATTGTCTTTTTTCTATCCTTCCAACAGCTCCTAAATCAGAATTATTGTCCCAGCTTCCCGGACCGGGAAACTGAGGATGAGAGTGGTTCTGTAATTTGGTCAAGGTCACACAGCTGGTTGGTGTAGGAGGGGTGGAAGCTGGGTTCCAACCTTTTAACTAGTCAAAGCTCATTGGCCTCCCCCTCCTCCACCTGGAGAGGCATTATGGCACCTACTCCGTTTGCGTAACTGCTTGAGTTGGCGGATACCGAGCACTGGGGCGCTGGGCGGGAAAGGCCGGCTCGCCCCGGCGGCGGCCGGGAGCCGCTCCCAGATTCGGAAGTTACGAAGTTTCCGTGCATTTCGCTCGCCTCCCTGCGTAGCTCGTCCCCGCTCCGCAGCAGTTACGCCGCTAGCGCAGCGGGGCTCAGGTGCTGCAGCAGGAGGGGGGGCCTGGCGCTGGGAGGAAGGCGGAGACGCAGTTTACGTAAGCGTCCGCTCGCAGGTGCATGCGGCCGCCACCAGCGTGTGCTCCCTGCGCGCTCCCAGGTGCGCAGTTGGCGCAGGCGGTGGCACGGCACGGCGGCGGCGGGCGCTGGCAGGCGCTCTCAGGTGCGGCAGAGCGCGCGTGGAGGGAGCGCGCGGCGAGCGAGGGGGCGGGCTTTCCGTTTCCCAGCAGCCGCGGGGCCCGCCCCCCGGCCCGGCCAATGGGCGCGCCCAGAGGCGTCACGTGCTCGCTGCCGCCGCCGCCGCCGAAGCGGAGACCGGAGCCGCGAGCGCCACCAGGGCAGCAACCGCCGCAGCCGCCGCCGCTGGGCTGAGGAGTCGGAGACGCAGGCGGACGAGGTGGCGGCGGCGGCGGAGCGGGAGCGGGGACCGGGCGCGGGCAGAGCGCGGCGGCGCGGGTAGGCTGCGGCGGAGGGGCAGGCGCCTGCGCGGCTGGCCGTCCCGGTCGGGCGGCGGTTAAGGCGGCGGTTGAGGCGGTTGGCGGTGCCGGCCCGGGCCCCGCATTGTTTGTTGTGCGTCCTTAGCAGCGGCGGCGGTGGCAGCAGCGGCGGCGGTGGCGGCAGCGGCGGCCGGGGCGGAGAGCAGGGAGCAATCCCGGCCCCCGTGGCTCCGGCATTGTGGCGGCCGCCGCCGCCGCAGTTGCGGTACCCCGGCCGCTTCGGGCAAGGGCAGCGGGCAGCCTTCCTCACCTTCGGGGGGCACAGCGTCCCGGCCCCGAGCGAAGGGAGGGCGTGGGCAGTGTGGGGGGACCCGGCACCGGGGGCTCTGGGTGGGATAGAGGGCGAAGGGTTCTGGGCAGGTGTTGGAGGACGTTGGGGGCAGGGGCTGGGGGAGAGCCTGCGCGGGGGCGGGCGGAGGGTGTGGGCAGATTTGGGGGAGAAGGAAGGGTGAGGGATCCGGCCCAGTGGAGGCTGAGGGCCTTCGGGCAGGTTCTGGGCACCCATGGGGGCCGGGGCGAGTGCGGAAGGGCTGGAGGGCGGTCGGACGAGTGGGGGGCAGCCCGTGGGGGTTCGGGAGGGTGTGAGGGAGGCTTGGGGAGGGCATGGGCGAGTGTGATGGGAATGGAAGGAGAAGACTGGGGACTCGAGGGAGTCATGGAAGAGGCGATGTCCCGGCCGGGGCTGCGTGCGAGGGGCAGGGACTGGGGGCAAGATAATCAGGAAGACCGCGGACAAATGTGAAGGGAAATGCGGAGGTGTCCGGCTCGGGGGCAGTGTGGCAGGGTGAGCGTGGAAAGGGTTGGCGGGGAAGGAGGGTGTCGGGGGGGGGTGTCTCTGGAGTGATGGTGAGGTGTTCAGGCAGGAGGTGCGGGAGGATAGGCCCAGAGGCTTCAAGAGACCTGTGAGAGGTGTGAGGGCAGTGTCTGGCCAGGAGGGAGGCAGGAGGGTGTTGAGGCTGGATAGATGGGCCCTGCCAGGGGAAAGCATGTGAGGGCAGAAGGCAGGTATCTCTCTGGTAGCCGTGCTCAGGGGAGATGAGTAGAGGACAGAAGGGGGAGGGCGTTTGGAGGGGTTTGACAGAGAAGTGGGGACATGGGAGAGGGTGATGGGGATGGAGAGGAGATGTCTGGGCAGGAGATGCCAGGGCATTTAGCGAAGAACAGGACAAGTGAGTGAAATGGAAGGTGTTCTTTTTTTTTGGGGGGGGGGGAGGGGCCATGCCACATGGCATATAGGATCTTAGTTCCCCCACCAGGAATCAGACCCGTGTTCCCTGCATTGCAAGTGTGGAGTCTTACCCCATGTACCACCAGGGAAGTCCCTGGAGGGTGTTCTTGAAGGAAGTATGGATGAAGGTGGGGGAGCAGCGAGAGAGGGGACTTTGGAGTTGGGGCGACCTTGGAGGGGACAGGTGGAGGGGAGTGTGTGTGAGGTGGAGGGCCAGAGGTGTGGGGGGAGGGAGGTGTTCTTGGAGTGGCAGGTGAGGCGGGGTGGGGGGGAGCAGATGGAAGGAAATGTTTCTGGGGCAGCACGTGTGGAGGGAAGTTGGGGACAAGGAAAGAGGGGGTTGGAGTGTGTGGGAGGGAAGTCAGTAGAGGGGATGCAGTAGGGGATAGGTTTGAAGACAAGTATACAATATGTGCAGGGAGGGAAGCATGGGTTTGGGGGGCTAGATTTTGTCTGGTAGAGGGAAGGGGGTAGGTAGGGAACAAAGGGAAGGAAAGGGGGAAGACAGGATATCTTTGGGTAGAGGATGTAGAAGAATGCGTAGTGCCTGTAGTGGGGTAAGGAAAGGGTAAGGTGGGGATGTGTGTGGACATGTCTGTTACTAGAAAGGGGTAGGTTGTGTATCGGATTGGGGCAGTGGTGGGGAAGTAGGAGGCCCAGGTTTAGAGCAGGAAATGAGTATTCAGGCTGGAGAGAATTAGGAAATCAGATTGCTTCAAACGAGTATGGAAGGAGCGGGGTCCTGAAGTGTGGAGAGAGATTGGAAAACTTGGGGTCTTGAGAGATTAAAAGGGCCACAGTTTTAGGTCACTGTAAGTATACAGAAGGGCGGAGTGTAGAAGTTGGAAAAAAAAGAAACTAAAGAGGAGGGGATTAAATTCTGACCTTCAGAGGAACTGGAGAGTGTGTGGGGTTGTGTGTGTGGATCCTGGAATGATGGTACTGGAAAATGGAGAACATTAAGCCCTTTACCATATATGAAAGTTCATGCTTCTAGGATCAGAGAGATCGTGAAGCCTGATTGTAGTTCCAGAACCCAGTGAATGGGGAAGGGATAAGGGAGAGCTGAGTACACACTCCCAAATTTGGAGGAGTTGTGTGGTGGAGTATCGTCCTAGCGCATTGGTCAGATGAGTGGGCAAATAGAAGAGCCATACAGAGTCAAGAGGAGTACACCAAGAGTGAACAGAAACAGAATTGCAGCAGGTGAAGGGCAGATGTCTTTGTGAAGATACTGCAAGAGAGCAGGGCCCAGTGTGTTTGGGGGCTATGTATCAGAGGGAGGAAGGGATACCTTGGTGCAGTGTCTCAGATACCCTGGTGCTTTCTGGGTAATAGGGCAGTTTTCAGGCATTTGAGTGATGTAATATCTGAGTCCCATGCTAGAGGCAGACAGAGGTAATGTACATTCAGCTTCTGAAAGTGTCAGGAATGGAGCTTTATGGCTCTTCAAGGTGCAGATAACAGATCCTTTGTTGTCAGCTTTTATCCCCAAATAGTTCCTGTAAAATTTAGTTAGAGGCTTTTGGATTTTCTGGTATTTTAATTTAAGTTGGGGAGTGCAGTGTTAGCTTTATTTAGGAAAGACCTCGTGGTTTGTGTGGACCTATGAAATAACCTTTAGGGGTTTCAGCACAGACATTTCAGCAGGTCTCATTCAGTGTTCTGTGGCTTGTGTTAGATTCTTTGGGATTTGGAAGGATTAAGGAAACTGCTTTGAGACTGCCTCGGTAAGCAGGGTTTTCTACAATCTTGGAAAACGATTTCCCTTTTGACAGTTGAAAATTCAGTCTTGTCAGATTTTGCAAAAAAAATAATTTCATGTTTCAGAGATAACTTCAATTATTGCTTTGTGGGCTTCATGTATTGTATAATGTGGTACCTAGTATGATCTCAAATAAAAGGTCCTCTTCCCAAGGTACCTTGGGAAGCTTTCTGGGTTGATTAGTTTTCTTCTTTTGTCCATTTAGAAAGTATCTAAATTGTAAGTTTGAATAATGCAGCCATTGTAAGTTCAAATAATAAGTTTGAGTGGAAGTGGGAATCTTGCCTAAACATAATGAGGGCTGAGCAGAACACCACATTTTAAGTAATCTGTATCTGTAAATATAAATATTTAAAAAATAAACTGGAAGCTAATCATTTTTAAAATTGAAATTTGAAGTGTATACTGAAGCGTATTATGAAGGCAGCAAAGTGACGCTCTAAAGACATTGCTATAAGATTTTATTTTTGGAGGGCAAAGTTTTTAAAATATAAATGGCTTTGATTGAAACTCTTAGCAGTATTTTGAGATTTGATATATGTGTTGAATATAATTATAAGGATCATGTTTGACCCCTTTGGCTTCCTGGCAGAGAATTTGAGCAGTAAGATATAAGATGAATAGAGTGACCTTTGAAAATTCTCTCCCATGTAACTATTGTTTCCTCGTATTTTTAAAGTCCATTGTGTTGGTTCATTTCATTGATTTGGGGCAAGCGGTACTTTCTTGTTCAGAATACTCAATTCTGGCATAGTGTTCTGATTATATGTATTGTTCCGTGAAGTTCTATGGTTTGGGATAATTTGTAGGCACTTTAAAATATTATCCTAAGTTTACAAACCAAGGAAAGCAGGTTGTTTAGACTTTGTAGGCTAAATAATTGGGTCTGGTTTTATTTTCACTGGTGACTTGCTGGACAAGATACTTAATCCCTTTGTGCTTGTTTCTCCTCCAGAAACCTGACTCTTTATCTATCTCCCATGAGAATTGAGATGGTTTATATAAAACAAGTTTAAACCTTTCAGGAAGATTAGGACTATGTAAATAGGGGTAATAGATGTTATTTCTTTGGTTCTTTTTTTCCTTTTAGCCTGGTCAAATAATAATTAGTACTTCAGAGTTTGGCGTTAGGTGGGTTAATTTGTAATGAGAAACTTGGATAGAGATGAAACTTCTGTGAATATCAAAGATATCTGCAAATTGAAGTTTGTTCATTCTTTACTGTCTATATATCTTTCCTGGCTCATTTCTGCAGCTGAGTGTTGGTGCTGATTTGAATTCTTGAGTCAAGCAGAAACTTGTGAGAGACATTCTGAGTTCTAAGCATGAATTTCCAGAGACAGAGTACTTTTCTCACTCAGTGAATTCAATTTTTAAATCAGGAATAATAAATATAATTTCCCTATGTTTTTTTGCGGAAAATTGATGAATTCTGAGTGACTTGAACAGAAAAATGGGGCTATCCCTTCTTCTAGTGGCATTGAGCCTCCTTTTTCAGATTTATTGCATACTTTTTCCTTTTTTAAGTTTTAGTTAGCAAATAATTACCTATCCATTTCACATTTCCAAGCCCATTGACAAGTTATGCTCTTTGAGGGGCAGTGATTTTCATTTTATTTTTATTTATTTATTTTTAAAATTTATTTATTTATTTATTTATTTATGGCTGCATTGGGTCTTCGTTGCTGCGCGCGGGCTTTCTCTAGTTGCGGCGAGTGGGGGCTACTCTTCGTTGTGGTGCGCGGGCTTCTCATTGCAGTGGCTTCTGTTGTTGCGGAGCACGGGCTCTAGGCGAGTCGGCTTCAGTAGTTGTGACGCGTGGGCTCAGTATTTGTGGCTCGCGAGCTCTGGAGCTCAGGCTCAGTAGTTGTGGCGCATGGGCTTAGTTGCTCCGCGGCATGTGGGATCTTCTTGGACCAGGGCTCGAACCCATGTCCCCTGCATTGGTAGGCAGATTCTTAACCACTGCACCACCAGAGAAGTCCCAGGAATGATTTTAAAATGTTTATTTAATGTTGTGTTTAGTTTATTAGTTGTAAAAAGCCTCCAGCTCTGGTCCTGATTGACATTGCAAAAATGTAAATAGTAAGTTGCTTTATTAGGCATTACTTTGCTTGAGCTTGGTCATACCCAGCCCCGATAGTCTTTCTATGCTAGCTGATCTATTCTTAATAGTTTACTCTCTTTTATAACATGTTTGGGCACCATTACCCATCTTACTGCTCTTCTGCTTTCATTTGTTTTGCATAGACCCTTTTATTGGAAGATTGGTTGTTTTTAAAATTTTGTTCAGCTGTAGAAAAACTTTCTGAAAGGTAATTATGAGAGGCTTCATAATTCAGTTTAATTTTAGAAAACTGTTTATTGAGAGATGTAAGTTAAATTTATACGTCACTTAAAACAGATAGAAATAAAGTAATGAGACCAGATCAATGGTGAGCTGAATATTTAAATGGTTTGAGCCTGAAAGATCTGCAAATCTTTAACTTTTAGGTCTTGCATTAAATAGTGAGGTGACCAAATGACCTGATCTCTCATCTTCATGTCTTTTATTTCTTGTCCTGAGGGTCCTTTAAGTGTATCATTTTTGAGAAGTGTGGTGTCTGTCTCAACAATATGTGTGTTGTGGAGTGAATGAAGCAGTCCTAAATTTTAGTTATTTGATATTCAAATTCTCTTAACTTCTCACGTAACTAACACTGTGTAGAACATCTGCTTTCTTTAGTTAACTTTAGCACAACTCAGAAGGGTGCAGTTGATTATATCAATAATAAAATCACAGCTTTGCGTTGTGTGACTTCATGGTTCATTTCCATTTGAAAAGTGAGAATTCTGCAGCAGGTTGTGTGACAAATTCTAAGGCATTTCTGGGTCATGGATAAGGTGTAGTTTCTTACTGCACCTGCAGAATTTCCTGTTCTTTGCAGTTTTCCAGGTGCCAGGGCTTTTCATGATATCCAGTTGGTTAGATCAGCATTTTGTTTATGAATTGAATTTAATGATATTAATACCATTGACCTAAAGCAGAAAGTAATTGTCCTAAAGACTCTATTTAGATTTTTATTTATTTTTTATGATGCTTACCTGTTTTGTCAGTTTATGTCAGCAAACATGTGCTGGCTTTAGGCTCAAAGGCATGTTTTGTGCCAGACCTGAGATTTCTTAGTAGGGCTCAATAATATTGTTTTGAGTAAAGAACAAGTCCTTCCCTAGATTGACCCTTAATGTGAAATGGTTACCTGTGTTCAGTCAGCCTAACTGAAAATCAGTACATTTTAAGACAGCTGGGTAGTGTTTTGTTTCTAAAAGGTAAGATGAAGGCAGTTCATTCTTTTTTTTTTTTTTTTTTTTTTAGCGGTACGCGGGCCTCTCACTGTTGTAGCCTCTCCCGTTGCGGAGCACAGGCTCCAGATGCACAGGCTCAGCGGCCATGGCTCATGGGCCTAGCCGCTCCGCAGCATGTGGGATCCTCCCAGACCGGGGCAGGAACCCGTGTCCCCTGCATCGGCAGACGGACTCTCAACCACTGCGCCACCAGGGAAGCCCAGTTCATTCTTTTTTAAAGAAAATATTTATTTAGTTAGTTAGTTTTGGCTGGGTTGGGTCTTTGTTGCTGTGCGCGGGCTTTCTCTAGCTGTGGCGAGCGGTAGCTACTCTTCATTGTGGTGTGCAGGCTTCTCATTGCAGTGGCTTCTCATTGTTGCGGAGCACGGGCTCTAGGCGCACGGACTTCAGTAGTTGTGGCATGCGGGCTCAGTAGTTGTGGCTCTCAGGCTGTAGAGCGCAGGCTCAGTAGTTGTGGCGCGAGGGCTTGGTTGCTCCGGGGCATGTGGGATCTTCCCGGACCAGGGCTCGAACCCGTGTCTCCTGCATTGGCAGGTGGATTCTTAACCACTCTGCCACCAGGGAAGTCCCGAGGCAGTTCATTCTTATGATGTTTATAATTCCAAGTAAGTCTGAAACTCCTCAAACATTGCATCTAATCATGCAGTGATGAGGCTTTTATAGAGCTTAGGCAGCCTACATTTTAACCTAATGGAACTATTGGATACTGGGTGGCTCTTGACTTAACTCTGGACAGCTCAGTTTTAGTTAGCAAAGTTAGTGAACTAGAGGGGAAAGGTGTTGAAATTTTGGTAGTGTAGGTTACCAGCTGGAGAGAATGAACATGTGGTGCCGTTGGTATACATATTTTCGGTTGTTTTTGTTTTTAAAAATGTATTTATTTAGTTATTTGGCTGCATTGGGCCTTAGTTGTGGCACGTGGGATCTTTGTTGCAGCATGCAGGATCTTCGTTGGGGCATGTGGGATCTTTCATTGTGGCACACGGGCTCTTCTTTGTGGCGCGGGCTTCTCTCTAGTGGCGTGTGGGCTCTGTAGTTTGCAGCACTCAGGCTTAGTAGTTGCCACACGTGGGCTTAGTTGCCCCATGGCATGTGGCATCTTAGTTCGCCAACCAGGGCTCGAACCCGCGTCCCCTGCAGTGGGAGGCGGATTCTTAACCACTGGACCACCAGGGAAGTCCCTTTCGGTTATTTTTGAAGTAAGCTATAAATACGCTTATAACGTCAAGTTTAGCGTGGGAGGACAGATATCAAAAATAGTAGTGATGAGGCTTTTTAAAAGATGGTATTTTAAAAATAAGTATCAACTGTGATGCTTTCTGATAAGCCAGCTTTGTGGTAAATGTTGTGGAGTTACACAAAATTGGCTTTTGAAATTGGTCAGTATTGTTTAGTAGTGTCATTTATTTTTAGAGCTCAGGGTTCACATACCTGGACTTTGGTCCCTATGATAGTTGTGTAGGTGAACAGCAGAGTATTACATTTGAAGAAATGGAGGCACAAAGAGTTGACCCTAGAGCAGAGATAAGCAGGCTTTCAGAACACCCTTTCAGAAGCTGTATATCAAATTCCTGATAGTCCCCAAATTTGGCAAGGAAGGTTGATGGCTGGGGAAATTTGAAACCTGCCTCCTGCCTCTTTTAGTCAGGCACCTGAGTACAAGGCTTTTTAAGGGCTACCTGGAATAATGCTTGTCTTTCTTAGGAAACTCAGGGTCCTAGGATTATGCAGTAGCAATGAATCTGAGGGAAAGGGCTAGCACTTGGGTGGACTCTCCTTACAGGTATGACCAGAGGTGACCCTGGTGCAACATCGATTACTGTATTGGGTAGTAGAAGAATGTTTTTGACACAAAAAGACTTGCCTCAGGGGCTTCCCTGGTGGCGCAGTGGTTGGGAGTCCGCCTGCCGATGCAGGGGACACGGGTTCGTGCCCCGGTCCGGCAAGATCCCACGTGCCGCGGAGCGGCTGGGCCCGTGAGCCATGGCCGCTGAGCCTGCGCGTCCGGAGCCTGTGCTCCGCAACCGGAGAGGCCACGGCAGTGAGAGGCCTGCATATCAAAAAAAAAAAAAAAAAAAAAAAGACTTGGCTCAGAGGTCTGATCCTGCTGTTTACTAGTCATAGATCTCTTTCCTCGTGTATAAAATTGGAATAAAACCCCTAATTTACAGATTTATAGTGAGGATTAAAGAAGATAAGAAAATTGTAAGCTGTGAAGCACATAACTTTCTTTGAAAGGAGGTTTGAGTAGAAATTAAGGACAGGCTTTGAAGTAATGAGCAATTTGACTCAGAGGACCTGGATTTTTTTTTTTTTTTTATCATGGCATTTTCAGATGTACATAAAAGGGAACAGTACGGTGAACGTCCATGTACCCGTCATCTAGCTTCAACAATTACCAGCATCTTGTTCCTCGTTTCAGCTGTCTCTCATTCACAATTTTTGCTGTTGTTTTTGCTGGCGTATTTACAGCAGATCTTTTTTTTTTTTTTTTTTTTTTCCTGCGGTACGTGGGCCTCTCACTGTTGTGGCCTCTCCCGTCTCGGAGCACAGGTTCCAGACGCGCAGGCTCAGCGGCCATGGCTCACGGGCCTAGCCGCTCCGCGGCATGTGGGATCTTCCCGGACCAGGGCACGAACCCGTGTCCCCTGCATCGGCAGGCGGACTCCCAACCACTACGCCACCAGGGAAGCCCCTACAGCAGATCTTAGACATCATACGCTTTCATCCATTAAATACTTCAGTGTGTATTTCTAACAGATAAGAACCTCAAAAAACCCCCACAAAACTATTTTAACCCTCTAAATTAACAATAATTCCTTATCTGATACTTAGAAGGAGCTGAATTTGAAACATAGCTCTACCACTCACCAGCTTTGTGTGTTAATCAAATTACTAGCTCTCTCTGAGCTTCTGGTTCCTTATCTGTAACATAAAGATAATACCTCATGAAGTTATTTTGAGCTTAATTGAAATAACATATAAAATGCCTAACATGAAGTTTCTCAGTAAATGGCCCAGCCTCTCTTCTGAGCCTCCTATAGCATGTGAATTAGAATTAATGGTTGCCCTCCTCCCTTCTTGAATATCCCAAAGAATAACAGTACTCTGAAATTATTGCCCACTAACCTAGTGAAATTTCTCATCATTGAGCTATTTGACTCTTCTGGTGAAATTCTGTTAGCAGTTGAAATCATGTCCGTTCTTCTTTCCTGCAACATCATTATTCTCCTGTCTACAGGCTCATTCCAGTCAGCATATATATGCTATTATTTAATCTATTTTTTTTAAATGACCTTTTCTTGGCCACACTGTCTCTTCTAGCTACAGCCCAATTTCTCAACTTCTTGAAAAAGTTGTTTCTACTCATCTACAGTTTTCCTGTCCTCTCCTGAACCTACTGCAGTGAGACTTTAACTCCATCACCGTACTGGAACTGCTGTTGTCAAAACTACCAAGTTTAATTCTTACTTGATCTTTTAGCAGCATTTGGTGCAGTAGATGCCTCCTTCCTTGAAATACTTTATGCTCTGCTTTCTAGGACACCACACTCTGCTGGTGTTCTTTCTACCTCCTTGGCTTCTTCTCAGTCTCCTTTGTTGGTTCTTCCTCATTACTCCTACCTCTTAATATTGGACTGCCCCATGGGATCTCTGCTCTTTATTCTCATTCTCTTGGTGATCTCATTCAACCTCATGACTTTAAATGCCATATATGTGCTGATGACTCCCAAAATTTTTATCTGAAACCCCAGGTTACTGCCTATCTTGATACCTCCACTTACATATTTCATTGGCATCTCAAACTGAACTTGTCCTTGTCCTAAATCAGACTCCCTATTTCCTCTGCCCCTCTTGTCATCTTCCACATCTTAGTAAATAGCAGTTTCCTCCGTCTTTCCAGTTGCTTAGGCCAAAACTTGGAGTCATCCTTGACTTTCTTCCTCTCACACACATCTGACCCACCAGGAAATCTTGCCAGTCCTTTCTTCAGGATATATCCAGACTCTGACCACTTTTCATCACCTCTACTGAGCTGAGTCTACATCAGCTCCTCTGAATTACTGCAGTAGCTCTTTTTGCTTTTGCCCCCTTATAGTCTGCTTACAATACCGTAGCAAGAATGATCCTTTTAAAAAGGTAAGTCAGGTTTTTGTCTTCTTCTGGTCAGAACCCTCAGTGCTTCCCCATCTTTTTCAGAGTAAAAGGTCAAGTCCTATCAAGGCTGTAAGTGATCAGATCCCTTCTTTCCTCTTTATTTGTTTATTTATTTATTTATGGCTGCATTGGGTCTTAGTTGCTGTGCGTGGGCTTTCTCTAGTTGCGGTGAGCGACGGCTTCTCATTGTGGTGGCTTCTCTTGTTGTGGAGCATGGACTCTAGGCACACGGGCTTCAGTAGTTGTGGCTCATGGACTCTAGAGCACAGGTTCAGTAGTTGTGGTGCACGGGCTTAGTTGCTTTGCGGCACGTGGGATCTTCCCGGACCAGGGCTCGAACCTGTGTTCCCAGCATTGGCAGGCAGATTCTTAACCATTGTGCCGCCACAGAAGTCCCCCTTCTTTCCTCTCTGACCTCTTACTTTTCTTTTGCTTACTCCATTCTGGCCACAATGGCCTTCTTCTTGTTCCTTTAACGTGCCAGGCATATTCCTGTCTCAGGTCCTTTGCATTTGCTGTTTGCCCTGCCTAGAATGCTGTTTCTCAGATATATGTGTGGCTCCATCCTTTTCAGGTCTTTGTGCATATCTCCCCTTTCCAGTGAGGCCTTCCCTTCCCACTCTGTTAAAATGGCAGTTCATCCGTTTCTGGCCCTCCCTAGCCTCCTTTTCCCAGCCTCTTTTTCTGCATACCACTTAAACCATTTAAATTATAGTATATTTTTCTTGCTTATTTTGTTTATTGCCTTTTCCCCTTCACTAGTGCATAAGCTCCATAAAGGCAAGGATTAATGTTGGTTTTGTGTTCTGTAGATTCTAAAGCATCTAGAATAGTGCCTGGCACTAAGTAGGCACTTGAGTATTTGTTCAGTGAACTATTCTTTTATTAGTTGTAGTCTGTTACTTTGGTAAAGGATATTATAGTTGTAGTGTTTAGTTGGAATTTTGGTTTTTCCTATGGAATACTGTGCACCTTGATGTCTTTATGATGTATTTCTGATTCTTCTTCTGAATATCCTTTCTTCAGACTGCTAATAGGTTTTATTATTTATTCGTTATAATTTTGAGTACTTGTTATGTACTATGCTAGTTGCATTGGGGGATATAAAAATGAAACATAGACCCTGAACTTGAAGAGCTTACGGTCTATGAGGGGAGGTGATGGTATGATTTTGAGATAGCTATAAGATTTTTTTTAAAGTAAGTACTTAAACTGGTCCAGAAATTTAGAATAGCAAGGAATTATTTCTGCTAAGGGGAATAAGGGAGAGACTTCAGAGAGGATGTGGTATGTGGTACCTGTGCTGAGTCACAGGAAAAAGTGGGATTAGATTATGAGATAATGTAGAAGAGAATTCCATACAGAGGGAACTGTGTAGGCAAAATAAGAATGCTCAACATTTCTATGGAAAAGAACAAGTGGTTCACTTAATTAAAGATAAGGGAATATGAAGGGAATTGGTAGAGTGTAAGTTTGGAGTGGTATATTGGAGTCACTGATAGAGGCCTTGAATGTAAGAATGAGGAATTCAGACTTTTTTCTGTCGACAGTGAGGCTTCAGTGAAAGGTTTTGATTGAGCAAGAGTGGAGGGATGGCATTAGAGCTACTTTTATGAATTTGACAACTTTATGTGAAAAGAGGCCAGAACACATACTGATTAAGATGCTATTGTAACAGTTTGAGGAAAAAAGTGATAAAGGTAGTGCAAGTGGGTATAAAAAGGATGCCTTGGAACTGACGAAACTTGGTAACTGGTTGTGAGGACTGAGCTCCAAGTCTACAAGGTTTCAGGCTTAGTTGATGGGCCGGCTGGGGTGTCCTGAAGAGAAGTCGAGAAGCCAGGAGAGGTGGGATCACGGACAGATTTAGTTTAGTTTTGGTATTGAGTTTGCAAGTGCGGTGGTGACACCAGGTGATTATTGTTCTGATAGAAAGAAAATCAGGAATCTTTTTATACAGGATATGCATCTGTGGCTTTATGCCTTCATTTTGATACAACTAATGGCAGAAAGAGAAGTAAGATTCAATTCTGAATCTGTTATTGAGGTCTGAATCTAGATAATTGATTTGGGAAACTTCTGATAAGTCATCCAAACTTTTCTTTTGATTTGTAAGTGGCTCCACTTGTTTCACTAAGTTTGTTAGATAAGCTGCTTTACGTGGTAAAGCACTTCAGCAGCTTGATACAACCTAAATGTTATCCTTTGAGTGTCCCTTTACTGCTGATTCATTGGCTGTGGATATCTAAGGAGTGTCTGTCTTACCCCTTTGAAAACAACAGAATGAGAGTTCCGAACTAGTTACCTCGATCACTTTGTTGAGATCACTTTGAGTTAAAAGGTTTGCATGATCATGCCATAGCCCTCTTTTTTCCCTTAGGACTTAGAGGTGTATTGGAAGAAGACAAGCCCTCTATGCTAATTAATGGCAGTTAAGGTGTTAGTTGCCAAAACATTTCTTTAACAGCCTACACTTAACAAAATACCAGAAGATATCAGAGGATTTAGCTTCTATTCCAGGCAAATTCAAGAACAGAATAAAGTCCTTTTAGATTTATATCCTTTTCAAGAGCCTTGTAGCAGGAGGAGTTTTTAACCCCAAGGTTATTTATAGGAAAAAAGAATTATTTGCAAAATACTGTTGATTAATGTATACAATTTTTATTTATAGGCTATCTAATGATGCATGATGTTTATATTTCTATACTTAATGATTTTTATTTTTATTTTTTAAATAAATTTATCTATTTTTGGCTGTGTTGGGTCTTCGTTGCTGCACGCAGGCTTTCTCTAGTTGCGGTGAGTGGGGGCTACTCTTCGTTGTGGTACGCAGGCTTCTCATTGCGGTGGCTTCTCTTTGTTGCGGAGCACGGGCTCTAGACACGTGGGCTTCAGTAGTTGTGGCACGTGGGCTCAGTAGTTGTGGCTCGAGGGCTCTAGAACGCAGGCTCAGTAGTTGTGGTGCACGGGCTTAGTTGCTCCACAGCATGTGGGATCTTCCCGGACCAGGGCTCGAACTCGTGTCCCCTGCATTGGCAGGAGGATTCTTAACCACTGCGTCACCAGGGAAGTCCCCTTAATGCATTTTTAAATAGTTGAATAAAAAGACATCATTGAGTTTGTTAGTTGAAAACTTGCAGTTCACCAGCTTGGTTTAGAATGACCTTGAGCTTACCACGTTAGTCATCTCTGAATTCTCTTCCTTTGTGCTTAGATCATCATGTCAGTGAATATGGTTTTGGCAATATCCTTATGGATATTGTTCTTGTTTTCTAGTAAATAGGAGTCAACAGGACCCAATTGCCCTGAAATGAGAAAGTTTTCCTATTTAGGATAACTTACATTTTTCAGTCCAATGGAGGTGTGGTGGCTTTTAGTTTGTATTATATATGTTGTAGTTAATTTTGCAGATGTAGCATATATTGTAATTTTTTTTTATCTAGGCAATTTTATTTCACATAATTTGTTTGCCAGGACTATAACGTGTAACATCGTAATCTTGTGAGGAACCTGTGAGATTCTTTTTTCTTGCTTTGTTCTTTGACAGATGTAGAACTCAAGATACATCCAGAGTGTCTAAGGCACTTGTCCCAAATCACACACCTCACTGGTGGCAGAGTTGGGATGAGAAGTGGATTTCTTGACCTCCAGGCTTGGGCTCCTTCCGCCATGTCAGGGTGCTGCATTAGAAATGTAGACCAGAAAACTTTGAATAAACTTAGTTTAACTTGTCACATTGCTGGCACCTAATGACGTTCAGTAGGAACAATTAGGGTATTTTTTTCCTTGTTACTTCTGAAAATTAACATTTTTAGATTAATCATTTTAAAGTGAACAATTTGATGGCATTTAGTACATTCACAGTGTTGAGCAACCACCACCCTACCTAGTTCAAAACATTTCCATCACTCCAAAGTGAAACTCCTGACCCATTAAGCAGTTTGAAAATTTTTTAAGTGATTAAAATAAAAATCTTTAAACAATTAAAATAAAAATCTTTACTATGACCAGGTCAACAATAGCAGGTTTGTATTAGAGGTCACCCATCTCTGATTTGCCAAGTGAGAAGTAAAGAGAATCATCTTTAATGTTATTTAGTAGTAGATGTTATTATATTTACAAACAACAGCAGCATTACAAAGAAAGTGTCAGGCACATAATGATTAACAGTACTAATAGCAGACAAGCATTATGCATATTATCTCTAATCTTCACACTACCCTTTCAGAAAGGTTTCTCTATTTCAGATAAGAAAACTAAGGCTTTGTTCAGTAACTCTGAAATCACTTAACTGTTAAGTTGTGGACTTGGGATTTGAATCCATGTCTATTTGGTTCCAAAAGTTTGCAGAAAGCAGCAAATGGAAGGGATCATCTTCCCTGGTCCTAGGGGACCAAGACTGTTTTATCAGGACAGCATATAAGGGAAGGGGAGTTGAGTTTGCTGGTCTTGTTAGTGTCTGCAGTAATAACCACTTTCTCCTGACCAGTTGATATCCATATTCCATTCCATAGGGGGAAAGCAAAATAGGAAATAACCGGGCTTCCCTGGTGGCACAGTGGTTGAGAGTCCGCCTGCCGATGCAGGGGACACGGGTTTGTGCCCCGGTCCAGGAAGATCCCACATGCTGCGGAGCGGCTGGGCCCGTGAGCCATGGCCGCTGAGCCTGCGCGTCCGGAGCCTGTGCTCCGCAACCGGAGAGGCCACAACAGTGAGAGGCCTGCGTACCGCAAAAAAAAAAAAAAAAAAAAAAGGAAAGAACCTTTGGAACTCTTCAATGGACATTATTATAAACAATTAGAAGAAATTGCATTGTAGCTAGCGAGATGTGTTCTTAGAAATTCTATATTTCTTTTTTTCTTTCCATTTATTTTTAGTGAATTGTTATTTGATTTTAAAATCATAAGTTGTTTTGCTTGAGTAATTAGCAATCAGTCATAACAGTATTGGAACTTGATTGACTTTCCATTTTAAGATACTTTAAAAAAGTGGTCATTCACTTCCAAAGAAGAATAACTCAAATTGTGTGTGTTGAAGGATTTTGTAATTACACTTTTGCCCCTGTTGAAAAAAACCCTAATTGTATCTTTTTTAAAGTTTGAAAGAACTTTAGTAGGCCAATTTTCAGTTATTCCCCTGGAAGTGGCAAGTCACCTCATAAACCTTGTCACTTTTTTTTTTTTTTTTTTTTTTTTTGCGGTACGCGGGCCTCTCACTGTTGTGGCCTCTCCCGTTGCGGAGCACAGGCTCCGGACGCGCAGGCTCAGCGGCCATGGCTCACGGGCCCAGCCGCTCCGCGGCATGTGGGATCCTCCCGGACCGGGGCACGAACCCGTGTTCCCTGCATCGGCAGGCGGACTCTCAACCACTGCGCCACCAGGGAAGCCCACCTTGTCACTTTTTACTGTGTTTTGAATGACGTGACTTCTCCTGAGTAATAGGCCCTGGAGTAATTTGCTTCGATATGCTGGATTTCGGGTAAAAAGGATGTAAAAGATAGCTTCCTGGCTACTTTGGACAAAGGAGATTTTTTTTTTAGGTTATGTGAGCATAAAAAGAACATAAGCTGTAGCAACAGCAGCCATCTCAGATGTACTGAGTTTAAGTGTATTGATAGATGTCCAAAGAAGTATAGATTTTTGACAGTGACCTTGTGACTTTTGCTAATATCTAAACAGTAGGTACTTACATAAATGGATTTCAAGCTTTGAAAAACTTTTTTTTTTTTTTTTTTTTTTTTTTTTTTTTTTTTTTGCGTTATGTGGGCCTCTCACTGTTGTGGCCTCTCCCGTTGCGGAGCACAGGCTCCGGACGCACAGGCCCAGCGGCCATGGCTCACGGGCCCAGCCGCTCCGCGGCACGTGGGATCTTCCCAGACCGGGGCACGAACCCGTGTCCCCTGCATCGGCAGGCGGACTCTCAACCACTGCGCCACCAGGGAAGCCCTGAAAAACTTTTTATTTAAACTTTTTAAAATGCCCTTTTAACTTGGCTCAAATATTACACATCATTTTTCTCCTTTGACCAAGGGATGAGTTTTTTTCTCTTTGGAACCAGCAAAAACATGTCATAAAGAGTACAGACTTTGGGATTGGTCAGATTTCAAATCCTTTCTCTGCCACTTACTAGCTGTAAGACCTTCTCTCACCTTTTAAAATGAATATAATCCCTCACAACTCTGCAGAGTAGGATTAGAGGGTGATGTCTCTAAAGGGCTCAGCACAGTGTCTGGCACACATTAAACTGTGTTCAAATTGTAGTTTTTGTAGAAAGAAGTCTAAGTTTTGCTAGCCTAGACAAATATCAATGCAATGCAAATACAGTAAAACCTCGTAATGTATACTGTTCTGCAGTCAATACATTTCTTGTTTTTTTTTTTTTTTATGTTGAAGTGCTATGTGTCAGTTTTCACAGCTTCCTGCAGCTTGCCCTCCTTTTCTCAGAAATGCTTGGCCAATATCTCCATTGATTATTGTGTGATTTACCTCACAGAAGAGATGGTGCTCCCTATACAAGCTAACGATGAGGCATTTGCTCCTCATAGCAATCCTTCGCTGAGGTGTTCGTGTGTTGCATGCTAACAGGTTCTTACCACCGGCTGAATGCCCAAGCTTATGTCAGAGAAGGAAGCTCTGGTTGCTTGGAATGAAAGAGGTACACAGTGCCTGCTTAGTGTTTATAGTATATTTTATGATGATTGTTAGTATTAAAGCATGAAAATCTATATCCTAGTCTATTAATGTTACTCATTACTTCCCCATTACTTGTTTCGCCTCTCTTGTTCTGTTCAGAAAAGCGTACAAAAGGCCTTTTACTCTAAACTGTAGGCTTGAGGTTGTGATGAATTATAATCTAAGAATATTAGTTATGGAGGGGACTTTGGAGATCAGCTCGACTTACTCTTTTATCTTGTAGATGAGAAAACTGGCTGAGAGAAGTTGTGACTTGCTCAAGGACGCAGAGAGGCGACAGGTCTGATTTCCAGTCTAGTGTTATGAGCTAACCTGGTAGAGTGGGGAGAACACTGGACTTTGAGTCGCACAGTCCTGATTTTGAGTCCCGGTTCCACCATTTATTAACAGTATGACCTTTGTCAAGTACGTCTGAGTCTCTTTCCTGCCCTGTTATACTTTGTTTGCAGGGTTGTGAGGATTATGAAGTAATGTAAGTAAAGCACAGTGCCCGGCATAGGCTATGGACTCAAGAAGTACTGTATGCTATGTTGTACTGATTTTCTTGATTACTTAAAACAGGTCATATGGCTAAGTGATTATTCTTTATGAAATGGGAATCAGTGAGAATGGTTGATGTTTTTGCCAAATCCTTTCACTGAAAATCTAAGTAGTAGTTCATTGTAAGAGGACTGCTTACTGCAAAATGAGAGCAAAATTCATTTTGCGCTCAAGAGCTGCTCCGAGTCGTACAGTGTTGATGTGGTTCCTTCCTGGGAAATGTCTTCATTTCCCAGGGAAAATGGGCATAGTATAGGGAACACCAAAATCAACCTACATGTAGTTAGGCTAGAAGTTCTCAAACTTACTAAACTTAAGATTCCTTTACACACTTAAAAATTATTGAGGACCCCAAAGATCTCTTGTTTATGTGAGTTACATCTGTTGAAGTTTATATTATTAGAAATTATATCAGCTAAAAATGTATATATTTATTAATTCATTTAAAAGTAATAACAAATGTTAAATTATATATGGGTAAATATATTTTTTAAGATTTTAGGTTTTAAATTTTTGTTTCAAATTACAAAAGTAATACATGCAAATTAAAGTAATATAGAATCAAAATAAAAAATGAAATTATTTAATTCTTGTCATATATAGACTTCAACCCCTGTGGTCAAGAGTTTAGCATGTATTCTTCCAGAACTATTACTGTGCAGTTATAAATTCTCTCTCTCATACTACAAATGTTGATTGGTGACTTTGTTTAAAATAAAAATTGTGTATATTTAAGGTGCACAACATGATGTTTTGATAAACATATACCTATTGAAATGATTATTGTAGTCGAGCTAATTACCATATCCATCTTTGGTATAGCTACCTTTTTTTTCTTTTGGTGGTGCGGCCACCTGAAATCTACTGTCTTAGCAGATTTCCAGTATCCAGTACAGTATTATCAGCTATAGCCATCAGGCTTGACATTAGATTACTAGGTTTATTCATCCTACATAACTACAACTTTGTACCCTTTGACCAACATCTACCCATTTCCCCCACTTCCTGCAAATGATATATTTTTAATGAAAAACAACTCTTTCCCAAAACACAAAATAATTCAGCAAGAAGAGTGGCATTGTTTTTACATTTTTGCAAATCTCATTAATGTATAGCTTAATAGAAGACAGCTGGGTTCTAATAGCTGCTTCTGCATTTAGTCTGTTGTGGTATGTTGTTCTGGTTGAATTTGGCTTCACACAGATTTGAATTTGAAACAAGGGAGGTGTATTTTAATAGCCTTTTCTGATAATTGTGGATATTCTTCTTTAATACTATACCAGTTCCTCTTCGGACTTCCGTAGTGGCGCAGTGGTTAAGAATCCACCTGCCAATGCAGGGGACATGGGTTCAAGCCCTGGTCCGGAAGATCCCACATGCCTTGGAGCAACTAAGGCCATGAGACACAACTACTGAAGCCCACACGCCTAGAGCCCGTGCTCCGCAACAAGAGAAGCCCATGCACCGCAACGAAGACCCAACTCAGCCAAAAATAAATAAAATAAATAAATAAATTTATTAAAAAAAAAAAAAAAAAACCAAAACTTGACAAATGGTAGTTTCTTAACGGAATTTGAAACCAGATCAGTGAGCTTTTCATATTTTGTCACATTAAAATATATTGATCTGTTAAAAAAAGTTATTTATTTATATTTCTGCTGCGTCTGGTCTTAGTTGCAGCATGCAGGCTCTTAATTGCAGTGCACGGCTTCTCTCTAGTTGTGTCGCGCGGGCTTATTTGCCCTGCAGCATGTGGGATCTTAGTTCCCCGACCAGGGGTCGAACCTGCATCCCCTGCATTGCAAGATGGATTCTTAACCACTGGATCACCAGGGAAGTACCCGATCTGCTGCATTTTGAATGGATCTTTATCCATACATAGTTTTGTAACATTGTTACATTGGTCATTTGGAAAATGTTGGTGGTTCGCTGAATTATGTTGAGCTTCCAAATGTGATGCATTTCATTTTGTTATATCTCTGTACATTATGTAGCCTCTGGAAAACTCTACATTTGTGAGAGAATGAGAGTTTAAAAGGCATGTAATGCCTTAGTACTACTGTGAAAATACTTTTGGTCTTGTAGACCCCTGAAAGGGTCTTTAAGACCTCCAGCGGTCCCTGGATCACAGTTAGAGAACTGTAAAGTTAGACAAATTGGTAAATTAAAGATAGTGACTAGATTTGCAGACTGCTGCTTAATAATGGGTAATGTGGAAATTAAGATGGAATGGATTGTTGTATAAGTCTCAGAAACTATCTTTTTCCTTGAAATAAGAAGTGGCCTAATTTTGAAATGCAGTGAATTGGTCATTGAATATTTAAGTGCTTTTTATAGATAAGACTTTGTGTTAAGGTACTACTAAAGTGTGCAGTATGAAAATGGATTCCTTCTCTTCAGTAGTTTATAGTCTAACTAGAGAGGTTAGACATACAATTTCATGACAAGATAACTAATGCAGAGTTTTCTGTAACAAGTGTGACATACAGTGTTGGGTAGAATGAGTTTTAAAGAGGTGAGGGAGGGACTTCCCTGACAGTCCAGTGGTTAAGACTTTGCCTTCCAATGCAGGGGGTTGCAGGTTCCATCCCTGGTTGGGGAGCTGGGATCCCACATGACTCACGGCCAAAAAACCAAGACACAAAAAACAGAAGCAATATTATAATATTGCTACAAATTTAATAAAGACTTAAAAAATGGTCCACATCAAAAAGAAAAGAAATCTAAAAATAGGTGAGGGAAAGAGGAGGCCATTGTCTTTATGGGGGAAAAGTGTAGTGCTTATTCAGATAGTCAAAATGTCAGGCTAGACTGGAGAATTCATATAGAATAATTAATCTAGGCTTGCAAAATTAGATTGCAGTTTATATTTTTATTCTCACATTGTTGCCCTATTTTGTTAGGATTGTATGTTTTCCAGTATTTTTATAGCTTCTTATTTGTCTTTTTAAAAAATAACTAATTCACTGTGATGTGGGTAGGACTAGTTATCTATCAAACATCTATTGAAAAGTTATAACTATTTGATAAATAAGAAAACAAGATGAAGTAAAATGTGCCAAGAACACTAGATATGAGTAATATGTTATTGACACATATTAGAATGTATATATATTTTATATATTCTCAGAATAGAATGAAAAATATTCAGATCCCTTTCTTTGGGGCAAAAGTATGTATGTATGGGTATACACAGTAAATATCTCCACTCAAGACTTTCCAGGAATATTTTAATGTTGCCTAAAGTACCTTGTGTACACCTTGTGCTTGGTTCTTCCCTTATTAGGTGTTAACAAAGATTTTAAAAAAATTTATAAAATGCCTAGCATGAGAAGGCACTCATATGGCAGCTATTATTATTATTGTTGTTGTTATTATAGCTTTTTCAATTCAGAGTTATCTCTAATGTACCCCTTAGATAAGACATCAGACTTCTCAATAGTGTGAGTGTTCTGACTAGTCCCTTTGAATATAGTAATTCAGCTATGTTGGCCTCCATTTATGGAGTGCTCATCACTTTTTCAGGCACTGTGCTAAGCACTTTACATGTGTTGCTTCTTTAGGTCTTTATAACAGTTTCACTGTGAGGTGAGTAGTGGTGTTTCCGTTTTATAAATGAAAAAAGTGAGGCCTGGAATGGTTAATTGAGCAAGGTACTTACTAGCTAAGAAGTTGTGTAGCTGGGATTTGAACCCTCGTCTGTCTCCAAAGTGAATTTTACATTTCTATTTGGGCAGTAACTTTTAAGGAAATATTTTGGGATTGTAGTGGGAATTTTGCTATTTTTCAATGGACAACTATTTTAAGGGGGAGGATGGTAGTTGGATGATGGTTATTCTCCACCTTTAAAGGTATTGATTGGTATTTGGATTCCAAACTTAAAAAATTATTTTTACTTAGTTGCGTGATGAAATTATGGTAAAATGGTAATGAATTGAAATTTTTCAAGGTTACGTTTTGCTGTGTCGGTGAACAGTTTGTGGATTTTTACAGCTTGTTTTAGGCCAAGAATTAACTTACCTTTACTGTCTAATAATTACTCTTTGATTGAATAATATGGTTATAGTCACACTTGAAAGAGTATTGTGGCTTACAAAGCTGGTTTGAGGGAAAAAAATTCATTTGTACTGGCAGTCAGCCAGTATTTTATAAGCTACAATTTTCTTTTGAATAGCTGGTGGTTTGTAGCTCCATAATTTGTGGTTCTTCTGAACTTGTAAAAAGATTACACATATTTAAAAATGACCTTATCACTTTAATGTTTTAAGCAGCATACAGCTGTCGAATTCTGTTATGGTATAGGGTTCTTGTGTTTTTACTTAATTTACCTGGGCTGAGAATCTGTTTTAAATTAATAATTTATACAGTGGAATTCCCTGCCCCGCCCCCCCCACCCCAAACCTCCAAACAAACCTAAAACCAAAAGCTATTTGGGTAAATGTAACAGGCAGTTAAAGGCAAAGGAAATGTGAATCTCTCTACATCAGTCTGCCAAACCCTTGCAGTATCCATGCTATTCCATTTCCTAGACACTGCTACTCGGATGTGTTAAATTATGTGGTATGTGGGTTTGTTTGGGTGTGTTTAGTGTTCCTGCATGACATTTAGCTTTAAATCTTTTTTTTTTTTGTGATGCTGCCACTGCTGCTTTTTCACATGCAGGTGGAAAAGAGCACTTCATTTGAAGTGCTTCGTGTTCTGTGCCTTGTTCTCATGGTTTGTGTGTAGGTAGTTAAATTTGTGAAAGTCATGAGATTGTTTCAAATCCCTCCTATTGATTTTAGGTTAAATCTTAAATGGAATATGGTAACCTTTTTTGCTTGAAAGATTTTGGAAAGCCAGATTAATAGTTCCATTTTTACATCTGTAGAAGTTTCACAGATGAAAGTGAACCTAGAATTCAACTTCTGACTCAAACTCCATTACCAAGGAAGGACGTTATTTAAAAATATACCATAATGAACTGTTGTCTTTCTAGGGCTAATTCTTTGAGTCTTCTGTTTTTGGAAGGTGGGTGAGATTTGGGTTAAAGTTTCCATTTATCAGTGGAATGATTTTTGTAGCTAAGATTTTAGCAAATTGTTAATGGCCAGATCCTTAACACTTGTTAATAATCTTGGCATGCTAATAAGGGTTGCTTTTGAAAAGACCCTCTTACTCTGGCAGATACTGATGCTCAATCTTAACTGCACATTGGAATTATCTGAGAGCTTAAAAAAATGCAGATGCCTGGGTTTCACCTTGAGGGAGTCTAATTGAGTTGGTCTAGGACACTGCCTAAGCATCAGAACTTTTAGAGGTGATTCTTATGTGCACCTGAGGCTGAGACCCACTGCTCTGGGAAATTTGTCAGCCCACCCAAGGGGAAATACTTGATTTTGGAGAGTATATCTTTATCTTTGGAGCATAAAACACTTCTTTTTTTGAGATAATTGTAGATTCACTTGCTGTCATAAGAAATAATAAATTCATTAATAATCCATCAGTATAATTTGGTCATTTCAAGAATGTTATAAAAGTGGAATCATATACTATGTAATCTTTTCAGATTGGCTTTTTTTTACTTAGCATAATTCCATTGAAATCCATCCAGGTTGTTTCAATAGTATCAATAGTTTGTTCATTTTTATGGCTGAGTAGTATTCCATGGTAGGTAGGTATATCCCTGTTTGTTTAATTGGGGGACATTTAGATTGTTTCCAGTTTTTGGCTGTTACCAATAAAGCTGATGTGAACATTTGTATACAGGTTTTTGTGTATACATTTTCATTTATCTGGGATTAACGCCCAAGAGTGCAATTGCTTTGTTGTGTGGTAAATATAATAGTTTTGTAAGACACTGCCGTACTTTTTCGGAGGGGCTGTAGCATATTTCCACCAGGAAATGTATGAGTGGCTCAGTTTCTCTACACCTTTACCAGCATTTGACGTTATTACTGTTTTTTAAGGAAACTTAACAGACTTTATTATTTAGGGCAGCTGTAGGTTTACAGAAAATTGAACAGATAATACGGAGTTCCCATATGTATCTTCCTTCCTCACTGGTTCCCCCTTTTATTAATACCTTGCAGTAGTTAAATTGATGGACCAATATTGGTACATTATTAACTAAAGTCCGTAGTTTACATTAGGGTTCACTCTTTGTGTTGTTCATTCTATGGGTTTTCACAAGTACTTATACATCCACCATATCATACAGAATAGTTTCACTGTCCTAAAAAAATCTCCTGTGTTCTACCTATTCATCCCTCCCCCACCCACAGCCCCTGGCAACCACTGATCTTTTTCCTGTCTCTATAGTTTTCCCTTTTCCAGAATATCATATATCTGTGGGTTATTAGCCTTGGAATTTCAGTCTTCAGTTGGTTGAATCCACAGATGTGGAACCCAATGGGCTTAAGCATAGTGGATGCCAAGGGATGCCTGTAATTGGAATTATATGTTTATATAGCCTTTTTAGATTGGCTTCTTTCACTTAGCAGTATGCATTTAAGGTTCTTCCATGTCTTTTGGTGGTTTGATAGCTCATCTTTTTAATTGCTGAATAATATTCCACCGGGTATATATATCACAGTTTGTTTATTTATTCACCTATTGAGAGACATCTTATTTCCAGTTTTTGAAAATTATGAATAAAGCTGCTATAAACATTTGTGTCCAGGTATTTGTGTGGACATAAATTTTCAACTCATTTGGGTAAATATCTAGCAGCGAGATTCCCGGATTGTATGAGACTGTACTTAGCTTTGTAAGAAACTACCAAATGGTTTTCCAAAGTGGCTGTACTATTTTGCATTCCCACTATTTTGCAATGAATTATTTTTTATTTTAGCCATTCAGATCAATATGTAGTGATATCTCATTGTGGCTTTAATTTGTATTTCTCTGATGGCTAATGATATTGAACATCTTTTTATGTGCTTATTTGCCATCTATATGTCCTTCCTAGTGAAATATCTTTTACTCATTTTCTAATTGGATTGCTTGTTTTTGTTTTTTTACTGTTGTTTTGAGCATTCTTTGTATATTTTAGATAGAAGTCTTTTGTTGGATATATGGTTTGCAAATATTTTCTCCCAGTTTTTTTTTTTTTTTTTAAATCTTCTTAACCGGTCTTTCATAGAACAAAGGTTTTTAATTTTGATGAGGTCCAGTTCAGGTTTCCTTTTATAAGTCTTGCTTTTGGTGTCAAATCTGAGAACTATAGACCTAGCTCTATGTCCTGAAGATTTTCTGTAGTTTTACATTTAAGTCTGTGATCCATTTGAATTAGTTTTTTTGTATAAGATGTGAGATATAGATCAAAGTTCTTTTTTTTTTTTTTTTTTTTGCCTATGAATGTCCAATTCCTCCAGCATCATTTGTTGAAAAGGCTATCCTTCCTCCATTGAGTTACTTTTGCACCTTTTTCAAAACTCAGTTGGACATGTTTGTGCGGTTCTAATACTGGGTCTCTATTCTGTTCCATTGATCTATGTGTATTCTTCTGCCAATACCATACAGTCTTTTTTTTTTTTTAATATTTATTTCTTTGGCTGCATCCGGTCTTTTGGCGCAGTTGTGGCATGCAGGATCTTTCATCGCAGGGCACGGGCTCTTTGTTGCGGCACGTGGGCTTCTCTCTAGTTGTGGTGTGTGGGCTCTGTAGTTGTGGCACACGGGCTCCTGAGCGTAGCTCAGTAGTTGCGGCACGTGGGCTCTCTAGTTGTGGCTCGCGTGCTCAGTAGTTGCTGCATGCGGGCTTAGTTGCCCGCGGAATGTGGGATCCTAGTTCCCCGACCAGGGATCAAACCGTGTCCCTTGCATTGGAAGGTGGATTCTTAACCACTGGGCCATCAGGGAAGTCCTCCCCATGCAGTCTTGATTACTGTAACTATATAATAAATCTTTAAATTGGGTGGAGTGACTCCTCACCTTTTATTCTTTTTCAAAATTGCTTTAGCAGTTCTAGATCTTGTGCTTTTCCATAAAATTTTAGAATAAGTTTGTGTCTAAGAAAAATCTTGATAGGAATTTCATTAAATCCACAGATCTGTTTGGGGAAAATTGACAGCTTTACTATGGTGCATCTTTACCTTTCGTTTTTTTAATTTTTTTAATTTTATTATTATTTTTTAAGAAGATGTTGGGGGTAGGAGTTTTTATTAATTAATTAATTTATTTTTGCTGTGTTGCGTCTTCGTTTCTGTGCGAGGGCTTTCTCTAGTTGTGGCAAGTGGGGGCCACTCTTCATCGCGGTGCGCGGGCCTCTCACTATTGCGGCCTCTCTTGTTGTGGAGCACAGGCTCCAGATGCGCAGGCTCAGTAGTTGTGGCTCATGGGCCTAGTTGCTCCACGGCATGTGGGATCCTCCCAGACCAGGGCTCGAACCCATGTCCCCTGCATTAGCAGGCAGATTCTCAACCACTGCGCCACCAGGGAAGCCCCCGTTTTTTTAATTTTTAAAATAAATTTATTTATTTATTTATTTATTTATGGCTGTGTTGGGTCTTCGTTATTGCACGCGGGCTTCCTCTAGTTGTGGTGAGTGGGGGCTACTCTTTGTTGTGGTGCGCGGGTTTCTCATTGCAGTGGCTTCTCTTGTTGCAGAGCATGGGCTCTAGGTGCACGGGCTTCAGTAGTTGTGGCGCGAGGGCTCAGTAGTTGTGGCTCGCGGGTTCTAGAGCGCAGGCTCAGTAGTTGTGGCGCGAGGGCTTAGGTGCTCCGCGGCATGTGGGATCTTCCCTGACCAGGGCTTGGACCCGTGTTCCCTGCATTGGCAGGCGGATTCTTAACTGCTGTACCACCGGGGAGGTCCCACCATTCATTTTAAGTAGATTGGAATGAGATTAGAGAGAAGGAGTTCTGTAGAAAAAGTACTCACACTACTTCAATTGGGCGGAGAGATTTGTTTATAACTAGCAAAATATTAACTTTTTAAGCGCCCCCCCCTTTGGGTGCTAAAAAACACCATTAATAGAGTGATGGAAATGGAAGTAATTGTTAATTTATTCATAAATATATTCACTCAACACCTTTATGAATATCTGTTGTGGGCCAGGCACTGTTTTAGGCTCTGCAATACAGTGGTAAGTAAGATAGGCAAGGTCCTTACTTTTGTTGACCTTGTGTTCCTGTGTGGAAATAGAAAACAAATAATCAAGAAGTACATCAGTTAAGTGCTATGCAGAGAATTAAAATACAGGTGATATTAAGATAGGAGAGTGATGGGGTGGCTAGTTGATTGGATGATCAGGGAAGGCCTCTGAAGAGATCCTGTTTATGGTTAGATCTGAAGGTTAAGAAGCAGTCAGCCTTAAAAAGAAAAGGAAGACTCTTCCAGTCAGAGGGGACTGTTAGTGCAGTGCAGGGACACAACCGGTATGTGGGAGGAACCAAAAAGGAGGATGGAGTAATTGAAGTGTAATAACCAAGAAGAAGAGAGAGGAAGGGCGAGAGAGCGAGATACAGATGAGAGTTTGGTGAGGTAGGCAGGGCCCAGATCAGCTGAGACTTTATAAACCTGGGTGAGGAGTAAGTATGATTTTTATTCTAAGGATGATGAGAAGCCATTGGAAGATTTTGAATAGGGGAACGAACAGGTGTGATGTTTTAGACAACGACTCAGTTGTTTGGAGAAAGGATTGTACACTGGGGCCAGAATAAAAGCAGGAAGATGATAAGGAGGCTATTTCAATATAGGTGAAAGATGATGCTAGAAAAAGGATTCAGGATATATTTTAAAAGTTGAGTTATAAGATAACATTGATAATCTACGTCAGGACTGAATTTTTCCCTTTTAGAGCTTGCGTGGATGGTTATTACTGTTTAGTGAGATGGTTAAGACTTGGGAGAGGAGTAGGTTTTTGGAGGAAGAATTTCAGTGTTTTTCAGTGCTGTCAGGCATCAATTGGTTAGAGAAGTCTAGAGTTCATGTAGAGGCCAGGATTATAGGTATAGTGTGCTGATCTGTATATAGACATTATTTAGAGTCATGAAACTGGAATAGGCCACTGAGAAGAAAGTATGATGAAAGACAAGGGGGCCAGGACAGAGCCTTGGAGCGCTGGAACATTATGAGGTCTGGAAGAGGTGGAAGCAGAGCCAGGAAAGACTGAGAAGGTTTAGTCACTGGTGCCTGGCTCTTCAGTTTGCTCCCTTGAATTCATAAACTTGATAATGTTAAAGAAAATGCAGTATCCCTAGATTGGCAGACAATGCTTAGAATTTTTATATGTAACAAAATAACAGTTTCATCAAGAAAGCATCATGTATGTATGCAGTGTGTATATATATTCCCATATATATGACAATTTTATATATACATATATAAAACAATTAAGTAACTGCTCCGGATCTAGCGTTGTGCTGAAATTAGGGGCGACAACAAAGGAAATGTAAAATATAGATCTTGCTTTCATTGAACTTTGATGAAAAGAGAAGTGAAAAAAGGTAATTAAGTGTAAGCTATGGTAGTTGGAGAGGATTTCTTAGAGGAGTTGGGGCTTAAAGAGTAAGTAGGACTTCAGTAGGCAGAGGAGGAGAGCAAATCCAGGTAATAGAATAGATACGGTGGAAGGAAAATTGGCTTTTTAGACAGAAGACTTGGCTTGAATGTTGGCTCTATCACTTAATAGCTTTGAGACTTTGGTTTAGTCCCCTTGAGCCTGTGTCCCCCTTGGGGGCATAACTGCCTCCTCAGGGCTGCTGTGAAGATGAAGACTGTATAGGTTACTTCCACTGTAATAGTAATGCATTAGTTCTGTTGTTGGATGGCTGGTTCACAGATGCTATTTTTATTAAAACATGCTTCCTAAATTCAAATGTGTCATTTAGTAATTTGTATTTATCAAATATTTTATAACTTTCAATTAAAATTATTTAGGGGGCTTCCCTGGTGGTGCAGTGGTTAGGAATCCGCCTGCCAGTGCAGGGGACACGGGTTTGAGCCTTGGTCCGGGAAGATCCCACATGCCACAGAGCAGCTAAGCCCATGAGCCACAACTACTGAGCCTGCACTCTAGAGCCTGAGAGCCAAAACTACTGAGCCTACGCGCCACAACTACTGAAACCCGGCGCCTAGAGCCCATGCTTTGCAACAGGAGAAGCCACCGCAATGCGAAGCCCGCACACCGCAACGAAGAGTAGCCTCTGCTCGCTGCGACTAGGGAAAGCCTGTGCACAGCAATGAAGACCCAACGCAGCCAAAAATAAATAAATTTAAAAATTATTTAGAGTGCCTAGCTCAGTGTGAGGCATCCAGTAAATTGTAGGTGATAATCATTATTGTTACTCAGCTCAGGCTGTAAGAATAGCTTGGCAAAACAAGATGACAGTCCCTGCCATTCATGAGTTTTGCTCTTGGTGTTAAGTCACACTCATATGAATGCAAGGCATTAAATGCCCTGGAGTCTAAATTTGTGGTTACAGGTACAGATAAAGAGGTCAGGATAAGCATCTTCCCTAGGCCTCATTGTGGCAGTGACACTAAATGTGGCCGAGGAAAAAAATTAAGATTTGGATAGGCAGAGAGGGCAGGGTAGGCATTCTATATACTAAGAGGGCATTTATTTTATTTTATTTTACTTATTTTATTTCATGTATTTATATTTAGGGGTAGCAAAGCATAAATGTTACTGTCACTGCTGAGGAAATCATTAGTAACATTTAAAAGATTCTCATTCTAAAAGTTGTGTAATGTTTTAATTGAATTTACCTTTTTCCTTACACAGTTTATTGAATTTGTGCCTGCTCTCCAGATGGCATTATAGTGTAGAATTTATTTTTGGAGTGTCCTTTTTAAAAATATGGAATTGCTTTTATGATATACCTAGGTTTAATGTCTGTTACCAGTTTTTGCTTGTATGTGTATAAAAAACAAAACTATTTTATGCTGTAAGATTTATTGTTACAAAGGCAGGGCAGATTTCTGAAGTTTCCTTGGTAATTTCCCTTCACATCTTTGGATTATTTGTTTCTCAACTGTTTATAAATTCATGCGCATATGTGGGCTACTAGGATGACTCTCTTTTGGAAGACAGTGCCATTAGAGTCCCTGTACAGCCTGTCCTGAAATTGGGTTGTCTTAATACAATGCACTGTTCTCTCTCGGTCACTGTAATGGTTTGCAAGTTGCCAGACCCCAGGTCATGCTTCTTGAATGCAGCTGTCTTTCTTGATTTCTGGAAGTGAAATGAATGGCATCCTACCTCCTAGTCAGCAAGGAGCTCTTAATTTGCCTTTCAGAGAATCTAGGTTTAATTGCATATCTACTAGAATACTTTGCACCACTAACTAGACTATAGAGAATCTTTGATAGTATTCCAGTAACCTTCCTTACTGATATGTGATCAGCTCAGTGAAATTGTACAGAGTCATGATGATTTTTTAGTTTTAATAATAAAAGCTGACATTTACTGAGTGTTCTTGTGCCATGCACTCTGCTAAGCAGCTTTGAAACATGGAATTTTTTTTTCACTTAAACATCACCACACGTAATGAGGTGAGTACCGTTTTTATTCCCACTCTACATGTGAGACAGAGAGGTTAATTTCCTGTCCCAGCGTTATACACTTAGCAAGTGGTAGAGCAGGAATTTGAACCTAGGCAGTCCGATTTAAGGGCCAATTCTCTTATCCACTGTGCTTTACAGTCTTCTCAGATAATGTCCATCTGGGAAACTGTCATATTGGGAATTTTATCTTTTATGTGTTACTTTGTGGGAAGGCATTGGAAGCTTGTTAAGTTCTTGTTAGGGATTTTTTAGGCACCCATCACCTTGTGTGAGGGGTTGGCTATTGTATTAGTTAAGTAACCCCAGCTGCTGAATTAGAGCCCTGAAATACATTGGCTAAAATGCCAAAATACGGTGCATAATAGCCCAGAGCAGGTGTCCACCTCAGCATGTGGCTCTCCTTTATATAGGCATTTAGGGACCTCAGACATTAGGGCTGATGGGGATTCTACCATCTTTAGTGCCTGGCTTCCAAGGTTGTTTTTGTTGGAAGCATTCTCTAAGTAAGTGAGGTGGACATTGCAAATGTAATTTCTGCCCACTTTGATTGCTGAGGGCTTAGTCTCATTGCCTTATCTAGCTGCATATGGATTGGGAAAGGTCACATCCTTTCTCCTTGCTGACTAGGAGGTAGGATGCCATTCTGTAGTATTTTGAGTATTTCGTCAGTGTTGAAATGTTCTTGGGAGGAGTTCATTTTCAGCTACAGAATGTGAAGGTGGGGAACATTTCCCAGCTACAACTCTCTTACTTTGGAAGAAACAGTGGATTTTGGTGGATAGTTAGCAGTCTCCTCCACAGTTGTAATGCTGTAGATTTCTATAGGAATGCCAGAGCAGCCCGGTGCTAACGTTTACAAAGTAAGCTTGCACACTTACAACTCTTGCTTCTTGGACCAGCTCTGTGAGGTAAGTAGATAAAGCAAATAGTGGTATTCCCATTGCAAATGAGAGAACTGAGACTCAGGTGATTAACATTGAAGGAAACCAGCTAGGAAGTTGTAGAACTGGGACTTAAATCCAGATCTCGTGGCTTCAAAGTCAGTGCAGTTTGTATAACACACCATTTTGGGGGCAGAAAATGCTATACAACATTTTTTATGCTTACTGCTATCACTGTTCTTACATCTTTCCTTAACAGTGTGTCCAATATAATATTACTGATGTCCAGTATAATATACTACAAATTACTGGTACAATTTGGTCTTATTTTGAAGATTCAGAAAGTACATCAAGAGCTTGCATTGCTTCACTGTCATCATTACATTCATAAATGACATCATACTTTAGATGTTCCAGTTAATGAAATACCAGGCAGCATAGGTTTTACTCTCTTTAGAAGTTACATTTTATAGCCTTGCTTCTGGTAGATAAAATGATGTGTAAAATGAGCAAAGGAACTAAAAAAGAAAATAAAAAACAAATAAAATAATTGCGGCAGTTACATTTTCTCTCAGTAGGAAAAATATATTCCTTTTGAAACACAGTGCTTATCTATGTAATTTCACAGATAATTTTGCTGTACTTAATATGTGGTAAAAAAAATTTTAGTACATGCTACTCAAGAAATTGGGAACATTTTCTGCTTTGTAGCAGTGAGGGCCTTTTTCCTTGCTGACACACTACAGGGAAGATGCCATTCTGTAGTATTTTGAGTTTTTCATCAGTGTTGAGATGTTCTTGGTGAGGTGATTTCAGCAGCAGCGCTTGTGGGAATCTGATTTAGGGGTTGGAAGCTGTGGACTACGATAGAATGTTAAGTATTTGTACAGATGGATTATTAATCAGAGAGTAAGCTGGAGACTTCTGCACATCCCCATTTTAATATAACAGACAGCAAGCTCATTCTGGTTGACTTATTTTTGGTTATTTTTCTTGGAACCCTTGGAATTATTTCAGAGGAGGTGACTTTAGTACAGCTGAATTTTAATAAATAGAAGTAACATGATTTAAATTTATTTTACATATAGCAAACTACCCTTTCAGCATTCCTTATAGCTTTAGTTTTGTTATGAAAGGGACAGAGATCAGACAAAGAAACACCATTCTGGTTGCATCTGACTGGTGATCTGTAGCTCTACGGGATAAAGTGTATTTTGCTGAAGTTGTTGTACCTTAGGGATCCAGTCTTTGCTTAGATTTTCAGTTGTCTGACAAAATATGAATAGAAATATAGTAATTGCATCATAATTCACTGAAGCCTAACTGTAGTCTTTATACAATACAGACTAGCATTCCTTGAATGCTTTTGCAAGAATAAATAGCTATCCAGATCTGTAACCCATTATTTTAGTGTATACGCTCTGAATAAAAAGATAGATTAAAAAATAGGACGAATTAAGGCTTATCCTCCAACTTCTGTGCTTTGAGTTGTTCACTTTTGGGGAAAGTACATGTTAAACTTTGACCTTCTACCACAGACAAGGAATGCAGGCAAATGGACTGCTGAAATTCTGTCAGTGCCGCTTTATTGGCCTAAAATGGTGGGACAGCACTTTCAGGCCATTTTAATGAAGTTCAGTTACAGTGAATGACACGGTATGTCATTTGAATCCTGGTCATAATATGATTCTTGTATTCACTTGTATTTATAATTTGAATGTGTAGTACAAAAAAATTAAGCCAGTTGGACAAATACAAAATATTTAAGCTGAGATGAGGCACTTCATGTAATATTACTCTTCGAAAAAAAAGATCTAAGACTACAAAGGAGGATGGAAAGAGCACTGGCTCTTAGTCATGAGTCCAGGGTTTGAGTTTGAGCCTTGCTAAAAAGTTGTTCGGTGACTTCGGGCAAGATACTTCACCTCTTTGGGTCTTAGTTTTCTCTTCGAGAAATAAGGATCTTGTATTAGTCTTTTTGACCATTTTCAGCAGTTTGTGATTTTTTTTTTTTTTTTTTTTTTGCGGTACGCGGGCCTCTCACTGTTGTGGCCTCTCCCGTTGCAGAGCACAGGCCCCGGACGCGCAGGCTCAGGGGCCATGGCTCACAGGCCCAGCCGCTCCGCGACACATGGGATCTTCCTGGACCGGGGCACGAACCCGTGTCCCCTGCATCGGCAGGCAGACTCTCAACCACTGCGCCACCAGGGAAGCCCAGCAGTTTGTGATTTTATGATTCTTATCTCCTTATTCTCCTAGTGTGTTTTTCTGTCTTGTCAAGAGAAGGTTTACAGTATAAAGCTGCTAGCTCTTTTTCTTTTGTCTTGATGAATGGTCTTGATAGTAGAAAACATGATTTGAATTTTCCCATCTAGCTTTATTGTGTTTTCTAAAACTAGTTTTAAAGGAGACATGAAATAAGAAGTATTTAGTTTTACATTTTAATTGTGCCTCACTGCTGTCATAAAACAAGCATGTGAACTGGAAGGACAAAACACTTTTAAAACCTCTTAATCAGTGAAAGGAAAACACCTAGGTACCTATTGTATCTATTAAAGTCCTTTGAAATTTCATTTTAAGGCAGAGAGCAATACAATCAGTTAATGTGAGTATATGTATAGACTTTGTCTGTATAAGTCATTGCAGATGTATTGCTGAAAAATGTTTTTCTCTAAGCATTTTGTTATTAAAGCTTAAACATGCAAAAAAGTTGAAGGAATTGTACAGTGAACACCTATATATTCTACAGTTAGCTCAACCTCAGCAATTAACATTTTCTTTTATTTGCTTTATCATGTTTATCCGTCTATCAATCCATCTTATTTTTGATGTATTTCAAAATAAGTTGCAGACATTCTTAACAGCTTATTCCTAAGCACTTCAACATACATGTAACTAGCTGGAGTTCAAACTTGTTACACTTTTTTAAAAGTTAAAATTTACATATGTAAAAATGCACAACTCTGCCATGGATGACATTTATTAATTGAGCACCTGACATTTCCAGGGCCTGTGCTAGGCTGGCAGATAGATAGAAGAAACAGCCTCTGCCTTCATGGTGCTAATAGGAGAGATATGTGTAAGAAAGTAAATTCAGTATTTCTTGGACCTTTTAGTTGCAAGTAATAGAAATCTAGGATCTCAATGTATAGGTCTTGCTTTCAAAACTCAAGGGCAGGAATCAGAGGGGCTTCTAGGAATAACTGGAACCAAGAACTGGAAGGCCGATAGGACTGTCACTTCTTACCTCTGCTTTACTCTGCCCATCTGTTCCTTTCTCTTTGGAGATCTGCTCTCTTCTCTTTTTAGTACATATGGTAGAATATGGCTTCTTCCATAGCCTTTGTTTTAAAACACAGTTCTCAGCCACACAGAGACACCAATTTTCTATTTTAATTTCAATTCCAAATTCCTGGGAGGGGGAATCTGATTGGCCCAATCTGGTCCACCTATGCTTGAGGGCAGAGTTTTGAAGTACATATCTCCTATTGGAAGCCTGCCTTTCTGTAAGGAGCTAAGTAATGGGGATAGAAGAGACTGTTCCCGGAGCGAACGTGGGGCTATTGTAAGGAGGCTGACATTGAAAAATGTTTCTAACTACAAGTGTGATAAATAATTCTACAGACAAGCACAGCGTACACAAATAGCATAGAGGGGGAATGAATCACTATTTAGGGATGGAGTGGTGGTCAGAGACAGCTTCCGAAGAAATTGGTGGCTGAGTTGGGTTTTGACAGATAAATTCATGTACAGCAGTGGGAAAGAAGGATGTGTGCTACAGAAGAACAGCAGTAGAAAGATAGGAAATGGCATAGTGTGTTTAGGTAATTGTAAGCACATTAGTACATTTGTAGTATACTTTTTGAAGTGGGGCAGGTTTGTTAGCGGCGGGGGAGAGAGAGAGGTAGGTAGGGAGATAGATAGATAGATAGATAGATAGATATTTAGGTATTTAGATAGATCAGGGCCAGTTCAAAGGAGACTCTTACCTTGCTAAGATGGGAAACCAGGAGGAGTAGATGACGATCAGATTTATTTTCTTAAGCGATCATTTCATTGGCTAAATTGGAGGCAAGTTCATCCTCATGAGAGCCTGCACTAAGAAAATGGCAGTGAAAAAGAAGAGATATTTAGGCAGTAAAATCTTCAGTACTTGGGATTTATTGAATGTAGGGGGAGAAGGAGAAATCTTAAGATGATGCCCCCTGGTCTTCTGATGGTGACTGGGCGAATTGGGATACCAGCTAAGATAAGAAATATAGGATACTGAGGTGCTGTTGGTTGTGCATTTCTTGATAATTACAGGCGTAATTTTTTAGGACTGTTAAATTGTGCATATATGTTTTATGCATTTTTCCGTACATAAGTTATATTTCATAATCTAAAATGTTACAGAATAAAAAGAAACAGAAAATATGCTTTGGGAAAAAGATGCTGACTTTAGGAGTGGACAGTTGCATTTGGGGTATCCATGCGACCTTCCAGATGGAGATGTGTAGAAGGCCGTTGGATATGAAATTTGAAGTATGGGAGAGAAGTATGGGCTGCCAATGAAACGATTAGATTAGGTTTGTAGTTCGCCTGCCTGGCTGTGAGTTAGGATCTCCTGGAGAGTTAAAAAAAAAAAAAACCTGACAACCTAGATCCCACCCCAGCCCAATTAAATCAGTCCTTGGTGATTTATGTTGGTATGAGAGCACAACAGCTAGCTTACAAAGCTCCCTGTGCTGTTTATTCTAATGCACAGAGATGAGAACCGCTGGGTTGCAGGGAAATTACTTATTTCCTATGTTTTGTGATGGGGAGGTAGAGTTGAGCAGAGAGGATTTTGTAATTGCTTTAGAGTTCAATATAGGTTTATATTTTGGGGGACATAATTCTTAAGCCTTGTGCTTTCCCGCCATTATTACCTGAAGTTAAAAAAGGTTTGCTTTTTGTTAAAATAATGATGCACATGTGTTCTTGAAGAAAAATATGTGGAAGATGCAAGCTGTTTTAGTTAAAACAGTTTTAAAACAGATTTCCTTTGATGAAGTGGCTATGTCTTCTCTAATTTTAATTATTAATAATGTATAGTCTTTGCAGCCAAACACAGAAAATCGCCTCATCAGCTGCAGTGTCTTTGAATAGTAAATATGAAGGAAATTGATTGGTAAATGAGTTGTGTGTGTGATGTAGTCTGAAAGTCAGACAGCTGTAAATGCTGAGAAACTGTCTCTGATATATGTGATATGGAAAGGACAGTTGTTCACTGGTTTGTCTTTTCATTCCCTCACTGCATAGCTTTGTAACTCATCAGGGTCCTGTATCCATCAATAAGTATTTATTAGCACATGGAATATGCAACGGGTATATTAGGAAATTTATGTAAGTTACTAAATAAATAGATAAAAATGCATGGGACTTGCACCAGGCATGCCAGTGTTTGAGTTTTGGATGGCATATAAAGAGCAGCAGAGTGCAAAATTATTTGATAGTTATAAGAATCCATTTGCTACTCAGAAACTGGAATGATTTCTTGGGTTTGAGCATTTAGGTATGGCTTACACATAGACGATCCTTCTGACTCACTGGCCTCTAGTCCCTTGAACTCTCCTCCTCTAGTGATTTTGTTTTCTATGAACCTCCTTCAGACCATGGACCTCAGGTCCATGAGCTTACCACTTTTTTCATTGTGTTTTATCTTCTTGATGTTCTCACTCCCTTCCTCACCCAGTGTAAATTCCATAGCCAGTCATCATACAAACTGTTCTGCATATACCCTCAATTCCCATGCCCTTCTTGCTTTATCATGTTATCATAAATTTGGCAAAATTTGTAATCCTGGTGAAGTCTGACTCTCCTACTCTGTACCTGTACTTGTGCATCTGAACATAGATGGAAAAAGCATGTGTGCACATGCATGCGTGCACACACACACTCCCGTAACTGTGTTGACTGATCTTAAAATTCATGCCCTTGAACCTCAAGGGGTCCTTAATGCTGCCAGGCAGTCATATGTACGTAGTCCATTCACTCTGTCACTCTTCTAGACAGCTCTTTTACACTATCACCTTTCTCTTTACACCCATAACGCCTTCTCTCCCATTCATCTGATGACTTTACTTCCTAAGAAACTTCCTACTTCATTAAGAAAACTCAAGCACTCTGTGCCTATGCATTCTGCCCTCACTCCTGTTAACATAGATAAACTATCTGCATCTATCAAAGGTAATTCCTTTACTTGTGTACCAAATACCATCCACTCTCAACTACTCAAGGATATTGCTCCAAGAATCACCGCCACCCTCCAATTTCCTGCATCACTATTTTGCTTTCCATTAGGTCATTCATCAGCATATAAACATGTTATTTTTCCCAGTTTAAAAAATACTTTTTCTTGACCCCACTTTCATTGCCAGGTACTGTCCCATATATTTGCCCTCCTTTGTAGCAGAACTTCTAGAAAGTTGTCTCTATTCAGCTGTTTCTTTCCTCCCATTCTCTCCTATTTTTTTTGTTGAGATATAATTCACATACCATAAAATTCACCACTTTACATGTACAGTTCAGTGGTTTTTAGTATATTCACGAAGTTGTGCCTCTGTCACCACTGTCTAATTACAGAACATCTCCATCATCCTATAAGAAGCCCTGCAGCGCTTAGCAGTCACTCACTATTCCTTCTCTTCCCCAGTCTGTGGCTCTGCCTATGTCTCTATGGATCTGCCTATTCTGGAAATTTCACATAAAGGGAATCATATAATATGTGACCTTTTGTGTCTGGCTTCTTTTACTTAGCATGTTTTCAAGGTTCACCATGTTGTAACAGCTATCAGTACTACATTCCTTTTTATGGCCTAATAACATTCCATTGTATGGATGAATACCACGTCTTGTTTATCCATGAGTTTTTGGACATTTGGGTTGTTTCCAGTTTTTGGCTCCTATGAAATACACTGATATGAGCATTCATATTCAGGTTTTTGTGTGAATGTGTTTTCAGTTCTCTTGGGTGCATACCTAATTGCTAGATTATATGGTAACCTTATGTTTAACATTTTGAGGAACTATCACACTGTTTTCCAAAAGGACTGCATTTTACATTCCCACCAGCAATGTATGAGGGTTCCAGTTTCTCCATTTCATTCTCACTTAAGCCAGCTGATTCAATCAGGCCTTTCTCCTACTTCTTGACTGAAACTGCCTTTGGCAAGGTCATCGGGAACATCAAAGTACCAAAATTCAGAGTATGTTCTCAGTCATCATTGTGTTTGACCTATAAACAGCATTTGACACAGTTGATTACTCATTCCTCCTTGGTACATTTTTTTTTACTTTTGGCTTCCAGAATATCACACACATTCTTTTCCCTCCCTCTTACCCCCCATTTTATTGGCCAGTCCTTCTCAGTTTCTTTTGTTGTTTCCTCCTTTGTCCCTGCTTTTTTGCGGTACGCGGGCCTCTCACTGTTGTGGCCTCTCCCGTTGCGGAGCACAGGCTCTGGACGCTCAGGCTCAGCGGCCATGGCTCACGGGCCCAGCCGCTCCGTGACATGTGGGATCTTCCCGGACGGGGGCACGAACCTGTGTCCCCTGCATCGGCAGGCGGACTCTCAACCACTGTGCCACCAGGGAAGCCCTACTTATACATCTTTTAATACTGTCCTACACTGGCTCCCAAGTTGATAACTCTGAAATCTCTTTTTTTGTATTTCAGAGCCAAATATCCAGCTGCCTACTCAGCCTCACCAGGATGTCTAATAAACATCTTAAATGGAACATGTCTAAAGCCAAACCCCTTTCCTGCTCTGTCTAATATGCTCCACCTACAGGTCTCCCTGTCTTTTTTTTTTTTTTTTGCGTTATGTGGGCCTCTCACTGTTGTGGCCTCTCCCGTTGCGGAGCACAGGCTCCGGACGCACAGGCCCAGCGGCCATGGCTCACGGGCCCAGCCGCTCCGCGGCATGTGGGATCTTCCCAGACCGGGGCACGAACCCGTGTCCCCTGCATCGGCAGGCGGACTCTCAACCACTGCGCCACCAGGGAAGCCCCTCCCTGTCTTTGATGAAGACAATTTCGTCCTTCAGTTGTTCAGGCCAAACACCATGGCATTAACTTTGCTCCTCCTTTCTCACATGCCACATTCAGTCACATGCTAGGAAGTCCTTTCGGCCTTACCTTCAAAGTATACGCAGAGTTGGAACACTTCTCCCCACCTCCACTGTTGCCATCTTCTTGGTCCCATCATCATCTCTCACCTGGATCTTTGTAAAAAGATTCCTCATCAGACACTCTGCTATATGTATCTTTGCCTCCAACGGGCTAGCTCAACACTGTAGCTGGAAGAATCCTTCAGGAATATGTCAGAACATAATCATTTTCTGTCCAAACACTACTTTGGCTGCCCATTTCACTCAGTAATAGCCAAACAGGGCCCTGTTTCATCTGACCCCATTATTTGTCCAGCCCCATCTACTATTGTTCTCCCTGGTTCACTCTGTTCACCTTCTTGCTACTTTTCAAGCAGGCCAGGCATGTTTTAGATTTAGGGCCTTTGCATTTGCTGTTCCTTCCACTTGAAATAGTCTTCACTTCTCTCAGATCTGCTGAAAACTTATCTTGTCAATTAAGCTTACTCTAATTTTTAATTCTGTAACTTGCTTTTCCTATACTCTGGGTTCCTCTTACTCTGCCTTTTTTTTTGCATAGCACTTGACAGTAATATTGACTTACTTATGATGGTTATGATATGTTGCTCTCTCTCCCAACCCCTCTGCTAGGATGAAGCTCTATGTGGGCAGGGATTTTTGTTTTGTTCACTGATGTGTCTTAAGTGTTTAGAACAGGGGATGGCACATACTAGCCATTCAAGAAATATTTGTGGAATGAGCAAATAATGGATAGCTTTATGAGGGAGGTGGTATCAGAGGCAGGCCTTGAAAACTTTCGATAAGCAAAGTTTTGGGGAGAAAAGAACAGCTTGGAATATAATTTTTCCCACTCCCCTCTTTGTGTCTTTAGCAAAATCTCCTTATCTTTCAAGGCATGGGCATTTGAATTAGCACCTGAGTTTGAATCTGCTTCTTACTGTATATGACCTTGAGTAGGATTTGTGGCCACTCTTGAGTCTTTTTTTAAGTCATTTTTATTGAGGTATACTTTACAGAGAGTAAAATTCACCCTTTTTGGGTATACAATTCTGTGAATTTGACAGATTTTTTTCAGTCATGTAACCACCACTACAATCAAGATATGAAATACTTCCATCACTGCAAGAAGTTCCTTGGGTTCCTTTGTAGTCGGTTCCCTTCCTTTATCTCATGCCCCTGACAACCAGATGTAATTTCTGTCCCTATAGTTATGTTTTTTTCCAGAATGTCATATACACAGAGTCATTTAAGTATGACTCCTTTTTTTTTTTTTTTGGCTGTGCCACGTGGCATGTGGGATCCTAGTTCCCCGACCAGGGATCGAACCTCTTTCCCCTGCAGTGGAAGTATGCAGTCTTAACCACTGGACCACCAGGGAAGTCCCAAGTATGACTTCTTTTGATTCAGTCCTCTTTCATTTAGCCTAATGCTTTTGAGGTTCATACATGTTATGGCATGTTTCAGGAGTTGATTTTTTTATAATTTTATTTACAATGATTTACAGTGTTGTGTTAATTTCTGCCGTATATACCAAAGTGATTCAGTTATACATATATATTCTTTTTCATATTCTTTTCCATTATGGTTTATTACAGGATATTGAATATAGTTCCCTGTGCTATACAGTTAGGACCTTGTTGTTTATCCATCCTATATATACTAGTTTGCCCATCTGCTAATCCCAAACTCCCAATTTATCCACCCCCCGCCAACCACTTTGGCAACCACAAGTCTGTACTCTGTCAGTTTGTTTCTGTTTCATAGAATAGTTCATTTGTGTCACATTTTAGATTCCACATATAAGTGATAGGCACTGATATCTTTTTACTGCTGAGTAGTATTCCAGTGTATGGTTATAGTGCAATTTGTTTATTCATTCACCAGTTGATAGATTTTTCAGTTTCTAGTTTTTAGTCATTATTAGTAAAGTTGCTCTAAACATTTTCATCTATCTATCTATCTATCTATCTGTCTGTCTATCTATCATCTCTATATCTATGTCTCTGCTAAACCTGTATATATATAGTATACATATATTTTTTGCGGTGGGGGGGAGTTGCGGACATACATCTTCATTTCTCATGGGTAAGTACCTGGGAGTGGGATTGCTGGGCTGTATGGTAAGTGACTTTATGAAAACTGCCAAACTTTTTCAAAGTGGTGAATCTTTTTTCACTTTTATCAAATGAGCCTATTAGTTAGGACTCGTAGTTGGAAACAACAGAAATTGACTCTGGCAAGGAAACTTCTGAATAGAATATTTTTAGGTGGCTCATAGAATCCCTTGGAGGGCTGGAGAGACAGGCTCAGAAGTTCTGTATCCCACAGTGTTCCTAGGCACAGAGACTGGAGTTTCAACTGCCAACACTGTCAGGGAATGCTGGACGCTATAAGTAGAACTGTGGTCTCTAGAAACCAGATGAAGCTGCTCTGCTGCTAGCACTTGCCAGAATGGATTCTCTGAGGACCCAGCTTCTCTGAGTCATTATTTTTGCATCACCTTCTGGAGGTGGGCTCTGTCTCATGAGGTGGGAGACTCCCTAAACATGGAAAGGGGGTTCAGATGTGGGACTGCTAAAAGTAATGACAAACATATACCCCAAATACCTAACTCCAGAGGTGGTTGTGATTAGATAAAATAATGTCTGTACAGTGTCTAGTACTAGATGCTTCCTACTTAGTAGGTTGTAAATGTTAGTCTGCTTCCCTGTCTGCTGCTTTCCCATCTGTCTTTTTAAGGTAAATTTTTAGTTGAGCTTTAATAAAACAAAGTACATAAATTGTAAGCATATACAGCTTGATGCATTATCATGAAGTGAATTCATCCTTTTAACATCCAGAAGAAGAAATAGAACATTACCAGCACCTCAGAAATCTCTCATGTTGCCCCTCCTGGAAACTGCCCACTCCCTCCCAACCCCCTGCCCTGTCAGGTAACCACTATCCTAACTTTGACTAGTTTGCCTGTTTTCAAACTTTATATAATCAAAGCTGTATGTTCTGTTTTGTGTGTGTGATTTCTTTCAGTATTTGTGAGCCACATCCATGTTCTTGTGCATGGCAGGAGTTGATTTCACATTGTCCCCTTGTATGAATGTAACAGTCTGTTGATGGACATATGGGTTACTTCCAGTTTTTGACTAATACATGTAAGTGCTGCTATGAATATGAACATTCTTGCACATGTCTTTTGGTTTACATATATGCACATTTCTGTGGGTGTGTAACATGGAGTGGAGTTACTGGGTCATGGGTTCTGTGTATGTTCAGCTTTAGGAGAGAATGCCAGAAAGTCTTCTAAAGTAGTTTTCCCACTCTGCACTCCTGTTAGCAGTACATGTGAGTTTCAGTTGGTCACATCTATCTTTTTGACGTGTCCTTTCAGTAAGACTTTTTACCCCAGTGTAATATTTGTTTGATTCTACCTAATCTTATGCTTCTCTCTATTATGTTACTAACTCTTTGATGTGAGAGTCCATGTTTCATTTATCTCTGTCTTCTTAGTATTAAGTACAGAATATAAGATATACATAGGAAATGCTCAGTGAAAGTTTCATGAAAAAAGTGAAAAAAGAATATGTCTGTAGGCTGGAATAATCCTGGCATTTTTGATGGGAGAGAGACTTAAGTGATCTGACTGGAATTAGAAAGGGATGGTATATTGGAAACAGTGGTGGGATAGGGTGGAATTAAGTCAGGTGGAATCTGATTGGATTCTGTAGGTAATAAATAGCCCTTTTTGGTTCCTGAACTGGGAGAGAATTAATGAAAGCTGTTTTGTTCTGTGAATGAAGAATTGTGTTTTTCTTTAAAGGTGTGGCCAGCTTTTAGGAAACAGTTACAAAAAAAGATTTGGACCTGTGATTGGACACAGATTAGACAAGGCATGGGTTGGTGTTTATTTATTTAGCTTTATCTCTTAGATCTTAGTTTCTTTATAAATGGAGCTCACATCTTATAAAGATTATAACTAATATAAAAATACGAGTAGATTTTTTTCTTATTCTCTGCATATTATGTGGCAGTCCAAGATTCAGAACTTTTATTTATTTTTTAATTAAAACAATTCTTTTACTTTCAGATTGAGTTCTTTTTTTTCTTATCTTAAAAAATTTTTTTTTATTGAAATATAGTTGATGTACAATGTTGTGTTACTTTCAGGTGTACAGCAAAGTGATTCAGTTACACATAACTATCTGTCTATTCTTTTTTAGATTCTTTTCCAGTATAGGTTATTATAATATATTGAGTATAGTTCCCTGTGCTCTACAGTAGGTCCTTTCAGAACTTTAAAAATGTATGTTGTAGAGTATAACTTATGACAGAGAGGAGATTCAGCTTCTGCCAGTGTAAATCCATTTGGAATTTTGACTGACTGTAGTTATCTCCAGAGTGGCTTGCCCACCTTCTCTTCTGCCTTGTTGTTCTTCTACACTAGCACCTTTGTTTTTTTGTGTGTGTCAGAAATCAAAAATAAAACATTTATAAAGTGGCTTGAAGCTTCTTCCCTCTGAGGGCTTATACCACAGAAGGGAGGGGAAGGGGAAGTGGGGGAGGAAAGTCTTCTTTGGATAGGAAGGGAAAATAACTACATGGGCTAAGAAGGGAAACTCTTTACAGAAGGGAAAAATAACCTTACAATATGGCTGGCGTTCACCACCTTAACCAAGTGATTAAACTTAGGATCACTATCAGGTACTCCCTCACTTGGTACAGTAGAACTACATAACATCACCTCTGGTTGTATTATTGCCAGAAATGAGGAAATAATCAGAGAAGTTGTAATGTGGGGTATTTGATAAGACACTTGGCCTAGATTCCTAAAAAAATACTGACATGAAAAACAAAAACAAAGATGAGACTGGAATATTTTTATAAATCATTTTTTCCCCTCAGTTACTTTGGAAGTTATACCGTCTTTTCCAGTTCTTTTGTTGGTTTTCTTAGAAAATTCAGTCATATGTCTTTGACTTATTAGAGTCTATCGTTAGTTGATACCATTACCCTTTTTTTTTTTGTGGTACACGGGCCTCTCACTGTTGTGGCCTTTCCCGTTGCGGAGCACAGGCTCCGGATGCGCAGGCTCAGCGGCCATGGCTCACGAGCCTAACCACTCCGCGGCATATGGGATCTTCCTGGACCGGGGCACGAACCCGTGTCCCCTGCATCGGCAGGCGGACTCTCAACCACTGCTCCACCAGCGAAGCCCAATACCATTACCCTTTATACTGGCAATGTATGCATCTTAGAACACTTTAACTTTCTTTACCCTCATCTCAACTTTTATGCTGTTATAGCTGTATACTTTATTCTGTATATTAAAGCCCCACAAGTCAATAACTGTTAATACTCATTTGGATTTACCCATATATATTTATCACTTTCTTTGCTCTTTTCCTCTCTGGATCTCTGATCTTGTGTCTCTGACAATTTTCTTTCTGCTTTAAAGAACAGCCTTTAGAGTATCTTTTAGTATAGGTCTGCTGGTAGCAAACTCTGTCAGTTTGTTTTTCTGAAAGTGCCTGTATTTGCATTCATTCCTGAAGGATACATTCCTTGGGTATAGAATTCTGTATTGGAAGTTATTTTCTTTAAGCATATTGAAGATACCATTCCCTGGTTTTCTGGTTTCCATTATAAATATTGAGAGCTGTTAGTCTGTCTCTCCTTTGAAGGTGATCTGTCTTTTTTTTTTCCTCTCATTTAAGTTTTATAACAACCCTGTGAGATGAAGGTTTTATTTTTGTTTGTACAGATGAGACTAGAGACTCAGGACAACTTGCTAGTATCAAACAGCTAGCAAACGATGGATTAAAACCCAGGTCTGTTGGACATAAACACCTGTACTTTTCCCACTTTGTTTTACTGCCTCTCACTAAATAAGAGTACATATTCATCTATTCAGTGGTATTTATTGAATTTCTGTTATATGTATTGCATATAATACTGTGCTATGGACCGAGGTGGATACCAGATTTTGAGACACACTTCTGACCCTTAATTTATAGTTTGGAGAAAAGCATGCCAAAAACATTCAGGTTGCAATATAAGATAGTGTATGATTAATAGCTAAAATGGTGATATCCTGCAGTAATTACTGAAAGAGTTTATGCAAAGGGAATTTCACAATTGGCTAGAAGTGTGTCAGAGAGTGTCCTGTGAAGGGGGTGGATTTGTCTGAACTCTGGGCAGAGGGTGAACTTTGTTGAGGGTGGAGATTGTAGAGGCTGTTTTAGCCAGGGGTAAATCACATGAAAAGAGGCATGGAAGGCTGAAAGATGGGTTGGGGAAATAGCAGCAGGGTTGATTCGGCTCTAGCTGAAGTTTATAAATGTTGTTGGAGGTAAGGTTTTATGTAAATGGTGCCTCACTGGGGAGAACTATGAGGGAGTCATAGTCATAGTCACAGGGAGTCTTTGAAGAGTTGTTTGGGGTGGGGTGATACAATGAAAGTGGAAAGTATTACTTAGAGGGTAAGAGCTCGGCTTGACTTCATATTCTAACCTAAATTTCAGCTATGACTCTATCACTTCCTCACTTGTACTTCTGAATAAGTTAACTTTTTAAAGTCTGTTTCCCGTGAATTCGAAATAATAATAGTACTTACCTCATAGAGTTGTTGTGATGATTAAATAAAGTAATATGTGCAATGTACTTAAGACAGTATCTGGAACAGAGTAAACACAATTTAAGTGTTAGGTGTGATTTTATTATTACTGTTATTATTAAATAAAATTATGCATGTTAGTAACCAGTTCCTGGCACAGGGTTAATTGCAATTCTAGTCACCAGTAGAATGTGTATAGGATAAATGTTATTAACCAAGTTGTATTTTTATACCTCTGCACCTAGGTATAGGGAACATAAAACCTTTGAAGTTGTATTAATGTATGTAGATGAGCTATATAATTCACTTAGGTCTTTTTCCCATTGTATCATTTTTGATTACATATTATATATCATTCCTAATCCACTCCTGAGTTACTTCATTTTATCATTAAAAATAAGAGTGAAGAAGATATTCTGTGTTAAGAATCTGTCGTCAGAGGAGAGGGAAGGAGGTAGTGTTAGTTAAATCTCTGATGAAACAGCGTATCATAGAAGGAAGCTATAAAGATGCCATAGCAAAGAAATTGTGCTGTTGCTGAATTTAGAAACATTGTCTGTTTAACTTAGTTTCTTCAGGAAATTGTGTGCAACCTGAGGATGCTAACTAAGCTTCCGCTACAGGTATAAAGAATAAAAAAACTGCCTTCTCTGTTAAAATTTTATTCCGAGGGAAATTGTAAAGCCATTGAAGCATCAGGACTGACAGACTAGAAATGCATTCAAGTGAAGGCTCATTAATCTTTAAGAAGAAAAGCAAACATGTGTCAGAGAAGCAGTGTGGATTTGCAATATTAAAATGCCAGTGTCTTCAATTATTGTCATAAAGAACAATGGGAAATAATTTAAGAATGGACATCACTTACATATTTCTTTTAAGGTTAGAATAGTTACTCATTAAATCAGATGTTTTTAGTGACGATAACCTAACAAGTAGCTAATTGTAATTTTAAGTGAGGCTTAAGTTTAGTGACTTTATTAAAAATTATGTAGCTATGCATTGATTGGATTGATTTCACTAGAGAAATTGCTCTACAGGTGCTTACAAGTGCTGTTACTAGTGCTAATTAATAACGATTTGAACCTTTTTCTTTTAATTGGCATTTTTTTAAATAAAAAGAGAATTCCTGTAAAAACTTACATTTTCCCTATTTTCTGTATTCTTTGTGTTTCTTATAAATTGGCAAGGGACTAACTTTGCATATGGTCTGTTATTTTTGGAATAAGAGACTTTTTTTTCTTCTCTTCTTTCTGGTCTGCTTCCCTAACCTTTAACCACCCTGTTAACAGATGTTCATTTTATCCTTCTGCTCCGTCATTTTGAATAACTGGTTTTGAAAAAGGCCACCTTCTAACAGTGACTTAAATTTTCTTACGACAGCATCATTTAGGATTGTATAACTCTTATTCATCATGACAATTTTGATTCTTGAAGTTCATTTTATCTTTTTGGTTGAGTTCGTATCTGTATATAATACTGGATGGAAAGCCTGTCCTTACATTTTAAGTTATTGGATGATCATCTCTTCCAGACTGCTTAGCTTAATTTTTAGTTGGTTGACAATACCTTATGAAGCAGATAAAGCAGGTGTCTTTTACTTGAGGGAACTTTAGTGTAGGGATCCACAGATTTAGGTGCACTTAACAGATTTGGGTTCAAACTATAGATCTGCCTTGCGGTGCTGTTGGACAATTTACTTAACCATCTGAGTCTCAGTTCCTCAACCTTAAAATGGAGACTGATCATATGCTTTTTTTTTTTTACCTTGTAGGGCTGATGTAAATATTAAAGTACATGATTAGTGTAAAGTGTCTTGTACAGTCTGTGGAACATAGGGGTCAAAAATAGAGGCTTAACTGCCAAGGTGATCATTTTACCGGATTGGTCATGTAATTGTGTATGATATAGCAGCAGTGTTTACAATTTATATGAGCAGTTTCCTTAAATGAATTATCTGGGAATAAAGCACCTTTAGGATGAATTGTGGTCAGCATTTCAGTTGAAACACACTCTTAAGAGCTTGAATTTGATTCTCAGCAACCAAAGGGTACACAGTAGCTGTGATCTTAGCACATACTTGCCTATAGCCTATAGCCTGGTAGAGAGATAGCCCTATGGCAAGTTGTCTGTTATAAGTTATGCGTCTAGCTGTGCTGCAGCTATGGAGAATGATGAGCTGTTCATATGGCCCACTAGAAGTACCAAGACAGAGTCATAATTGGGTCGTTAGTCATTTATTCATTTGACAAATGTTTGAGAGCTTACTGTCCAGGCACTGTGATATGCACTAGGAATACAGCAGAGGACAAAACACGATATCTGCCTTCAAGGAACATGTAGTTACAAAACTGATAAGTGGTGAAACATAAGGCAAAACTGGTGTCATGTAGTGTACTGTAATCAGTCCAAGCTTGGCAAAGGGTTGAGAAGGAGTAGAAGTGGAGGTCAAGATTGGGGAAGGCTTCCTACCAGAGGTGCTGTTTAAGCTGAGTGCCTAGTGAGGGTAGAGGGTTTAAGAAGTTAAGGATGGTATTTTGAAAGTTTCATTCCATGAGTTCAGCATCTTATTTCTGAGAATAGGTTATTGAGTAAGCATGCTTGAACCTAATTTCCAGCAGAAAAGTGGGAAATCAGATTTCAGAGATCCTTTCTTTCTTTCCATATTATTGGGCATGGGGAGTAGACCTAACTTTGTGCTCTGGAAAGACAAGAGTCCAGGATCACCCTTGGAAGCTGACGGCCTTCTCTCTCACGGAGTTTTAGAACATTACCAGCAATGTATGTATTGAGTTTTTAAAATTTGGTTACAGTAAATATTTGTTGACTGAGTAGCAAATGGGATTGGCATGATCCTGGTCTGTAGCCCAACTTCAGCCTTAAGATCTGAGAGGCTCAGAGATTGGGTGAGCTAGTAGATAGTACTTAGAACATTGGGCTTTGGAATCAGTCAGCTGACTTAGTAACATTGGTTATTAAACATAAGTAAACATGAATTCCTATCTTGGCTCTGTCACTCACCCTATGGTATTGGGCAGTTAACTTAATGTCTCTGTTAAGCACTTTAAAGACATTCTTATTTAGTTTGAAAACAGTTCTCGTTGAAGCAGATGGTTCCTCAGGGATGAGAAACCCAAGACTCAGATGAGTTACATGCTTATTCTTTTATACATATATATGTGTGTGTGTGTGTATGTATAAATGTGTATATATACAAATATATATATATGCGTATGAGGGAGAATTAGTTTTACACTTTGGTTGGGATGAAGGAAGCCTTCCTGGAGAGGTAGCTTTTGAGATCGGTGGGCCTTTTTGGCAGATGCTTTATAGCATAGTGAGTTACAAAGAGCTGCAGTTCTGTAGACAGGTGGTCTGGTTTGAATCCTGGCTTTGCCACTGACTAGCTGCTTGATCTCAGATAAATTATTTCACTCCTTTGGACTATTGTTTCCTCTGTAAAATTGATATAGTCGCATCTTCCGCAGAGGGTTTTTCTTTCTTTTTTTTTTAACATCTTTATTGGAGTATAACTGCTTTATAGTGGTGTGTTAGTTTCTGCTGTATAACACAGTGAATCAGCTATACATATACGTACATCCCCATATCTCCTCCCTCTTGCGTCTCCCTCCCACCCTCCCTATCCCACCCCTCTAAGTGGTCACAAAGCACCAAGCTGATCTCCCTGTGCTGAGGCAGAGGGTTTTTGAGGATTAAATGAAGTGATGCATGTAAGATGCTTAACCAAGAGCTTGCCATACAGCAAGCACTTGCTATTATTACTGTGGCAACAAGCTCATGGTACTGTATTGCTGTCTCTTGAGTTCAGGACTCACTGTCATTGGTTTGATTGGAAGGGTAAACTCCCATGTTTATATAACACTGTACTTTTCAGAGTACTTCGGCAACTGTTAGTCAGTTGATCCTCACAGTAGCCTTGTGAGGCAGGCATATAGGGCAAGAGGTATCATTTTTCAGGAAGCAGAATCCACAGGGCCAGGGGAAAGACCTTTATGGCTGTTAGTTGACATTCCAACATTATAGCCCTGGTCTTCTGACTTACACTCTGCTTCTTTTTCTTTAGTTTTCTGTGAATAGAAGTCATTCAGCAGACCTGAGTTTGCATTTAATCACTGACATTTACTGGTTACATGATCTTGTCAGAGTTATTTGAGTCTGTTTTACCGTCTGTCAAGTGATGAAACTTTGAACCACACAGGATTGTCTGTCGTGCTAAATTTACTTTGCATAATGCTTTATAAGAATTGCTTTGTGCAAACTACTATATATAAAATAGATAAACAACGAGGTCCTACTGTATAGCACAGGGGACTGTGTTCAATATCTTGTAATAACCTATAATGGAAAAGAATATGAAAAAAATATGTATGTATAACTGAATCACTTTTCTGTATACCAGAAACTAACACAACATTGTAAATCAACTCTACTTCAATTAAAAAAAAAAAGAATTGCTTTGTGTAATGTTGTAGGGGAATGTGTATTAAGATGCAAGTTTATTCACTAATTGGTGTCTTATTTGCCTAGTGATAATGCCGGTAAGAAATATTCCTATTTCAGTATTGCCTTTAATGTTCTTATCCTGCTTTTTTGAGGGTAATATCTTTGATAGTGATGTGAGGACTCCATCTTGGAAAAACCTAGGAGACCTAGGAGTGTTTTGACGGGTTTATAATAACACTTCACAAAATAATTGAATTCATTTTTCACATTATTACTTGCATTGCTTGGTCTTTCCCTTTTGTTTGTCTCTGTCTCTCTGTTTCCCTTTCTCTCTCTCTCAGCTTAATATTACTCAGATGGTTGAACACTTTAAAGCTTTTCAGCTAATAATAAAGTACATCATTTTAGAAGTTTGAAGTTTGTTTCCCACTGGAAATTCACACAAGGGGATGCTTTTTACATATGAAGATCATTCTTCATGAGTGTTTATCAGTTATTTATATACTGTCTTCCTTGTGAACCTCTGTCAGAGGTAGGCAAATATATAGTTCTGTAAATACCATATTAACTGGAAATTACGAAATGTAGAAATTAAGTAGAACAAATTGTTTTTATATTCTTAATTTTTTCTTGAAATATTAAATATATACGTATGCATTTGTCTGTTAAGTGGTTGAGTTAGTTGTTATGAAAACCCCAATTTTAAGTTTTCTAATAACTGAGAATATCTGCATTAAGGAAGAAATTTTGCATTTTACTTGTTCTTTTTCTGTACAGAAGGTTGGGGAAAATTGCTGAGGCTAACTTGAAAGTGTCACTTATGAGTAAGAAGACTCTTTTGAGTTGGCATCTATATTTTAAGAGCTGGTGAGAAACAAGTCATTCTGTGAAAAGTAAGGATGTTTTCTGTGGATCATGGAAGTTTTGGTTCCCTTTCCAGTATGTAGCAAGCTTAGAGCACTTTACTACATTGCAGTTTCATGAATACTGTTGTACTGAATATACCATGAGTTGAGGCATAGTATGTGACTTTTACATAATAACAGGCATAATAACTTAGGATGCTATATCAGAAACTCATTTTTTGTTGTCCACATTAGGAAAATAGCTTAATAACTGTTTATAGCTGAGTGGTTTTGATTTAAATAAAAAAATTATACCCTAATCAGGAAGATCAAAACTCAGTTTAGTAAAAAATTTAACATAGGCTAAGAAGCTTTTTAAAAAATTGGATAATGTGCACAGAATTGGATAATGGACTAGACATAAACATTGTTTATGATATGCTCTCATTTGCCCATGGATAGTCTGTTTTTATATTATTTTTAAAAATTTAATAAGCTCCTGTGAACCCACCATCAGAACAGAAGCTAGCCCTTAATAACCTACATCTTACTTTATAGATTCCCCCAACCGTCCTTATCCCAGTTCCTACCCCCAACAGAATTCACAGCTGGAATTCTGTATTCATCATTCCCTTGCTTTCTGGTTTTGTATATACCTTTATTGTATTTATGGATTCTTAGACAGTATATCTTTTTATTCTGGTTTTAATTGTACAAAAAAGATATCATTCTATATGTAATCATTTGGGACATAGTATTTTCACTTAATATTTTCACTTAATATTGTACTGCTAAGATTTATCCATATTGCTGCATGTCACTGTAGTTCCATCACTTTGCTGAATAATAATCCATTGCATTAATATAGCATAGTGGTGTATTCATTTATTCTCCTTTGAATGGGCATTTTGCATGTTTTCCAGGATTTTGCTGTTTTGAACAGTTTTGCTATGAACATGCTAATGTACATGTCTTGTCTCTTGTACATGTGTAAGTTTCTCTTCATGTATGCTTAGGAGTAAAATCCCCGAGTAACAGAGTATGGGATTATTCAATTTGTGGAAATTATGCCAAACATTTTTTTCCCAACATCCATCATAAAAGTCCCTATGGATCTATACCCTTTCCAACACGTGGTATTGCCAGACTTCTTAATTTTTGCAGCTTTAATGGGTATAAAGTGGTTTTCATTTTTATTGGTCTTGTGGTGTTCCCCCCACCATGAAATGCTTATGACTTTTTTCTGTCCACCCCCTTTTAGAAAAAGTATTTATTTATTTATTTATTTATTTATTTATTATTTAGCTGCGCCAGGTCTTAGTTACAGCACACGGGATCCTCGTTGCAGCATGAGGGATCTTTTAGTTGCAGCACACGGGCTGTTAGTTGCGGTATGTGGGATCTAGTTCCCTGACCAGAGATTGAACCCGGGCCCCCTGTTGCATTGGGAGTCTTAGCCACTGGACTGCCAGGGAAATCCCTCCCCGCTTCTTCTGTGTTGTCTGTGCTTTTCATTTGGATTTTAAGTCATCTTGGTATATTTTTGCTACTTTTGTTGTATGTATGTTTTCCAGAAGTCTTTTCAATTGTAACTTTTTTTTTATGTCTTTATTGGAGTATGCTTGCTTTACAATGTTGTGTTAATTTCTGCTGTATAACAAAGTGAATCAGTTATTCGTATACATATATCCCCATATCCCCTCCCTCTCGTGTCTCCCTCCCACCCTCCCTATCCCGCCCCTCTAGGTGGTTACAAAGCACTGAGCTGATCTCCCTATGCTATGTGGCTGCTTCCCACTAGCTATCTGTTTTCCATTTGGTAGTGTGTATATGTCAGTGCCACTCTCTCACTTTGTCCCAGCTTACCCTTCCCCCTCCCCATGTTCTCAAGTCCATTCTCTATGTCCACGTCTTTATTCCTGTCCTGCCCCTAGGTTCTCCAGAACCTTTTTTTTAAGATGCCATATATATGTGTTAGTATACGGTATTTGTTTTTTTCTTTCTGACTTACTTCACTCTGTATGACAGACTGTAGGTCCATCCACTTCACTACAGATAACTGTTTCATTTCTTTTTATGGCTGAGTAATATTCCATTGTATATATGTGCCACATCTTCTTTATCCATTCATCTGTTGATGGACACTTAGGTTGCTTCCATGTCCTGTCTATTGTAAATATTGCTGCAGTGAACATTGTGGTACATGACTCTTTGAATTATGGTTTTCTCAAGGTATATGCCCACTAGTGGGATTGCTGGGTCGTGTGGTAGTTCTGTTTTTAGTTTTTTAAGGAACCTCCATACTGTTCTCCATAGTGGCTGTACCAATTTGCATTCCCATCAACAGTGCAGGAGGGTTCCCTTTTCTCCACACCCTCTCCACCATTTATTGTTTGTAGGTTTTTTGATGATGGCCATTCTGACTGGTGTGAGGTGATACCTCACTGTAGTTTTAATTTGCATTTCTCTAAAGATTAGTGATGTTGAGCATCCTTTCTTTTTTTTGAATTTTATTTTATTTATTTTTTTGTACTGCAGGTTCTTATTAGTTATCCATTTTATACATATTAGTGTATATATGTCAGTCCCAATCTCCCAATTCATCCCACCACCTCCACCACCACCACCATCACCACTACCACCACTTTCCCATACGATTTCCCACACCCAATCGTATGGTGTCCATACGATTGTTCCCTGCAGCTGTGTCTCAATTTCTGCCCTGCAAACTGGTTCATCTGTACCATTTTTCTAGATTCCACATATATGCGTTAATATACGATATTTGTTTTTCTTTTTCTGACTTACTTCACTCTGTATGACAGTCTCTAGATTCATCCACGTCTCTACAAATGACCCAATTTCATTCCTTTTTATGGCTGAGTAATATTCCACTGTATGTATGTACCGTGATGTTGAGCATCCTTTCATGTGTTTTTTGGCAATCTGTATATCTTCTTTGGATAAATGTCTATTTAGGTCTTCTGCCCATTTTTGGATTGGGTTGTTTGTTTTTTTGATATTGAGCTGCATGAACTGCTTGTATATTTTGGAGATTAGTCCTTTGTCAGTTGCTTTGTTTGCAAATATTTTCTCCCATTCTGAGGGTTGTCTTTTCATCTTCTTTATGGTTTCTTTTGCTGTGCAAAAGCTTTTAAGTTTCATTAGGTCCCATTTGTTTATTTTTGTTTTTATTTCCATTTCTATAGGAGGTGGGTCAGAAAGGCTCTTGCTGTGATTTATGTCATAGAGTGTTCTGCGTATGCTTTCCTCTAAGACTTTTATAGTGTCTGGCCTTACATTTAGGTCTTTAATCCATTTTGAGTTTATTTTTGTGTATGGTGTTAGGAGTGTTCTAATTTCATTCTTTTACATGTAGCTGTCCAGTTTTCCCAGCACCACTTATTGAAGAGGCTCTCTTTTCTCCATTGTATATTCTTGCCTCCTTTATCAAAGATAAGGTAACCATATGTGTGTGGGTTTATCTCTGGGCTTTCTATGCTGTTCCATTGATCTATATTTCTCTTTTTGTGCCAGTACCATACTGTCTTGATTACTGTGGCTTTGTAGTATAGTCTGAAGTCTGGGAGACTGATTCCTCCAGCTCCGTTTTTCTTTCTCAAGATTGCTTTGGCTATTCGGGGTCTTTTGTGTTTCCATACAAATTGTGAAATTTTTTGTTCTAGTTCTGTGAAAAATGCCATTGGTAGTTTGATAGGGATTGCATTGAATCTGTAGATTGCTTTGGGTAGTATAGTCATTTTCACAGTGTTCATTCTTCCAATCCAAGAACATGGTATATCTCTCCATCTGTTTGTATCATCTTTAATTTCTTTCATCAGTGTCTTATAGTTTTCTGCATACAGGTCTTTTTTCTCCTTAGGTAGGTTTATTCCTAGGTATTTTATTCTTTTTATTTCAAAAATACTACTAAAACTACTAGCTCTAGTAGTTTTCTGGTAGCATCTTTAGGATTCTCTATGTATAGTATCATGTCAGCTGCAAACAGTGACAGTTTTACTTCTACTTTTCCAACTTGGATTCCTTTGATTTCTTTTTCTTCTCTGATTGCTGTGGCTAATACTTCCAAAACTATGTTGAATAATAGCGGTGAGAATGGGCAACCTTGTCTTGTCCTGATCTTAGTGGAAATGGTTTCAGTTTTTCACCATTTAGGATGATGTTGGCTGTGGGTTTGTCCTATATAGCCTTTATTATGTTGAGGAAAGTTCCCTCTATGCCTACTTTCTGGAGGGTTTTTATCATAAATGGGTGTTGAATTTTGTCAAAAGCTTTTTCTGCATTTATTGAGATTATCATATGGTTTTTATCCTTCAATTTGGTAATATGGTATATCACATTGATTGATTTGTGTATATTGAAGAATCCTTGCATCCCTGGGATAAATCCCACTTGATTATAATGTATGATACTTTTTTGTGTGTGTGTGTTACGCGGGCCTCTCACTGTTGTGGCCTCTCCCATTGTGGAGCACAGGCTCTGGACGTGCAGGCTCAGTGGCCATGGCTCACGGGCCCAGCTGCTCCGCGGCATGTGAGATCTTCCCAGACCGGGGCACAAACTTGTGTCCCCTGCATTGGCACGCGGACTCCCAACCACTGCGCCACCAGGGAAGCCCTGTATGATCCTTTTAATGTGCTGTTGGATTCTGTTTGCTAGTATTTTGTTGAGAATTTTTGCATCTATGTTCATCAGTGATATTGGCCTGTAGTTTTCTTTTTTTTATGATATCTTTGTCTGGTTTTGGTATCAGGGTGATGGTGGCCTTGTAGAATGAGTTTGAGAGTGTTCCTCCCTCTGCTGTATTTTGGAAGAGTTTGAGAGGGATAGGTGTTAGCTCTTCTCTAAATGTCTGATAGAATTCGCCTGTGAAGCCATCTTGTCCTGGGCTTTTTGTTTGTTGGAAGATTTTTAATCACAGTTTCAATTTCAGTGCTTGTGATTGGTCGGTTCATACTTCCTATTTCTTCCTGGTTCAGTGTCGAAAGGCTGTGTTTTTCTAAGAATTTGTCCATTTCTTCCAGATTGTCCATTTTATTGGCATATAGTTGCTTGTAGTAATCTTTCATGATCCTTTGTATTTCTGCAGTGTCCGTTGTTACTTCTCCTTTTCATTTCTAATTCTGTTGATTTGAGTCTTCTCCCTTTTTTTCTTGATGAGTCTGGCTAATGGTTTATCAATTTTGTTTATCTTCTCAAAGAACCAGCTTTTAGTATTATTGATCTTTGCTATCATTTGCTTCATTTCTTTTCATTTATTTTTGATCTGATCTTTATGATTTCTTTCCTTCTGCTAACTTTGGATTTTTTTTTTGTTCTTTCTCTAATTGCTTTAGGTGTACGGCTAGGTTGTTCATTTGAGATTATTTTTTGTTCCTTGAGGTGGGATTGTATGTCTATAAACTTCCCTCTTAGAACTGCTTTTGCTGCATCCCATAGGTTTTGGGTCATTGTGTCTTCATTGTCATTTGTTTCTAGGTATTTTTTTATTTCCTCAGTGATTTCTTGGTTATTTAGTAGTGTATTGTTTAGCCTCCGTGTGTTTGTATTTTTTACAGTTTTTTTCCTGTAATTGATATCTAGTCTCATAGCATGGTGGTCAGAAAAGATAATTGACATGATTTCAGTTTTCTTAAATTTACCAAGGCTTGATTTGTGACCCAAGATATGATCTGTCTTGGAGACTGTTCCATGAGCACTTGAGAAGAAAGTGTATTCTGTTGTTTTTTGATGGAATGTCCTATAAATATCAATTAAGTCCATCTTGTCTAATGTGTCATTTAAAGCTTGTTTTTTCTTATTTATTTTCATTTTGGATGATCTGTCCATTGGTGAAAGTGAGTTGTTAACGTCCCCTACTATTAATGTGTTACTGTCAATTTCCCCTTTTATGGCTGTTAGCATTTGCCTTATGTATTGAGGTGCTCCTATGTTGGGTGCATAAATATTTACAATTGTTATATCTTCTTCTTGGATTGATCCCTTGATCATTATGTAGTGTCCTCTTTGTCTCTTGTAATAGTCTTTATTTTAAAGTCTGTTTTGTCTGATATGAGAATTGTTACTCCAGCTTTCTTTTGATTTCCATTTGCATGGAATATCTTTTTCCATCCCCTTTCAGTCTGTATGTGTCCCTAAGTCTGAAGTGGGTCTCTTGTAGTCAGCATATGTACGGGTCTTGTTTTTATATCCATTTAGCCAGTCTGTGTCTTTTGGTTGGAGCATTTAGTCCATTTACACTTAAGGTAATTATTGATATGTATGTTCCTATTACCATTATCTTAATTGTTTTGCGTTTGTTATTGTGAGTCTTTTCCTTCTCTTGTGTTTCCTGCCTAGAGAAGTTCCTTTAGCATTTGTTGTAAAGCTGGTTTGGTGGTGCTGAATTCTCTTACCTTTTGCTTAAAATTAAAATCTGTGAAGATTTTAATTTCTCTGTTGAATCTGAATGAGATCCTTCCTGGGTAGAGTCATCTTGGTTGTAGGTTTTTCCCTTTCATCACTGTAAATATGTCCTGCCACTCCCTTTTGGCTTGCAGAGTTTCTGCTGGAAGGTCGGTCAGCTGTTAACCTTATGGAGATTCACTTGTATGTTATTTGTTGCTTTTCCCTTGCTGCTTTTAATATTTTTTCTTTGTATTTAATTTTTGATAGTTTGATTAATATGTGTCTTGGTGTGTTTCTCCTTGGATTTATCCTGTATGGGACTCTGCGCTTCCTGGACTTGATTGACTATTTCCTTTCCCATATTAGGGAAGCTTTCAACTATAATCTCTTCAAATATTTTCTCAGTCCCTTTCTTTTTCTCTTTATCTTCTGGGACCCTTATAATTCGAATGTTGGTGTGTTTAATGTTGTCCCAGAGGTCTCTGAGACTGTCCTCAATTCTTTTCATTCTGTTTTCTTTATTCTGCTCTGCAGTAGTTATTTCCACTTTTTTTTTTTTTTTTTTTTTTTTTTTGCGGTACGCGGGCCTCTCACTGTTGTGGCCTCTCCCGTTGCGGAGCACAGGCTCCGGACGCACAGACTCAGTGGCCATGGCTCATGGGCTTAGCCGCTCCGCGGCATGTGAGATCTTCCTGGACCAGGGCACGAACTTGTGTCCCCTACATCGGCAGGCAGACTCTCAACCACTGCGCCACCAGCGAAGCCCTATTTCCACTATTTTATCTTTCAGGTCACTTATCCGTTCTTCTGCCTCAGTTATTCTGCTATTGATTCCTTTTAGAGGATTTTTAATTTCATTTATTGTGTTGTTCATCATGTTTGTTTGCTGTTTAGTTCTTCTAGGTCTTTGTTAAACGTTTCTTGTATTTTCCCCATTCTATTTCCAAGATTTTGGATCATCTTTGCTATCATTACTCTGAATTCTTTTTCAGGTAGACTGCCTATTTCCTCTTAATTTGTTTGGTCTGGTGGTTTTTACTTTGCTTCTTCATCTGCTGCGTATTTCTCTGTCTTCTCATTTTGCTTAACTTACTGTGTTTGGTGTCTCCTTTTCGCAGGCTGTAGGTTCAGAGTTCCTGTGTTTTTGGTGTCTGTCCCCAGTGGGTAAGGTTGGTTCAGTGGGTTGTGGAGGGGACTGGTGCCTGTGTTCTGGTGGATGAGGCTGAATCTTGTCTTTCTGGTGGCCAAGACTGCATCCGGTAGTGTATTTTGGGGTGTCTGTGAACTTATGGTTTTAGGCAGCCTGTCTGCTAATGGGTGAGGTTGTGTTCCTGTCTTGCTAGTTGTTTGGCATGGGGTGTCCAGCCCTGGAGCTTGCTGGTCGTTGAGTGGAGCTGGGTCTTAGCGTTGAGACAGAGATCTCTGGGAGAGCTCTTGCCAATTGATATTATGTGGGGCCGGGATGTCTCTGGTGGTGCAGTGTCCTGAACTCAGCTCTTCCACCTCAGAGTCTCAGGCCTGACAGCCGGCCGGAGCACCAAGACCCTTTCAGCCACACAGCTGGTAGTGTTGGAGGGTCTCCTGCAGAGCTGGGGGGTGGCTGTCACGTACCGCGAGGACAAGGACACTGGCAACAGAAGTTCTGGGAAGTACTCCTTGGCGTGAGCCCTCCTAGAGTCCTCTGTAACTTGTTCTTTCAACTTCCTTTAGGGTTTTTTTTGATGAACAGAAGTTCTAGGTTTTAATATACTCAACTATATTTTATTTTATAGTCAACACTTTTGTGTCTTTAAGGAATCGTTTGCTTTTCTTTTTTTCATTTTATATGCCAATATCTGTTAACATTAAAGCTGACATTTAAAGTCCTGAGATTGCGGTGGTAGAATAACAGTGAAGGAAGAAGATAGTTTAGGAAAATGAAAGCAGAATGAGAAGCATTTTGGCATATACCCATGTGTATGTATAACTAGCCATTGCTCATTCCCAACCCCCAATAGAAAATGAGTCATTTTTAAAAAGCTGGATTCACGTTTGTGCTTTAAACTCAGGTACCTGTGTAGGGATCACAGGTCTACTAGTCAGCATGACTTTTCCCTAAACTCTCACCAGCCTGTGTTTCTTGAATGATTTACCCTTTCTCTGGACTTTATTATATATTTCAGTTTTTTTTTTCGTGTCATGACTGTTGGTGAGAAAATGATTATGACCTTTGTGATTCATTCAGACAAATATTAAAAGGATGTTACATGAATGTGTTATTTATATTAGAAATTATTTCTATTCTTGAATTTGAAAATGGTTGGAATAAAGCTTAACCTAAAGAAATTTGTGGTAAAGCATTCTATAGTAAAACATTTTCAAAAATTATTTTTTCTATACCCTGATTTTAAATTTCAAAAAAGTGCTTCACTTAAATGCTATTCTGCTCCTCGTTCAGCTTATCAGAAGTATTGTATGACAGATACTCATATCTCCTGTCACTTCTATAAATGCACTCTGTTTTCTAGCAGGTTTGAATTCTGGAATCCCTTCATCTCCAGGGAATGTCTGCGCAAGCATACACCCGGATACACACACTCATAACAGACACCACCATATTCTTTCACAGCTATCCTTTTACATGCAGTTTCTGCTGCTGGGAGAACTTCTTGTGCTTTATTAATAAGGGTATAGTTGTTGCCATCACAGAAATAATCTGTATTGGTGTAGTGCTTTACCAAATGCTTTTATGTACATTTTCTCAACTTTAACCCTTACCTAAAGCCTATGTGTTTGGCAGGGCAAGTTTTAGTCCTACTTTGGGCTGGGCTAATACTAAGGCTCAAAGTCATAAAGTCAGCACTTTCCTGGTACATTAAGATGCTTAGTAAGTATTTATTGGATGGAGGAATGGAGGAATGAATGAATGGCTGTTTTCACCCTCATGCCTTTTGGATTACATCATGGCTGCAGATTTAGTTATACCCCAGCAGAGGACTTGGTATATAGTAGAAACTAGAATGTTTATTGACTACAACTTCCGCTTCTGGCTATGTTGGAGTAACGTTCTGGACTTAGCCTTCTTGCCATAAAAAACTGTAAAACTGGACAAAATATATGAGGCAGCTCTTTTAGCCTTTGGGCAACAGGCCTGTGATCTTGCAATTCATGGAATGAGCCCCATGATTGACCCTGATTTCTACCTGAAAACAATTTCCTGAGCTGGAGTCCAGGCAGAGCATTGTGGCCTTACTGTTATGAGCTCAGAATTTGGGACAGCTAAAATGTCTAGCATCTTCAGGGCAGGACCTTGGAGAAGAGGAAGATGTGTAGGAGGGGCGCTCAGATGATTGTGTGTGGGTCCCTTGTGAATTCTTGGCAGAGGGTTGGGCGTCCATGAATGAGAAAGACCAGAAGGGTGCCTTAGGGTTGGGAATGGAACAGAGATACTAGAGGTCATACAGCTGGGGGATATTGGAGCTCTGGCCCAGACGGATTTGAGAGACATGATGGACACCCCAGGCAACTGATGAAACACTGGAAAGAACATGAGATAAAGCAGGGATTGGCAAACCATGTCAGTAAAGTTTGTTAAAACACATCCACGCCCATCATTTACATATTGTCTGGTTGCTTTCACTCTACAATGCCAAAGTTCAGTATTTGCCACAGAGACATTAGGGCCGGCAAGGCCACAATATTTACTATTTGGCTCTTTAAGAAAAAGTTTCCTGACTACTGCCCTAGAGTTAAAGCCTATTCTAGACCTTCCCATAACAAAGCCTATGACCAAGTCTAGATCTTCCTGTAACAAAGCCTGTAAGGCAAAATCTGCAGGGGAGACAGAACTTGAAGGTTGAGTTCTCCCAGGTTAGAGAAACTTGGGAAGCATCTTGAACTTTACATAGATACCCTAACAAAAGTATTACTTGACTTTTTATTTAAAATTAGAATGTTTCTGAGCAGTATTGCCTTCTGTAGTGCTTTGGGACCTTTCTAACAGTGACAGTGGCTTAAGCCTACACTCTGATACTTTGAAAGTCTTTGGTTACTCCCCTGGACAAATTCTATGTAAGAATATGTCTCATTCCACTTTAAAAGAAAAACCCTGCAATCTTTCTTGATGATGGAACTTTCTAGGATCTTCTATCCAATGTCAGTATTTAGTTTACATTGAAAAAGTTGCTAATCCCCAAAGGCTAGAACCAGAGCTAAAGTAGCTTCCTACTTAAGAGGAACAAGCAAGGTTCCTTTTGTTTCTGAATATTTTAAATTTAAAAAATATTTTGAACTTACAAATTGTTTTATGCATATAGGCAAAACAGAATGTAACAAAAAACTGGATGCTCACCACACATAGCTTTTTTTACATGTTAATGTTTTGCCAAATTTGCTTCACTTTATTTTTCTAAGAAATAGTATCTCAGATACATACTGTGTGTTGTGTATCCCTCCCTGATCCTGTTCTGTCCCTTCTTTTCCCAGTGATAACTACTCTTGAATGTTTTGCCTGTCATTATGTTAGATGTTTTTATACCAACAAAGTGTGTGTGTTTGTATCTATAATTATATGTAATATTTTATGCATTTTCAAGTTTAAATACAAGCCATCATTTTGTACATATTATTCTGCAACTACTAGCTTTTCCACTCAACCTTGTTTTGAATTTAGACATGGTAAAATGTATCATTGTAATTCATTTACTACATGATTTGTATCTTCATTCTTTTGTTGATGGACATTTAGGTTTACAGTATTTTGTGATTATAAACAGTGCTAAAGTGAATATTGGTGTTATCTGTCTTACTGTGTTTATATATTGGAGTTTCTCTAGATAATGTAACCAGAAGTAGTATTGTTGCTTGTAGTATATCCACATCTTTGACCATCAGTTATTACTGAATTACTTCCCAAAATGGTTTTATCCTTTTATAATTTCACCTGCATTGGTTTGCACAATTATATCATGGGTACTCTAAAGCAGACACGTTGTACCTGAAGAAAATATGACATATGACAATCTCATTTTACTGCAGATAAATTGAGAGTTGGTTGTTTAGATTCTTTTTTTTTTTTTGCGCGCGGTACGCGGGCCTCTCACTGTTGTGGCCTCTCCCGTTGCGGAGCACAGGCTCCAGACGTGCAGGCTCAGCAGCCATGGCTCACGGGCCTAGCCGCTCCGCGGCATGTGGGATCTTCCTGGACTGGGGCACGAACCCATGTCCCCTGCATTGGCAGGCGGACTCTCAACCACTGCGCCACCAGGGAAGCCCGGTTGTTTAGATTCTTGATAAATTTATTCCTGTTTAAAAACCTTCTTATGGAAATGTTCAAACCTGTACAAGTAGAGAGAACCCCTGTGAACCATAGAGAAAACCTCCATCATCAATTTTCAGTAATTATTAACATATGGCAGGCCTTATTTCATTCTCCCTCATCCCCTCAACTAGATTATTTTAGAGATCACAGATTTTCATTTAATTTCATCTGTAAATACTTTAGTGTATATACTAATCTTTATATAGTATATATCTCCTAACCCCCCAAAAGAAACCCACAATACCATTGTCACCACACAATACCATTATCACCCTCCAGAAATAATTCCATAATGTTATCAAATATTCAGCATTCAAATTTTCCCAAATACCTGTTTTCTTGTTTTATCTACACTATTTAAAATATGATTACATTGTGAAAATACATACTTCTAAGGAATATATTTAAGCAGTGTCATATAAAGTGTACTGTTAGATTTCTGGTTTTTCATAGAATCATGTTTAAACAGATGGTACCTATAAAGTAATCTAGGTGTAGTCTAACCCTTTTACTTTATAAATGAAAGAATTGAGGCTCAGAGAGGTTGAAATTTATTTAAAATTGGCCAGCTCACTGTAGCAGAGTTGGAATTAGAAGGCAGATCTTCTGACCCTAAATCCATTGCTCTTACACTAATTACATTGTGTTGCCTGGTCTCATGTTTTTCATCAGTTTTCTAAATCTGGCATTTAAGTACTTTTTCCAGTGGCTTTTCATAAATATCAGACTACTGTACTGTTTGTACAGTACTAATCTTGTGATTTACAACAGGTTGTATTTTAAAAGGAGTTTGTGAAGGGTTGAATTATAATATCAACACTTGTGCCAAAGATACTGAGCTGTTCTGAAAAGCTGCTTGTCTTTTCTGACCTAGATACACAGTTTCCAACTGTGGCAGAGGATGCCAGAAAGGGAGAATGAGTGCTGGCAAGAGGCTGGAAATTAAATTATTATATTACTGAGGAATTAATATAGTTCTTCATTTTTAGCACTGTTGTATGTGAAATATTTTCTGTATTGCTGTAATACTTGGTGAATCTCTGTATTTTTTTGGCATTCAAGACCTATTGTTTATTTTGCTAAGGTGAAAACAAAAAGACTTCTTTTTGTTTTAAAGTTGGTAGTTTTTAACATTACTCCTTGTTTATTACTAGATTGCAGGTTCTGATGTCATTTTGCAAACCTAACTAATTAAGAGAAATAATCTTGTCCTTTCTATCTTCAGATATGGTTTCTTTGTGATGCTCTGTCCTGTAGCATAACAACAAAAAGTCTTTTGGGAACCAAAGACAATGTTTGAACCTTGTTTACCAAGGTGCTGATTTTCCCTTCAGTGTTAAGTGTGCTGCAGCGGGCACAGTAGGGCAGAGAATACTGTTTCTTGGCACATTCATTACCACTTTTTTCTTTTGATCAGAATTGTCACCAGATCTGTAAATTCTAAAGATACTCTGATGACCTCTATCACAGCCATTTAGTGAGAAGGCAAATTAATAGGTACTGAGGCACTTATAGTTCAGGTGCTACTTCATGTTTAATTGTGATTTAAAGGACTAGATCTTTTAAAGATCACTGTGCAAAATTAAATATATACCTGCTCTTTGATTTGCTTGTGGACACGGTGATATGAATCGTAAAGATGCTGGAGACCCAACCCGAGTTCTAGGGATAGCTCTGCCAATGTGTGATCATAGACAAATCATTTAACATCTTTGTATACTTGTGCTTTCACATTTAAAAAGTTTAAAAAAAGAAATTTATACCATTCTGTTTTTTACTACTTTTCAGGGCTGTTGTAAGCACTGAATGTGATGCTATATGAGAAAATATTTTGAGAAATTCATTTGAGTTTCTCCTTTGTGCCAGGTATTGTTCTATGTTTGCAAAACGAAAAGTAAGCAAAGTAAAGATATCATATGGCAATAGTAAATCCTATGGAGAGAACAGGGTCAGAGGTGTGCTGGAGGAGGGCCTGCTATTTTATATAGGGTAATCAGGGATGGGCTTATATGATAAGGTGACATTTGAGCAGACACCTGAAGAGGTAAGAGGAGTTGTGTGGTTGTCAGGGGTAAACTAGCTAGGTTCCAAGGGTGGGGAATTGTGTGCCTTGTTTGAGAAATAGCAAGGTACCAGTGTGGGTGGAACACAGTGAGTGAGGGAGGGGAGTGATGGGGGATGAGGCCAAGAAGTTAATGGGAATCAGATTATTGGAGATTTATAGGCCATTATGAGGTGTTTACTCAGAGACCAGAAGCATTGGAGGGTTCTGAGCAGAGGAATGACATGACCTAATTTTTTTTTTTAATTTTAATTTTATATTGGGATATAGTTGATTTACAATGTGTTAGTTTCAGGTGTACAGCAAAGTGATTTAGTTTTATGAATACATATATATCTATTCTTTTTCAGATTCTTTTCCCATATAGGTTATTATAAAGTATTGAGTAGAGTTCCCTGTGCTATACAGTAGGTCCTTGTTGACTAAATTTTAAAAAAAATATTTTATTTATTTATTTATTTGGTTGTGCCAGGTCTTAGTTGCGGCCAGTGGGCTCATTAGTTGTGGCTTGCTGGCTCCCCACTTGTGGCATGGGAACTCTCAGTTGCAGCATGCATGTGGAATCTAGTTCCCTGACCAAGGATTGAACCCGGGCCCCTTGCATTGGGAGTGTGGAGTCTCAACCACTGTGCCACCAGGGAAGTCCCTGATTTTCTATTTTATATATAGTAGTGTGTATATGTTAATCTCAACTCCTAATTTATCCCTCCCCCCCAACCATTCCCCTTTGGTAACCATAAGTTTTTCTATGTCTGTGAGTCTGTTTCTATTTTGTAAATATGTTCATTTGTATCATTTTTTAGATTCCACAATATAAGTGATATCATATGATATTTCTCTTTCTGACTTACTTCACTTAGTATGATAATCTCTAGGTCCATCCATGTTGCTGCAAATGGCATTATTTCATTCTTTTTTATGGCTGAGTAATTTTCCATTGTATATATGTACCACATCTTCTTTATCTATTTGTCTGTTGGTGGACATTGAGGTTGCTTTCATGTCTTGGCTGTGACATGACATAATTTAAATTTTAAAGGGAACACTGGTTACTCTTGCTGAGAATATACTCTAGGTGGGGAAGCAAGAGAACAAGGTAAAAGTGAAGGATTTGGTGATGGATCAGATGTGGATGTGAGAGGACGAGAGGTGTCAAGGATGACTCCCCCAGGTTTTTGGCATGAGCTGTTGTAGGATGGGGTATTTTCCTTCTTTTGAGAGAGGGAAGACTGGGAGTGAGTAGCAAAGATCGTTTTAGTTTTGTTTTTTTGAGGGAGAAGGTCACGAGTTGGTTTGGGACATATTAAGTTTAAGATGTTTATTAGACATCTAGGTGGGTATGTTGATTGTGTACTTGAATGTGAGTCTGAAACTCAGGGTGATATAAATTTGGGAGTCCTCGGTGTACACATGGTATTTAAAACATCAAGCCTGGATAATATTGCCAAGGGAGTGTGTGTAGGATAGTAAAGAGATTAAGAGTGAGGTGTGTGTCCAGAGGCACTCCAGCATTTAGGTTGTGGATATAAGAAAGAAGGGAGACGGCAGAGTAATTTATAAAGTAGGGGGAGAACAAAGAGGGTAGTGTACTGGATCGGAGCCAAGGGAAGTAAAATGGTTAAGCAGGGAGCAGTCAGCTGTGTCACCTGTTGCTGAGAGGTTGACTAAAATGAGGGCTGAGAATTGTTCACAGTATTAAACTCCATGGAAGTCCTATGGGACTTGACAAGAGCTATTTCAGTGGAGCATTGGGGTGAGAGGCTGATTGGGGTGAATTTAAGAGAGAATGGGAGGAGAGGAAATGGAAACCAGAAGTGTGAACTCAAAGAATTATGCCTTAAGAGGGGCAGAGAATCCAGCCGCAAGAGGTCAAGGGAAGTTATTCAAGAGAGACGAGGGGGGTGATTACTGGAGTGATATTCTTGAGGGGATAGGATCTAGAGGATTTGAGTGGAAAGATTTCTATTAGATAGGAATAGGGACAGTTCATTTGTAAAACAGGAAAGAAGGAAGAATATATGGGAAAAGATGCAGCAGCGTGGATATTTTGCATGAAATAGGAAGCAGGAGGATGACCAGTTGAATGCGAGGATATGGGAAGAAAATACAGATGTGATGAGACAAGAGAAGATGTGAAATAATCATTAGGAAAGTGGGAAGTGAATGAATATTTGTTTTTTTTTCAATGGGGCTCCTTGGACGTTGCAGGTGTTTAGCATCCCAGGGTACCAAATGCCAGGATTACCCACCTAGTCATTGTGACAACCAGAAAACTTTACCTCACGTTTTTAAATCCCCCAGGGTTGCAGTACCACCCCTGTTTGGAAACTGTTGATTATTGGGCCTTTTGAGGTTAAGTCATGAATTTAGAAAAAGAACTGGGACTTCCCTGGAGGTCCAGTAGTTAAGACTTCGCCTTCCAATGCAGAGGGTGTGGGTTTGATCCCTTGTCAGGGAGCTAAGCTCCCACATGCCTCGCGGCCAAAAAACCAAAACATAAAACAGAAGCAATTCTGTAACAAATTCAATAAGGACTTTAAAAATGGTCCACATCAAAAAAAAAAAAAAAAACCCTGAAAAAAAAAGAGCCAATTAACACTATTGTGTGATTTCCCCCTCACCCCCTGCCACATTCCAGGGTTACTGGTGGGGTTGTATAGTTAAGAGTGTTGGGTCTGATCAGGGTTGGGGTTTTGCCAGGGTAGGATAACAAAGGCAATTGCTGGTGAAAGTCAGTGATAGATGATGGATCGTGTCATTTCAGTTGGATAAGGACAGAAGTGAGGGCATGCAAAGGGGGAGGGACTCTGAAAGGTGGTTGGGTTAGTAGGTTATGGGCCCTGGTGGGGAGTGGGCACCTAGGGTAGGAAAGGAGATGAGAACATTGGAGGAAAAGAATACAAGGATTTTAGAATTTTAGAAGGACCATCTATGTGGTTCTGGAAATTACTAAGAATTATGCCAGGAATTAGAGATGAACTAAGTACTAAAGTCCTGAAGGAGTGGAAGGGAGTTTGGGGGATTAATCCAAGATGGGTGAAATAAGGCAAATAAACAGTGGAAATTGTGCTTATGGAAGAAGAGTCAGAAATTGCCTGTAAGTCACTATGATGATGACAGCCGTGGAAATATATGGGAAGAGATGGTGACATTTCAGATGGAGCCTTCTTGGATTCTACAGTTAATGGCACTCTCTAAGGGAAGAGAAATCTAGGGTTGAATTCAGATTTTTATTGAGCCTCTCCTGAGTGCAGTGCATGATAGTAGGTGCTGTGGAGATAAAGATAAGTAATTTCATTAAGGAGCTTGTGATAAAAGTAACTAAAACTGAGTAATAGAAATGTCGTAAAGGAAGTCGAAAAAGGACTGGTTGGCTCAAAGAAAGAAGAAATTATATTAACCTCAAGTGTTAGGTAAGGCTTCCTGGAAGGGTAGATTTGAGATGGACATTTGATGAACAGAACAAGGGCAAATCATAGTGGAGTAGGTTGCAGTCCAGGTAAGGGAAGGCTTTAACTTGGAGCTTAGCGGTAGCACATGGTATGGTATTCTGGGGAAGATTCATTATTCTCTTTTTGGCTGGAACTACAGTGATGAGAGAAATGACAGGGACAGAATTGCATTTGTGTTGTATTATGGAGGGCCTTGGTGACACCCAGTATTTGAGTGGAATGCCAGTTGTTTAGCTATTCAGTAGTCAATGAAAGTTTTTCTAAAATTTTATTTATTATTTTATTTCATTTAATTAATTAATTTGCACTGGTCTTAGTTGCGGCAGGTGGGCTCCTTAGTTGCGGCTCGCTGGCTCCTTAGTTGTGGCAGACGGGCTTAGTTGTGGCATTCATGTGGGATCTAGTTCCCTGACCAGGGATCGAACCCAGGCCCCCTGCATTGGGAGCACGGAGTCTTAACCCCTGTGCCACCTGGGAAGTCCCCATCATTGAAGGTTTTGAAGAGGAGCTTGATGTTCTCAAAGTAAAATTTTCCCCAAAGATGGGCTGAAGTGGGGATAGAATAGGAGAGGATAGATTCCTGTAAATAGTAAAACATGGCAAAACTATTCACAGTAGTATACAAGACTTCCATATCTTTGAGTTATAAACATCTTTAGTAGTAAAACAAGGACTGAAACTCAGGGTTTCCATTCTCATGCTGTATCTCTTTTCCTGTTTTGAATTCAGAGGGCTTGCCTCTTTTATGTTTTCTTTACATGGCTCTCAGAACAGCACAGCCTTCGTTTTCCTAGTATCTCTCAGGCACTTCTCTGGCTAGTTGTGCCTCTTTTTCCCGTTCATTGGTACACCTACTCCCTTGGTGATCTTGTGGCTTTGCGTACTACCTATATGCTGAAAAGTACCAAATTTATAACCTAATCCAGATCTCTCTTCTAAACTATAGGTTCATATGCTATAGTTGCCTACTTGTATATCTAATAATTATCTCAAGCTCAACATGTCCAAACCTGAATTCTTGTTCTTAATCCCCAAACCGCCTCTCCCTGCACCTTCCCGAACTCAGTTGCTCAGGCCAAAAACCTTGAAGTCAATCCTGACGCCTCCACCTCGCTCCCCCTCCACATCCATTCTACTAGGAAGACATGCCATCTTTCCCCTCAGAATATATCTATTCTCTGATTGCTAAACTTTCTTAGTGGTCTCCTTCCTTCCACCCTTGCCCTCTCTACAATGTATTTCAACATAGCAAGCATAGTGATCTTTTAAAAACATGAGTCAGATATTGTCAGTGCTCTGCTCAGAACCCTCGAAGGTCTCCGTGTCTCACTCAGAGTAAAAGCCATAGTCCTTAAGATGACTAGAAGGACCTCCTATATTAGGAATTGACAAACGGTGGCCCCTGGACCACATTTGGATCCATTGCCTGTTTTTGTGTGACCTGTGGGCTAAGAATGATTTTTACATTTTTAAATGGTTAAAAAAACCCTGATACTTTGTGTCATGAACATTATATGAAGTTGAAATTTCAGTGCCCATAAATAAAGTTGTATTGGAATACAGCCACACCCATTTGTTTGCACACTGTGTTATGGCTACATTTGCACTACAAAGGCAGAGTTGAGTAGTAGAGACCTTATGGCCCGAAAGCCTGAAGTACTTTTTATCTGGTCCTTTAAAGAAAAAGCTTGCCAACCTCTGCCCTGTATGATCTGGTTCCTCACTCCCACCCTCAGTCCTCATTGCCCTTCTCTCCCCACCCAGCCTACTCCAGCCATCCAGCCACAGTGGCCTCCTGTGCCTCTATCTGACCAGGCACAGTCTTCGTTTCCTGCCAGGAATGCTTGTTCCTGAGATCTCTGCATGGCTCACTCCCTCACCCCGTCAAGGTTTGCTCAGACATCACCTTCTCCATGAGGCCTGACCATCTATTTAAAATCGCACCCTCCTCTGTATAGTACCTGCATGTACTTGTGCTGTCCCCTGCTCTTTCTTTTCTATAGCACCTCACACCTTCTCACATACTGTTTAAATTACTTGTTTTTACATTTACTGTGTTTTGGTTGTTTCCCCAACTCTGGACTTAAACACAAGGGCAGGGATTTTTGTCTGTTTTGTTCACTGATGCATCCTAAGTGCCTAGAACAGTGGTTGGCCTATTATAGGTGCTCAATAAAGACTTGTTGAGATGCACTGAATTTTGGTTCTTTAACCAAATGAGTTGTCTAACTGGTGGATAGAGTTCTTTCACTTCTGTCACTGTTCCATCAGGAATGGGGAAGGGCTAGTGTGTGTGCTTTCAGTGAGGAGATGTGGTTTCCTGTCACCACTTCCTTGTATTGGTTACTTGATAACATCTTTTTCATCCTGCTCACTGACAGTAAGTGTTCAGAAAGCATTCTGATTGACCTAGCCGGCTTGTACAGTGCATTTTATGTTAGGGCTGCAGCCGTTGTGCCATCCTTGTTTAAACTGTTAATTGAGCAGGGACCTTTTGGCCTGAGCCTAGTGTTGCAAGGCTTCAAGTGATGTGGGATTGAGCTTTTCCATCATTATAGGTGTTTTGGGGTAGGGATGAAGAGCTGGATTTTTGGAGTAGGTATATGTAATTTATAGGTTTTTCAGTTTAGCATTCCCCTAATGCCGTTTTAATATAGAAAATAAAAGGAAATTTTCTGAGGAAAGTACGGAAATTCAGTATTCTTTTCACATTAGTATTGTACAGAAACTGAATGCCACCACGTAGGGAAAGTTTAGTTTATTTGAAGGGATTTGGAGGAAGTATTGAATTTATATGTATTTGCTCTTCTCTTAATTGGTTCATTTTCATATGCCCTGTGCTATCAAGCACAGTACCAAGTTACAGAACAGGCAATTAGTAAGTATGTATTTACTGGTAAATCTCTTTATCTTAAAGTAATCCTCTTGGCGTATCAGTGAGGTATCTTTTTCTAATTTTATTTGCCCATCTTTAATATAGTGGACATGTGATTGTTCTTTTGTAATGGAGAAGTAGAGCCTGGATATTTGATTTTCACATAGCTCCTTCTGGAGAGGTTGCAGATGTTAGTATTAGCAAAATTTAAAGTTTTCTATTCAGTTATTATTTTGAGAGTAAATAGTTTCTTGGATTCTATGTCACACTGTTTACAAGACATTATTTGGAATTTTTCAAGAAAGTAAGTATATTTAAATATTTTTTGCCTTAATTTTTAATATTTTCTCCTAATTTCATTTCAGAAAAATTCCTAAATATTTGACTAAATTTTATAGTTTGAATATAGAAAGCATCGTTATTCTCCAGTTTTGAGATTTGCTCCTAAGAAAAGGGTCTAATATTCATACATACAAAAACCTAGCTTTGTGGGCTGGGTAGCCTGACATCTAATGAAGCTCTCACCTTCAAAGGTCAGTTAAAAAGGACATACAACGCCACCAAAAATATGATCCATGAAAGAAAAATTTGATAAGCTGGGATTCATTAAAACTAAAAACTTCTGTTTTATGAAGGACACTCTTAAGAGGATGAGAAGACAAGTACCAGACTGGGAGAAAATCTTCGTAAAACACATATCAGATAAAGGACTGGTATCCAAAATATACAAAGAAGTCATAAAATTAAACAGACAACCCAATTAAAAAAAGGGTAGAAGACCTGAACAGACACCTCACTAAAGAAGATATACACATGGCAAATAAGCATATGAAAAGATGCTCAACATCATACGTCATCAAGGAATTTCAATTTCAGGTGATAGTGAGATACCATTACACACCTATTAGAATGGCTGAAGACCCAAACTTTGACAGCACCAAATGGTGATGAGGATGTGGAGCAGCAGGAACTCTCATTCTTTCCTGGTTGGAATGCAAAATGGTACAGCTGCTTTGGATGAGAGACAGTCTGGAAGTTTCTTACAAAACTAAACATAGTTTCATCATATGATCCTGTGGTCATACTCCTTGGTATTTACCCAAATGGGTTGAAAACCTGCACACGAATGTTTACAGCAGCTTTATTCATAATGGCCAAAACTTGGTAGGTGAATGGATAAACAAACTGTGGTATATCCAGACGGGAATATTTTTCAGTGATAGAAAGAAATGACATGGAGGAATCTTTTTTTTTTTTTTTTTTTAATATTTTTTTTTTTTATTTTTTTTTATTTTTTTATTTTTATTTTTTGCTTTATCACAAATTTAATCAGTTATATGTATACATATGTTCCCATATCCCCTCCCTTTTGCGTCTCCCTCCCACCCTCCCTATCCCACCCCTCCAGGCGGTCACAAAGCACCGAGCTGATCTCCCTGTGCTATGCGGCTGCTTCCCACTAGCTATCTACCTTACGTTTGGTAGTGTATATATGTCCATGCCGCTCTTTCACTTTGTCACAGCTTACCCTTCCCCCTCCCCATATCCTCAAGTCCATTCTCTAGTAGGTCTGTGTCTTTATTCCTGTCTTACCCCTATGTTCTTCATGACCTTTTTTTTTCTTAAATTCCATATATATGTGTCAGCATACAGTATTTGTCTTTCTCTTTCTGACTTACTTCACTCTGTATGACAGACTCTAGGTCCATCCACCTCATTACAAATAGTTCAATTTCATTTCTTTTTATGGCTGAGTAATATTCCATTGTATGTATGTGCCACATCTTCTTTACCCATTCATCCGATGATGGACACTTAGGTTGTTTCCATCTCCGGGCTATTGTAAATAGGGCTGCTATGAACATTTTGGTACATGTCTCTTTTTGAATTATGGTTTTCTCAGGGTATATGCCCAGTAGTGGGATTGCAGGGTCATATGGTAGTTCTATTTGTAGTTTTTTAAGGAACCTCCATACCGTTCTCCATAGTGGCTGTACCAATTCACATTCCCACCAGCAGTGCAAGAGTGTTCCCTTTTTTCCACACCCTCTCCAGCATTTATTGTTTCTAGATTTTTTGATGATGGCCATTCTGACTGGTGTGAGATGATATCTCATTGTAGTTTTGATTTGCATTTCTCTAATTAGTAAAGATGTTGAGCATCCTTTCATGTGTTTGTTGGCAGTCTGTATATCTTCTGTGGAGAAATGTCTATTTAGGTCTTCTGCCCATTTTTGGATTGGGTTGTTTGTTTTTTTGTTATTGAGCTGCATGAGCTGCTTATAAATTTTGGAGATTAATCCTTTGTCAGTTGCTTCATTTGCAAATATTTTCTCCCATTCTGAGGGTTGTCTTTTGGTCTTGTTTATGGTTTCCTTTGCTGTGCAAAAGCTTTTAAGTTTCATTAGGTCCCATGTGTTTATTTTTGTCTTTATTTCCATTTCTCTAGGAGGTGGGTCAAAAAGGATCTTGCTGTGATTTATGTCATAGAGTGTTCTGCCTATGTTGTCCTCTAAGAGTTTGATAGTGTCTGGCCTTACATTTAGGTCTTTAATCCATTTTGAGCTTATTTTTGTGTATGGTGTTAGGGAGTGATCGAATCTCATACTTTTACATGTCCCTGTCCAGTTTTCCCAACACCACTTATTGAAGAGACTGTCCTTTCTCCACTGTACATTCCTGCCTCCTTTATCAAAGATAAGGTGACCATATGTCCGTGGGTTTATCTCTGGGCTTTCTATCCTGTTCCATTGATCTATCTTTCTGTTTCTGTGCCAGTACCATACTGTCTTGATTACTGCAGCTTTGTAGTATAGTCTGAAGTCAGGGAGCCTGATTCCTCCAGCTCCATTTTTCGTTCTCAAGATTGCTTTGGCTATTCGGGGTCTTTTGTGTTTCCATACAAATTGTGAAATTTTTTGTTCTAGTTCTGTGAAAAATGCCAGTGGTATTTTGATAGGGATTGCATTGAATCTGTAGATTGCTTTGGGTAGTAGAGTCATTTTCACAATGTTGATTCTTCCAATCCAAGAACATGGTACATCTCTCCATCTATTTGTATCATCTTTAATTTCTTTCATCAGTGTCTTATAATTTTCTGCATACAGGTCTTTTGTCTCCTTAGGTAGGTTTATTCCTAGATATTTTATTCTTTTTGTTGCAATGGTGAATGGGAGTGTTTCCTTGATCTTTTTTTAAAAATATTTATTTATTTATTTTATTTATGGCTGCATTGGGTCTTCGTTGCCGCGCGCGGGCTTTCTCTGGTTGTGTTGAGCAGGGGCTACTCCTCGTTGTGGTGCGCAGGTTTCTCATTGCCGTGGCTTCTCTTGTTGCTAAGCACGGGCTCTAGGCACCTGGGCTTCAGTAGTTGTGGCACGTGGTCTCTAGAGTGCGGGCTCCAGATCGCAGGCTCAGTAGTTGTGGCGCACGAGCTTAGTTGCCCTGCGGCATGTGGGATCTTCCCAGACCAGAGCTCGAACCTGTGTCCCCTGCCTTTGGCAGGCAGATTCTTAACCACTGCTCCACCAAGGAAGTCCTGGCATGGAGGAATCTTAAGCGCATATTGCTTAGTGAAAAGACTACATACTGTATGATTTCAACTATGTGACATTTGGAAGAGGGAGGGTCAGATAGGTGGAGCCTGGGATTTTTAGGGCAGTGAAACTGTTCTGGATGATTCTGTAATGGTGGGTGCATGTCATAATCCTTTTGTCAAGACTCAGAGAAGGTATAACACAAAGAATGAACCCTGATGTAAACTGTGGTCTTTAGTTAATAATATTGTATTAACATTGGTTCATTAGTTGTAACAAATGTACCACACTAATGCAAGATGTTAATAATAGGGGAAACTGTGTGTGTGTGTGTGTGTGTCTGTGTGTGTTAGGGAGAAGTGGTATATGGGAGTCTTTCTATTTCCCACTCAATTTTTCTGTAAACCTAAGGCTGCTCTAAAAAAACAATGTCTATTAATTGAAAAAATAGTAGTTAATAAAAAAAGTGATACACAGGCACACACATGCCCATATATACACACCCCACCCTCTGCATACAACTACCCTTACTTAATAAGTAGAACACAGCTAATGTTTTTCTGAGCTCTGTTTTTCAGAGAAATATATATCTGATATATATATATCAGAGAACGTATATCTGCTATATAATCAAAACATTTTATTTGATACTTGAGGTTTTTTCCCTTCTGAAGCCAGATATTGAGCATATACTATATGCCAGATACTCTTCAGTATTTTTAATAACCTGTCTCATTTAGTTTGAAGTAAATACTGTTCACCTCATTGCACAGGTGAGAAAGCTCTGGCTAAGAGAAGTGAAGTGGCAACGAAGTTGGTAGTTGAATCTAGACCTGACTCCAAAGCCTGTGTCCTACATGGCCTTTGTAATTCACAGACTTTTTTTTGTTTGTTTTTTTGCGGTACGTGGGCCTCTCCCTGTTGTGGCCTCTCCCATTGTGGAGCACAGGCTCCGGACGCGCAGGCCCAGCGGCCATGGCCCACGGGCCCAGCCGCTCCGCGGCATGCGGGATCCTCCCGGACCCGGGAACGAACCCATGTCCCCTGCATCGGCAGGCAGACTCTCAACCACTGCGCCACCAGGGAAGCCCTAGACATATTTTTTGAAAGAGCTAAAGTTTATCCACTAACATAAGTGTAAGTGCCTTTAGAGCAAAAATATTATGGAAAGGGATTGTCTTGTTTTGAATCTTAGCTCTGGTATGTACTTTTGCTTTGTGATTTTAATTAGATTATATTGTCTCTTTATGCTCTAGCTTACTTATATGTTAAGTGGAGATATTAAGATTGTTGTGGGACTTCCCTGGTGGTCCAGTGGTTAAGAATCTACCTTCCAATGCAGGGGACTCGGGTTCAGTGCCTCGTTGGGGAACTAAGATCCCACGTGCCACAGGACATCTAAGCCCGTGCGCCACAGCTACTGAGCCTGTGCGCTCTGGAGCCCACACACTGCATGCCGCAGTGAAGATCCTGCGTGCCGCAACTGGGACCCTATGCAGCCAAATACATTTAAAAAAAAAAGATTGTTGTGAGGATTAAATGAATTAATATATCAAAAGCTCTTAGAACAGTGCCTGGTACAGAATGTGAGTCCCATAACTGTTAGCTGTTAATTAGTAGTGGAATATTTTCTCACTGTATAGGTTAAGGAAACTGAGACCCAAGGAAATTAAGTGATTTTGAGTCACAAAACTTTCTAAGGTCACAGAGCTATTAAATGGTGAAGTTGAGTCTTTTTTTAAATTTCAAGGCCAGAATTTTATCCACTAAGTTAATCATTTTTTTAGAGAGAAACTCTTTAAAAATGTGTTGCAGTTTCTATCAGCTCACAGTCTACCAAATATAGCTTTTTTTTTTTCAGTCAGATATAGTAGGGAAAAGTCATTGGGCTATGACTTAGGTTTTGGACCATGCTTTGTCCCTGATTAGTTGTGTGACTTCTTTAATATCTCTGATTGTAGTTCACTTTAAACTGAGGGGTAGGTGGAATTGGACCAGATGATTTCTAAGTTCCTTTTACAGCATCGACAGAATATGATTCTGAGATGATATAATGAATTATTGCACTATGCTATAATACCCTGAAGTTCCTAGAGCTGCTTTTTAAAAAATTTTTTTTAATTTTTAATTTTTTATACAATTTAAAAAGGCTACACTCCATTTACAGTTATTACAAAATATTGGCTATATTCCCCGTGTTGTACAGTACATCCTTGTGGCCTATCTTATACCCAGTAGTTTGTATTTTATACCCAATAGTTTGTATCTCCTACTCCCCCACCACTGTTTTGTCCCTCCACCCCCTGCCAGTAACCACTAGTTTATTCTCTGTATCTGTGAGTCTGCTTCTTTTTGTGTTATGTTCACTAGTTTGTTGTATTTTTTAGATTCCACGTATAAGTGATATCATACAGTATTTGTCTTTCTCATTCTGACTTATTTTACTTAGCATAATGCCCTCTAAGTCCATCCATGTTGCAACAAAGGGCAAAATTTTGTTCTTTTTCTATGGCTGAGTAGTATTCCATTGTATTGGGTTGGCCAAAAAGTTCCTTCGATTTTTAAGTAAAAATAAAAGACACATTTTTCACTTTCACCAAGAACTTTATTGAACAACATATTCACCATTTTGTTCCACTACCTTCTGCCATTTTTCAGGCAAATTCATAATTCCATCTTCCCAAAACTTTTTGTATTTTTGAGCAAAGAACTGTGAGCAAAGATGCCTTTTACCATCTTCCAGGGAATTGAAATTTTTTCCATTAAGAGAATTTTGTGAAGACCAAAATAAATGGAAATCCGAAGATTCAATGTCTGATGGATATGGCGGATGAATCAGAACTTCCCAGCCAAACAGTAACAGTTTTTGCCTGGTCATGAAAGAAACATGCAGTCTTGTGTTATCCTGATGGAAGATTATGCGTTTTCTGTTGACTAATTCTGGACACTTTTCGTCAAGTGCCGCTTTCAGTTGGTCTAATTGGGAGCAGTACTTGTTGGAATTAATCATTTGGTTTTCCAGAAGGAGCTCATAATAGAGGACTCCCTTCCAGTCCCACCATATACACAACATCACCTTCTTTGGTGTGGTTGGTGGTGGTTCATCTCGCTTGCCCCATGATCTCTTCCATTCCACATTATTGTACAGTATCACACTTTTCATCACCCATCACAATTTGTTTTAAAAACGGAACGTTTTCATTATGTTTAAGTAGAGAATTGCTGCATAAATACGGTCAAGAAGGTTTTTTTCGCTTAACCTATGTGGAACCCAAACATCAAAGTGATGAGCATAACCAAGCTGGTGCAAATGATTTTCAGTGCTTGATTTGGGTACTTTGAGTATGTCCGCTATCTCCCACGTGGTATAACGTTCACTGTTCTCAAGTATTGTTTCGATTTGATCGCTATCAACTTCAACTGGTCTACCTGACCGTGGAGCATCGTCCAGCAAGAAATCTCCAGCACGAAACTTTGCAAACCACTCTGACACGTTTGATCAGTCACAGCACCTTCTCCGTACAGTGCACAAATCTTTTTTTTTTTTGCGTTTCAGTGCGTTTTTACCTTTCTTGAAATAATAAAGCATAATATGCCGAAAATGTTGCTTTTTTCTTCCATCTTCAGTATTAAAATGGCTACACAAAAATTCACCCATTTTGATAAGTCTTTATTTAAAACTCCAAGTGTTTTTAATTTTTTAAGTTTTAAAATTATTTATTTATTGGCTGCGTTGGGTCTTCATTGCTACGTGTGGGCTTTCTCTAGTTGTGGAGAGCGGGGGCTACTCTTCGTTGTGGTGTGTGAGCTTCTCAGAGTGTAGTCTCAATAGTTGTGGCACACGGGCTTAGTTGCTCTGCGGCATGTGGGATCCTCTGGGACCAGGGCTCAAACCTGTGTCCCCTTAAGTCTTTTTTTAAATGCACGCTGATATGACAGCCGTCACATACAATCTAACAAAACTGTTTTGAATGAAGTTAAAGACAACTAAGTGCTACTAGAGCTGTCTTACAGGAAAAAACCAGACGAACCTTTTGGCCAACCCAATACATGTATACCACATCTTCTTTATCCATTCATCTGTTGGTGGACACTTACGTTGCTTCCATATCTTGGCAATTGTAAATAATTCTATGAACATTCGGGTGTGTATCTTTTCGAATTAGTGTTTTTGGGTTTTTTTAGATGTATTCCCAGGACTGGAATTGCTGGGTCATAATGTAGTTCTATTTTTAGTTTTTTGAGAAACCTCTACACTGTTTTCCACAGTGGCTGCACCAGTTTACATTCCGTCTAACAGTGTTTGAGGGGTCCCTTTTCTCCATGTCCTCGCCAACATTTGTTATTTGTGTTCTTTGTGATGATAGCCATTCTGACAGGTGTGAGATGATATCTCATTGTGGTTTTGATTTGCATTTCACTGATGATTAGCTATGTTGAGCATCTTTTCATGTACCTGTTGGCCATCTGCATTTCCTCTTTAGAAAAATGTCTATTCATTTCTTCTGCCACTTTTAAATTGGGTTGTTTGTTTATTTGATATTGAGTTGTGTGAGCCATTTACATATGTTGGTTATTAACCCCTTATCCATCATATGGTTTGCAAATATTCTCTCCCCTTCAGTAGATTGTCTTTTCGTTTTGTCGATGGTCTCCTTTGCTATGCAAAAGCTTTTAAGTTTAACTAGGTCCCATTTGTTTATTTTTGCTTTTATTTCCTTTACTTTAGAAGACGGATCCAAAAAAACATTGCTGCAATTTATGTCAAAGAGTGTTCTGCCTATGTTTTCCTCTAGAAGTTTTATAGTATCCAGTCTTATATACAGGTCTTTAATCCATTTTGAGTTTATTTTTGTGTATGGTGTTAGAGAATGTTCTTATTTTATTCTTTTACATGCAGCTGTCCAGTTTTCCCAGCACCACCTACTGAAGAGACTGTCTTTTCTCCATTGAATATTCTTGCCTCCTTTGTCATACATTAACTGACCATAAGTGCATGGGTTTATTTCTGGGCTGTCTACCCTGTTCCATTGATCTATGTGTCTGTTTTTGTGGCAGTACCATACTGTTTTGATTACTGTAGCTTTGTAGCACAGTCTGAAGCCAGGGAGCTTGATTCCTCCAGCTCTGTTCTTTCTCAAGATTGTTTTGGCTATTAGGGGTCTTTTGTGTTTCCATACAAATTAAAAAAATTTTTGTTCTAGTTATGTGGAAAATTCCATTGGTAATTTGATAGGAATTGTATTGAGTCTGTAGATTGCCTTGGGTAGTATGGCCATTTTAATAGTATTGATTCTTCCAATCCAAGAACATGGTATATCTTTCTGTTTGTGTCATCTTCAGTTTCTGTCATCAGTGTCTTGTAGTTCTCAGAGTACAGATCTTTTGCCTTCTTAGGTAGATTTATTCCTAGGTATTTTATTATTTTTGATGCGATGGTAAATGGGGTTGTTTCCTTAATTTCTCTTTTTGTTACTTCATTGTTAGTGTATAGAAATGCAACAGATTTCCGTATTAATTTTGTATCCTGCAACTTTACCAAATTCACTGATGAGCTCTAGTAGTTTTCCATGTATAGTATCATGTCGTCTGCACACAGTGATGGTTTTACTTCCTTTCCAGTTTGGATTCCTTTTATTTCTTTTTCTTCACTGATTGCTGTGGCTAGGACTTCCAAAACTATGTTGAATAAAAGCGGCGGGCTTCCCTGATGGCGCAGCGGTTGGGAGTCCGCCTGCTGATGCAGGGGACGTGGGTTCGTGCCCCAGTCCAGGAGGATCCCATGTGCCGCGGAGCGGCTGGGCCCGTGAGCCATGGCCGCTGGGCCTGCGCGTCTGGAGCCTGTGCTCCGCAGCGGGAGAGGCCACAGTGGTGAGAGGCCTGCGTCCCGCAAAAAAATTCTTAAAAATTTAAATAAATAAATAAATAAATAAAATAAAAGCGGCAAGAATGAGCCCAGAGCTTCTTGATGTATAGGTAGGGTGGTTACTCTCCATACTGATGACTGAAAAGTGCTATTGGTGATCCACAGTTTCTCCACTACATCAGCTTTTACTTAACATTCTTCCCTCTTTTTCTGCTTTCAGTCAACTTTCTTAATATGTTTGACTTATTGGTTTTACCTTTTTATAGTGAGCAGCTTGTGGACTTTGTTTTCAGTTCTCACCTGTGAGCAGTTCAGTTCAGTTCTCATCAGTGCAGCAGTCTTTGGCTGCAGGATTCACAGCTAAGTACTGAATGGTTGAATCTTCTAGAATGGAGTAGGGTTGGGAATGGGAAGTGCCAAAGACTCTAAATTGTATAGTGCAATCTTTATACAAAAGGTATAATTTTAGTGACAGGAGGATCTTTGAGATATCTCTTACCATGGGATCATGTTTTAGTTTGTTTCTTAACTTTGTTGTATAAAAGGACCCTATGAATTGCAGCATTATGTGTTCCCTCCTTACCTTGATTTGATATGTGTAGTAATCAAAGTAAGTTCTATCTATTAGTTGTTATATAATTTAAAAAAAATCAGTCTTCACTAGCTTATTTCAGGTGGATTTTGTAAGTCAGTGTCAGGGAAGTTGGTTATAAGATATGAATAGTGTTGCATGTAGGTCAGAACTGAGTATCATTTGACTATAAATGTGGGTCTGTTTTTTCATTTGTAGTATTGGGGAGAGTTAAATGTCACCTTTAACTTTCCTGGTCCCAAGAATTCAAAAAGGATTTTTTTCTTTAAGAGAGCAACTGATAGAAAATTATTGTAGATAAAAGTAAAAGGGGGTTTCATTATTTAAGGGAAAATTTAAAGGAAAGATATTGAGATGAAGAGGGAGCTCTTTCTTTGTGGGTGTTTACATATCCTGTGGTGTGTGTTACTCATGATAACCATGTAAGGCATATGTTCTATTTTAATGGTCTCTCTCTAGTTTTTTTGTTTTTTACCACTGGGCTTATATAAGGACTTCAGTGCTCAGAAAAGCTTATTTTTTACCTTATCTGGAATAAAATCTTATAAAGGTGGAACAAAGGGGTAATAGAATGGTGTTTAGGCCTCTGGGCAGAAATATACTGTGGGATTCTGGTGAGAGTCATCCATGGGTAATGAAATCAGGATTTAGTGAATATTCAGGAGTCTGGCATAACAGTGCATATAGGTTGAGAGGGAAGTAGGGTCTCTTAGAGGTTAGGGGAGCAGAGCCAAAAAAGCATTCTGAATTTTAGGGCTAAAATGACTAAAGATGAAACATGGTCCCAACATTTGCTGTAAATCTGATGGCAGCATCAAATGGAAAAGCTTCATGGTTACAATCAACAGTGTTATATTTTCAGGTGTCTTATCTACTTTTCAGATAGATCTGACTAATGCCAATTTCTGTTGAAAATCTCATGGTTAATTGCAACATTTTTGCCACCAGTAGTAGTATTACTTTTTCAGGTTGTACTTCTTTAATGAATCTGTGTCTGTTAACGTATTCATCTCATTGAGTGCAAGTCAGCCAGCTGCCACATTGTGGCTACCAGGAGGCTTATTTTTCTGGCGGTATCTTAGGCTCTTGGGCCCAGGCCTTCAAAGGATGTATTAGTTTTTGTTTAAAATGAAGTAATTTTCCTCTATAAAGATTGTTTCATTTTAGTCAATAACATGTTTATGGGTTCCGCACTCTGATATGAAACTAATTGTAAATAAGCATTTTTGAAACGTTGTTTTTCTTTTTCTCTTGCAGGTGTATTCTAGAGAACAAGTCTTCAAACACCTTTGCCATATTGACTCTGAGCTGTCAGGGGACTCAGGCTTATGAGGAGGTACTGTCACAGAAAACAGTGTCTAGTGAAGACGACAAGAAAGAGGGAAAAGGATCGGAAGAAGAAGCTAAAATACTGTAGAAAACCATGGTAGGTTATTATTTATGTTTCCTTAATTTAGTTACCAAAGATCTCAGTTGCTTAAAGTTGGAACCGTTAACAGTGAGGGCAAGTGAAAAACTGGTGGTAATTTTTTGCTCCAGTGTATCAGCTAAAGATGGCATTCTACTATTTAAGCAAAGCAAATGAGTTCAGATTTATTACGAGCCATTTAAACCACAAGATGGAGCCCCATGAGCCTGCAGGCTGTAAATTATTAAATACAAAGGAAGAAATGCTCATAAATAATATTTTCTAATAAAACTGGCATTAGCAAACTGATACAAATGGCTAAGGTGACCTTGAACTTGAAATTATGTAATTTTTCTCTAGCTTTCTACCTGAAACTCAGTTTTTTTCCCATGGAAATTAAAAATCCTGAACCAGTCCTTTAAGTAATGATATGAAGGGTTTGGAGTTTATAAAATGTGTGAGTATTTAACTCAAAAAGACACCTTTTTTCACATGCTTTTAATTTTAAAATAATAAGGTCAGGTGTTGAGTGTATTGGGGGCACTGAACTGAATATCATGGAAACCTTGCTTTTTGTGGAAAGTTAATACTTAAATTGAATTTGAGACGTTAGATGAGGTCATAACATCTGGTGCCTAACTTTTTAATTGGTAAAATGTGCTGAATATTTTTCTCCTCGTATTTTGGTTCTGGAGGATGCTGTGTGAATTTTTCCATAAGTGAGAAAAGGCTTAAAAAAGATGTTGTAAGTGAGGGAAAAAGCACAAAAATACTAATCATCAGTATGTTTGAAATATGTTGTTTAGCAAGTCTGATGGTATTTCTTTAAATGAGATTTGATTTTTAAAAAATTTGTTTTAGAGGTTATAACTTAGTTGACTTACTCTTTTTTTTCTTTTTTTTTTTTTAGTAAATTTATTTATTTATTTTTGGGTGTGTTGGGTCTTCGTTTCTGTGTGAGGGCTTTCTAGTTGCGGCGAGCAGGGGCCACTCTTCATCGCGGTGCGCGGGCTTCTCACTGTCGCGGCCTCTCTTGTTGCGGAGCAAGGCTCCAGACACGCAGGCTCAGTATTTGTGGCTCACAGGCCTAGATGCTCCTCGGCATGTGGGATCTTCCCAGACCAGGGCTCAAACCCATGTCCTCTGCATTGGCAAGCAGATTCTCAACCACTGCGCCACCAGGGAAGCCCAGTTGACTTACTCTTTAAAGAAGGAATTCTACTAATATTTTAGTTCTGGATGGTGGGGAAAAATGTTAACTTGGGATTTTCTCTGTCATTTACGTTTATGGTGAGATGTGAAAAATGACACTGTAACTTGTGTTTCTTCCCATATGAATTATTTGCCTTTTCAGCTTATTTATCTACTATAGTCTTGATATTCTTAGAACTTAAAGAAATGCTTTATATGTATTACTTGTCATAGTTGATGAAAACTCCTTTCCTAGTTTATTCATTTTAAATGTAGCTTTAGATGTCTGGTGTAGAAATTTTGTGTTTACGTAGTTTAATTGGTCAGTAGGTGTTTTCCAGTTTCTCCTGTTCCTTTGCCTTAGATCTCAGGTTTGAAAGAGAACTTTCTGTTTCTGCATAGTTCTTCCAATTAATTTTTTAATACTTAAAATCAATATGGAGTTTATTTGGGTAAATAAGGTAGCTTTATTTTTTGGGGGTGGTAATACCATTCATTCAGTTCTTTCATCACTGTTTCATGATGCTTGTCCTATCACATCCAGTAGATTCTTGGATTTAACATTGGCAGTCTTATGTTTTTTGTGAGAGAAAGGCCAAAGGTTTGTGTTGGGTAGCAGTATGTAATTTTCCTAAGGTGTGGCCAGTGTGCAGGACTGAGTAACTTAATTTAGTAACTTAGTAACTCATCATAAAACTAAATGACAGAGAAAATCTCAAGTTAACATTTTTCCCCCACCATCCAGAACTAAAATATTAGTGGAATTTTTTTTTTAAAGAGCAAGTTAACTATCAATAAGTTATAATCCCTAGAACAACCTAGCATCTCCAATTTGTTACATGGCTCTTTTGTTTTCTTGTTAACTTATTTTGGGATATATAAGTAAATCTCATGAAGTGGTTAAAAAGTTTTTTTCTTTGTAGCAGAAGACTTCTCCAGTTGGAAAACTGGTCATGGACTTTGAGAGCAAGAAAGAAATCTAGACGGAGATGGCTTTTATCGAGAAAAAAAGAAAGCTTCATGATTGATTTTAGTAACTTTTATTATGTAATAATTGAGGGTTTCAAAGGATTACTTACCTTTTTAGTTATAGCTTGCTTCATTTTGTAGGTGACAATGATACTGTAGTATTAATTTACTAGTGTCCAAATTAATCTGATTTTAAAACACTGACATTCAAACAAAAACAAAAGAGACAAGACTGATAAAGCGTTGCAAATATATTATTTTGCAGTAAAGACTTTAAAACAAAATATTTACTGTCTGCTAGCATACATAATTTCATGTAAGTTAGAGCACTGTAGCCACCCTTTAAGTCAAATACTTTTGGCTTTATGGAAACTCACCAAGTTTTCCTTGTTCATTTTGCCCTGTACTGGTACAAGTGTCTTTATGGTATTTGTAAATTTGGAAATATTCAAAGGTTTTTGGATGTGTGACTCATGAGTGTGAAGGATCTACTCTATTAAATTTTCATGAAATTCATTCTGTTTCTAGGCTGTAATCTGTTCCACTGATTTTTGGGCCAGCATGTCATTTTAATTATTGCTTTTAACATTTTTGATATTTTATTTTAGCATAATAGTACCACCCATCCACCTTTGTAGAATAGTTCTTGATACACTTATGACTTCCCTCCCCCCACCCAAAATGAGCTTTAAAATTATTTTTGTTGAGTATTAAAGTAAATCTATCTTGAGGGGATTTTGATTGAGAATGTGAATACATTTGTAAATTAGTTTGGAAAATTAATTCTTTTGCAATATTTATTTTCCCCATTCTGGAATTTGGAATATCTCCTACTAATCTATTTAAAAAATTAAAGCTTCCCACCAAAGTTTGAATGCCAAATAATAAATAATATTCTAATGCGGTCCATAGTTTTACTATCTTGTTCACATATAACTTTGTATTTTGTGTTATTACTATATTACAAAATCTCAATTTTTCTAGATGCAGAAGTGTCCAGGAGTTTAGAAAGGAGTGACTGGGTATCATGAGTCACCCATATGCATTTCTAGATACTCTGTCGAAGCAGGAAGTATCTTGTTTCTTGCAGATGATGTGTGATATGGATGACCTTTTTTGACATGGTATTGAAAACACATAGATTGAGCTAAAATGTGGCATATACATAATACTGAATGTAACTTGGGTGAACTCTTCCAAAATATGAATGAAAGATCTCTAATTTTCTGGTGTGGAGTTTGGCAGCATGGGGTTTTACTTCCTTTCTTCAGCAGTTTTTCATTGTCTCAGTGTTAACTGTTTCACAACAGTTTGACAATTAATGCTATGACTTGACTTAAATATATTTGTAAGTCATCCTTTTCAGGTAACATTTCTTTTATTGAAGTAATAGTTTCCTTTCATTTTCTGACAGAGATCTATTAGATCTTTTGCCAATGATGATCGCCATGTTATGGTGAAACATTCAACAATTTATCCATCTCCGGAGGAACTTGAAGCTGTTCAGAATATGGTGTCTACTGTTGAGTGTGCTCTTAAACATGTCTCGGATTGGCTGGATGAAACAAATAAAGGCACAAAAGCAGAGGGTGAGACAGAAGTGAAGAAGGATGAGGCTGTAGACTCCTATTCCAAGTGAGTGTGACCTGACATTTGTAGTGCTGTCCTGTAATGCCCAGGGTCCCGTCTCACTGGGTTACATTTGCTATTTGGTGTTCTTTGGGTTCTCCCATTTATATGACTGTAAACAGGGAAGTAAATGTGGAATTTTTCTGAGTTAAATTTGCAGGGAAAGCAAGAAAGGAATAATGATTGGACCAGAAAAAGAAGATAGACCTGTTCAGGATGCCTTTTGAGGGAGCAAGCACCAAGCCCTTTTAAAAAAACTTCTCTTTTTTGGAGGTTATGCTATGTCATCTTTTTCATGTGTTGGTTCAGCCTCCTAAATTCAGAAATAAATAGTAGTGTTTTTGGTCTCTGGGAAAATCACAGAATGTCATTTTTGTCAGGTATTTAAAAATCCTGGTGTAGAAAGAGAGAGTGCAGGAGAATATACTCTAAAGGTTTTTATGACTGTATCTGCCTTGTTGATTTCCAGGATCCAGTACAGTATCTTGCATATAGTAAATGCTCATTGGGTATTTGTGGAATGAATGAAGGCCTAATGGGAGCCAGATCCTTCAACAGTTATAGCACAGTATTCCCAGTGCTGCAACAACAGTAGGAGATTAATGAGATGAAGCTGAATGATAACTAGGAAACTTTTTACCTTGCTAAGCTTAGAGTTATTGTTTTGAGCAATGTCACTATGATTGGAATAATTGTATGGTTTACTTCGAAAAATGTAGCTTGTTTGACTCTATTGTATTAATAGGATTAAGAACATTACTTTGGCTGCAACTGGTAAATTGAGGATAGAAGTTACAGAATTTTTTCTCAGGCTTTCAATTTTAAATCTGTGATAAGTAGATAATAGTGGGAAAGTAGTAATAAACTGATATCTTTAACCAAATGATAGTGTAACCTTTCCATCTTCAGATGAAAGAAAATCAGTATCAGTGTTTAGCTGAAGAATGTATTTTCTTGACTTTGTTAGCTTTTTACAGGTAATATATACATTGTATCTGGTCAGGGACTTGTCAGCTAGAAGTTTCTTGGCAGTAATTCACTTTTTCTTGCATATGATGGCTTTAAAAAAGATACTGTCAAATTTGGGGGTTCATGGTAATTAGTAGTATCATCCAGTAATCTAGTCCAGTCCCAGTGCAAGTTAAATCCCAGTCCCTGTGCAAGTTAAATAGTCATGCATTCCTTATTTATTGATTGACTGATTGGCCACGCTGTATGATTTTCGTGGTCTTAGTTCATGGACCAGGGATTGAACTCTGGCCATGGCAGTGAACATGCTGAGTCCTAACCACTGGACTGCCAGGGAGTTACCACATTACATATTTAAATTGCACGTTGGAATGTGTTTATACCCTTTTAAAAACTTTTTTTTTATTGTGGTAAAATACATATAACATAAAATTTGCTATTTTTACTATTTCTAAGTGGAGTTTTATTTTTCAGTGAAGTTCAGGCCTTCTAAATACATCTTCTGTTTGCTGTCAAGGCTGAGCAGACCTTTGGAAAGTGCTCCAGTAGACTTTTGCTTAACTGGATCAGGTCACTGAGTTTTCAAGGTTTTTAAAAGATAACATACTCCGTGCTTTGTTGGGATCTTTGAATAGAGTGCTCTGTGCACGCTATTGATTGTCTCTGTGAAGTGTTTCCAGTTTGTGAAACATTCCGGGGTTGAGCACTTGTGTATGGTTCTTTCCATGTGGTAGAACTAAAGGAGTGCAGAACGATTGTGTCCTTATTTTATATAAAACATAAGCAGGAACGGCGTCCAAGAACAGAGGTGTGTTCTGGTCGTAGATACGTGTTATGCTCCTGAAGTATGCTAAGCACTACAGAGGGCATAGAGATGGGGAAGGCTAGCTTATATTTACTAAGCACCTTCTACTGCCAGAGACTGTTAGGCAGCTTTTACCTGTGTGCTGTTATTTTACCTCTTTACAAGCTGACTCATAAGTCAAATAAATTGAATAAGTTCACACTATTTGTATTTTACGAATATTAGCTTAATTTTAATTAGTTCCCTGTATCTGGGTCACTTACGTTATAATACGCCATATTCAAATTCATTATTAAAATTCAGAGCTGAATTAGGACTTAGTTTCTCTGCTCAGTCATGCTGTCTTGTACATGGTAAGACCAAGTATATCATAATTATGATATAGAATTTAATAAGCAAGCTAATAATGGCTAGTTAAGAATATCTACCATTTATTGAGTGCCAGTTACTGTACCAGATTACTTTCCCATTATTTTACAACAAACCTGCTAGTCTCTATTATTGTTATCCCCCTTCTCCACCCCCATTTTACTTAAGAGATTTCCACTGCTTATGAAAAAACAGGAACTCAGAAGCATTAACAAACTTTAACTTGCTTAAGGTCAGTGAATGAGTGTGTGTGGTGGAGTCAGGATTCACATTCAAGTCTGTCGGACTCCCGATCCAGTTTTCTTAGCATCTTTACTTCACGTATCCGTGACAAAAATGTGAAAATACAGAGCAGGGAGAGACTATATGCTGGTTCGGGGGATTAGAAAAAACTTTATGAAGGAGGTAGCGTTTGCAGTAGGTCCAGAGGGTGAGTAGGGTTTTGTCAGGCAGTGGAAGTGGAAGAAGAAATAAATCTCAGCAAAGATCTAGGTGTGTGAAAGTATGGGGACTGTTTAAGGAATATTGAGCTATTAATATATGCCAGGCTCTGGGCTAAGTTCATTACTTACACTAATTAAATGACATTCTCAGTACCACTCTGAGGAAGGTATTATTTCTTTTTTACAAATGAGAAGGCAGGCTCAAAAGAGTCAAATAATTTGCAATTTGTCCAATGTCACACAGTAAGTGGCAGAGCTGGGATTCGAAGCAGGAAGTCATGCTGTCTCCTCAATTGCCTCCCAATATGCTCATGTCTAAGTGTTCAGTGGGATACCAGGAAAATAACAGGCAAAGTTCCATCCATGTGGTGCTTTTGGAAGACTGTTCTGGTTGCAACATACTGTATACATACAGTAGCTGAGATAGATGGTAGGGGTTAGTATTATTAAGGCCAGTGGAGAGGAAGTTATTGAGGTGGTCTAGGTGAGAGGTAGTAAGAGCCTGAAAAGAAGCTAGTTTGAAGGCAGGGGTTCGAGGGTGATTACAGAGGGGGAATTTAAAAACTGTTACTAGATTTGGGAGAATGAGAAGATGAAAGAACAGGGATATAGAAGAAAAAAGAATCAAAGATGAGACTCTATTCTTAATATCAAATAATTCCATACTTGGTTCACTTCCTTCAAAATGCTTTTTCTTTCTTTCTATACTTGTACCACCCTTATAGTTTTTCATTGGTTTAACGTGTACTGAATCTCTAAGGAGTGTCAGGCACTGAACTGTGGCTGGGTTATTTATAACTTGCTGTCTTGTTTCCACTGCCACAATTTACTTCTCTCCCTTCTCCTTTCTCTAGTTCATTCCCCACTCTGCTAACTTGGGCCCAACGCTGCTGATTCTTTGCCTCCAGCTAGAATGACCTTTTTTTGTATTTAACCAAATCAGGACTCTGCTGAAGTCACACTTGCAGGTTGCCTTGCTTGACCTCTCTAATTTTGACCTCTCTCTTTTCTGAAATTGGGAAGCAGCTGTAATTATATAAAGAACTTGAGTGTTATGGTCAGACCAACTTGAGTTTGAATCTCGGCTTTGCCGTTTTACTCTCTCTGTGAACTTGAGCAATTAATCACTTTTTCTGAGATTCGCATTCCTTGTCTTTCAAATGCAGGGCTCTCTTTGTAAGGTTTAATGAGATCTGTGGCACTCAGTTTATTCTCAGATGTCACCTTTCTCTTCCCTTTTAAGCAGGTTTTAAACAGCTTTTGTACTTAATCTGCAGTGTGAGCCTCAGGAGCAGGAGAGTTTGGAGCTCCTTTAGTATGTTTTCCAAACTCAAACAGTTGCTTGCTTGTTGAATGACCGCTCAGTTTAGTTACATTTTCACTTGTGATTGAGGGAAATGAACCAATAAGAAACTTTTGGTATTAAAATCAAGGGTAGATGTTAACAGTATTCTTACGCACCATTCATGACTTGATGTTCTTTGAATGTTTGTTCTTTTAGCTACCACTGGATATGGAATGCCTGTGTTGGCAGATCATCTTTGGGTTCCTCAGCTCTTTACTTTTATCACGTTATTCTGCTTTCCCCAGAAACTTTTATGGATTCCTAGAATGCTACAGCTAGAAGGGATGAGCTAAGGCTTATCTAGCGGATAGCCATTTTACAGTTACATATACTAAGCCAGCAGGCACCATTAGGAGTAGAGTTCAGGTCTTTTAATTTCCACCCTGATGCTCTTTCTTTGTATACCACGGTGTTCATGTTTCTCACAGTTCTTTAATTACTTAATTAAAAGACAGAAGAAGGAAATTAGAAAAATTGAAAAGATACTTAAGGGGGGGATACAGTATATTTGGATTTTCCTAAGCAATATAGATTTAATAAAGTATTGAAAGATCTATAGTCTGAAATATTCTCCCTATTGGTTCTTTGTGGTAGATAGTTTATGAGCCTTAAATCTGAGACGTACTTCTGTGGAATTTTGGATATTTGGATTTATGTTCTCCCTTATCAATTCATATGGATAGCCAGAAAGCCAAGTGATGATGAAGTTATAGTTTGGGAAACAGGTTGTGAAAGTAATCATTCAGACTTTTATTTTTAGGGATCAAGGTGGTCGGACATTATGTGGTGTAATGAGGATTGGCCTGGTTGCAAAAGGCTTGCTGATTAAAGATGATATGGACTTGGAGCTGGTTTTAATGTGCAAAGACAAACCCACAGAGACCCTGTTAAATACAGTCAAAGATAATCTTCCTATTCAGATTCAGGTGAGTACAGTTTAATTGTACCTCTAGGAAAATTTGTAAAAAGGTAAAAATAGGTAGTGACCTTGATAAATTTAATAAGAAATTGGTAATAGTAAAGGGTAGGTACAGACAAAAGGAATACTGCTACTCTGGGTCAGTGACTCATCCATCACATCTAAGGCAAACTTCTGGTGATTAGTATTCAGGATATATTTACCAAATGGCTCTTAAAGTACAGTCTTAAATTTTTCAGATATGTCTTGCTGACAGTCTTCATGTTTTCCAGACTAGGCCTCTCAGCATTATAAAACTCTTAGAAAGGTTGGTATAATGCAGAAAAGAATTGAAAGATCAAAAAGAGCCTAGACAACTGGAGACTTCCATAGATGATAATTTTTTAAATTGAAGACTGTTAATTTAACTTCACTCACTCATTCTGTTAATGGAAAGTCGCTATTAATTCCTTGTTTCCAAACCTTTTTCACATTGGGATGCATTTAGAAAATTTTAATGTTGGCATGCTTCCTGGAGGATGCTACTGGAGGCTGAGGGCTCCTCAGGGCTGAAGTCAACTGGTTCGTCTGGGGCTGTGGTCACCTTAGGACCTGCTCTGCCAGCCTGCTCCAAGGGCTAGTTGCATCACTAACTGGGAAGCAATGATCACCTTTCAATTTCAGATGTGTTATCTGTGGTATAATTAGATTATAGCTTTTTGATGATTTCATGTCAGTTAGTCCTTACATCCATGTCACATAAATAGATACCAGTATACAAGGTCAAACTGTTGAGTTGTTGAATGCTCTCTTTTTTTGTTGTTGGTTTCCTGTATTTGTATTTCTTCTAAAGAGACTTTTTCCCCCCAAGTAATATGAACTCTAAATTTGTTTTTATTAGCTTTGTTACTGGATCATTTTCTTTCATATTCACCAACTGATCTTCAAAACCATCTTCCTGATTTTTTAATCTACCGTTCCTGACACTCAAATTTGTGTTACTTGTTGACACATACTCCTGTATTAATTTCTGGAGCACTGTTTTTGTTTTTGTTTTTTTTTTTGCGGTACGCAGGCCTCTCACTGTTGTGGCCTCTCCCGTTGCAGAGCACAGGCTCCGGATGCACAGGCTTAGCGGCCACGGCTCATGGGCTTAGCCGCTCCGTGGCATGCGGGATCTTCCTGGACCGGGGCACGAACCCGCATCCCCTGCATCGGCAGGTAGACTCTCAACCACTGCGCCACCAGGGAAGCCCTGGAGCACTGTTTTATTTTATCATTTTTAGATCTTAAGGTTTTCTAAGTGACTGAACAAACATTTGGCTTTTCCATTTTCAATTCTGATTGAAGAAAGGTTTCTGTTCTTTCAAGGGTTAAGTTCATTTCTTTTAAAAAATTATTTTAAATCCTTATGTGATCATTTGGGGAGGGAGAGTGGTAAGCAACATGGAGCACAATAAAGCTTTAAGAAATGGAAAGCTCAGTAACGGGTTTCTGAATAACTATACTTTTTGTTATCAGAATGTTAACAAAATTCATCTTTTTTCCATTATTTTTTATATTGTTTTAAAATTTAATCTTTATTTCTGCTTTTATTGTAGTGAACATTGTTACTCTTAGATCTGTGCTAAAGCAGTGATCAAAGGGTTGGACATAGAGGCTTTTCCAACCATCTCACCCCCTTTTTTGTTCCCCTTAGTGAGTCCTGTTTATGAGAGTGGTCATATTTTCAGGTATGTCAGGATGGAAAAAGGGTTGAGAACCATTGCACTAAGAAACTGAAGTTCTTATCCTGACGATCTGTCATATTTCTTGAGTATTGAAGATAGAGGAGATTGGAGCTTCAGTTGCATTAATAGAACTTTCTCTGTGTAGATCACAACTGTGTGAACTCTGCATTTTCTCTCCTGAGTGAGGGTCTTTATTTCTGGGCACCACAGTTTTAAAATGTTCTTGTCAAGTTAGCAGGTGTTCAAGGGAGGGACCCAGGAGAGAGTGTGGGCTGTGTAAACTGTTTCAAAGTTGAAGAGAGGAGGGCTTTTTAGCCTAGAGAAGCCGAAAAAAGACACAAATATCTTTAGATCTTTGAAGAGCTTCTTGGAAAAGGTAAAAGTGGCCTGAACTCTTAAGACCAGTGGTGGACATTATAAGAAACAGCAGAAACTAACACAGCATTGTGAAGCAATTATACTCCAATTAAGATGTATTAAAATAAGTTTTTTTTTTTAAAACTGCTGGAAAAAAAAAAAGAAAACATATTTGAATTTAACATAGCCAATAGAGTTATCTGGCAGTGAAACCAGCTGCTTTATGTGATGGTTAGATCCATGACCATAGGTGTTTGGGTAAAGGTACCCAAATAAAATGGGGATGTAATTGTACACCCATTTTATATTAAATTGTGTACATGTACACACATATATACACCCACATATGTACACATAAGCACATAGTTTTATTACTAATAATATTTCAGAAAATCATTTTAAATGTGATTTTTACCTTTAAAAATCACTACCTCCCCCTTGTTTTCTTGGTGTTTATTTGGAAAACCAGTCTCTGATATGATATGATCTTACTTTCTTGTGAATTAAAAATCTTTTTCTTGAGCACTTATTATAGCAAAACTTTCAGTTATCAAAGTACCTTAATTAATTGGGGTTGTACCATACCTTTTCTCTACATACTCTTTTCTAGGGTGATTTTAGTACTTCCTTGAGCAAGGGAGAAGGATGACCAAAACCAGAATCACTTAGAATTAGTCTAGCCCAAAACTCATACCATATGTTTATTACTTTGGATGTGTCTTATGGTGATCTGCATGTATAATTTTTTAAAGACATATACATGATATATTTTATATTTTTTATTTATTTTATTTTTTATAATATTTATAATATTTATTTTTTATTTTATTTTTATTTTTTAAAATTTTATCATTTAAAATATTTTATCTATCTATCTATCTGGCTGTGTCGGGTCTTAGTTGTGGTGTGCAGGCTCTTCATTGTGTCACTTGGGCTTCTCTCTAGTTGTGGCGCATGGGCTCAGTAGTTGCAGCACGTTGGCTCTCTAGTTGTGGCACGTGGGCTCAGTAGTTGTGGTGTGCGGACTCTCTAGTTGTGGCGTGCAGGCTCTAGAGCGTGCAGGCTTAGTTGTCCCACGGTATGTGGGATCTTAGTTCCCCGACCAGGGATCGAACCCGCGTCCCCTGCATTGGAAGGTGGATTCTTAATCACTGGACCATTGAAATTTAGTTTCAATTTCAAACTAAATAGAAAAATTTAGTTTGCTTTTTCTCTGAGACACCTTTAATGCTCTTATAGTGGTAAAATGAATGTGAGCAGTTTTCTGCTTTTTCTCTATATTCTAGTTTTGGTTTTTCTAGCCACTGTGTGGCTTTTCCCTTCCTTGGTTTCCTCTGTTCAAAATTAAGGTAATGAATTTTCTATTTTCTGTCTTTTTTGGGATGTTTAATGGTAAATGCTGTTTTTATATAAATGGCTTTGAGTTCCTTCAGTGCTCAGTGATGAGCAGAGACCCAGGAGTGTTTCCATTCAGCTATTTATGTCAGATAATAGATACTAAATTTCACCACCAAGAACGGCCCTGCACAACTTATTAAACTATTAACTTTAATGATACGTTAAATATAACTTAATATATGATTCTAATTGGTGATTATTTTTTGTATGTGTATAATTGTATGTTAAAAGAAGCAATGTACATTTCCCTGTGGATGTCAGATGACTTGCCCTGAAGAAGGTCTCACTTGAATGATCTCTGAGACCTGTTGTTAGGAAGTTAGTTACTTGTTTATATTAGCTTTTTTGCTGATGAGTGACTGTGCAGAAATCCTTTTTCATTCAATCTTACTTGATTTTCTTTAAAAATCTACATAATCTTATATAAAAACCTATCTAATCTTATAAGTTCTTAGCAAGTAGGAGTTCCTGTTTACGCTGTCCTATCAAAAAGTTACTGGTTTAGAGCAGCGGTCCCCAACCTTTTTGGCACCAAGGACCTGTTTTGTGGAAGACAGTTTTTCCATGGGGGTGCATGGTGGGGAATGGTTTAGGCAGTAATGTGAGCGATGCGGGGAGCAGATGAAGCTTCCCTTGCTTGCCCGCCGCTTACCTCCTGCTGTACGGCCTGGTTCTTAACAGGCCACGGACTGGTACAGAGGAACAATTATAGAATAATAAACTGCTGGGAATGCTCTCTCAACTGGGGGTTTATTATTCTATAATTGTCCTCTGTAATAATTTCAAGAACAATAATTTACCTTTTCTCATATAATGATGCTTTTGGTAACTTTCAAATATTAGAAAGAATGGTTTTAAATGTTGTTTAATAACTGTATAGATGATTGACATTGTGGTTGCTATTTGAGGGATGGAGAAAGAGCATTTGCTGGTAAGTTGCGAGGAGAGAAAAATGTTACCTCTACACTAAAGAACTAGTTAAAGACTATTTGCTCTTTTAGCACAGTAATACTACTCGTTAATAACATTTAAAAACTAAGGGGCAATCATTCATTTTTTGAAATTTTAATTAATTGGGTATTTTTGAAATCTCTGTGACTTTCAGAAACTCACAGAAGAGAAATATCAAGTGGAACAATGTGTAGATGAGGCATCTATTATAATTCGGAATACAAAAGAACCCACGCTAACTTTGAAGGTGATACTTACTTCCCCTCTAATTAGGGACGAATTGGAGAAGAAGGACGGAGGTACACATGTGTATATATATATATATATATAGATAGATGTATATATATAAATATATATTTGTTTTGTTCACATAAGCACTCTCTTGAATGCTATGTTAATTATGTTTTATGGATTTAAGAAATACCTGTCTTCATTTGTTTTACTCCACTTATAGTATTTTAAGCAACTTTATTTGCACAATCACTGTATTTTGCAAAAATGTTTATATTGGAAATATAAGATACGTTAATTCAAAAACCTGTGCTTATCATGTTGGTCTTAAATCCACTTTAATTTTTATACTGTTTTGGTGTTCTGTTTTACTTTGTCTAGTATTGCAGTGCTATTGGTATCAGCCAACCTATTCTGTGTGGCTTGGTTATTAGGTCTGATTTTAGGGTTAAATGTGGTTCAAAACAGTATTATTTTCAAATTTACTCACTTATTGTGTCAAGTTACTCATTTGCACATCGCTCTTGACTTCTAATAACTATATAACCTTTTAAGAATTATGCTTTGTCTAATTGCCTAAGTATAAATGTTTTATAATGTAAGATATAAATTGGGGGACTGATTTTTTTTTAAATAAATAATCTTTAGTAAATTTCTTTTCTAGGAGGTTTGTGATCCTGTTAACATTTAAAATTTTATATATGTGGGAATCATGCTTTAAACTAACTTTCTTCTGAAGTTAAAAAGAATTTCTGCATGGCAATGCCATCATATAAAAGAGTGATAAATCTCTTCAGTTTTGAGAAGTAATGATGGAGCTGGGTTTCTTTTTTGATATTTTTATCCTTTCACAGTAGCTTGTTACTGCCTCTCAGTCCTGTCCCTAGAAACTTGCCATGTGATATTTCCCGTGTGTCAGACCTTTGACCAACTGGCCCCTCCCTATCATGACAATTTAGAGGCAATGTGGCCTAACTGGACCAACGGGGGGGATGACTCCCTGTTGCTGTTTTTTCATCACTAGACATTCAGCAAGTTCCATTGCTTACTCCCCTACCTGAAATACCAGTGCAGCAAGAAGTATTGGTCAGTGTCTTAATTTATTTCAAGTTGATGATAAAGGAAGAAAAAGACACATTTACCAGAGATGTTAGAATTTCGAGTTTTGGCAGACGTGACTCAGGATTTCTTAAAGTAAAAGTGATAGACTCCTTTTGTAAAAAGTCTTCTGGGGTAACTAAAATCAGCTATACCATACCCGACGGATATAAACTAGACACATTTATGAGTCATAGTTTAAAATTAAAATGCATCCAGTCTATAATTAGGTTTATGCCTGTACTTTTTTTTTTTTGGCTGCATATAGTATCTCTAACACCTCTGAAGAACCAATCTTAAATGGCTTAATTTCTTTAACAGCTTTACAGTTCACCATTAACTGTAGAACTATAAAATGATTTCTGAAGTATCAAGATAATTCTGTTAATTCTGGTAAGCTGTGTTCTCTTGACCCTCTAGTGTAAAACTAACCATTTCTAAGTATAGTTATAATTATAGATATTATTAAAAATTCTTTGAGTATAGAGAGATGAAAGAAGATTGAAGTTGCCAAAGGCTAGATTTGTCTAGATTTGAAATTGCCGAAGACTAGATAATGTTTGCTTGTAGCAGTAGACATCCCTTCCATTACTTTAAAAGTATTGAGAATATCAGGCTTCTTTTTCCCCATGGCTTTGTGCACTTACATGGGATTTTATCAGTTTTCAGTGATGCCCTTAAGCTTAGTCTGTTGCCTTTATAACTTTATGTTCAGAGAACCTGAAAACAGATTCTTAGAATATTGCACCCTTACTAGAAGACTAGTTATTACAGAATGGAATTTGTAGGAGAGTAGGAGAGTTATAGTCTCTATTCAAGGGGTTTGGGTTACTAAAGGATCCCAAGACCTCTTTATAATATGAATCTCATCAGGTGATGTTAGCGTAATTGTGTGGGATCAGGTAAGATGGAAGAATCAGCTTGGATCTAATGTTTTACACGTTACTTCCTCTCCTTTTAAATGGCAGAAAGATTTGCTTTGCCGTTTTCCTTAACCTCACTGCCCTGTTGACTCACTTGTTATCTCTTATAATTTGCTCATTTTGTCTAATTTGGACTTTGTCAAAGTTTTGGGTTTTTTTAAATTTATTTTTGGCTGCGTTGGGTTTTTGTTGCTGCGCGTGGGCTTTCTTTAGTTGTGGCAAGTGGGGGCTACTCTTCATTGCGGTGCGCGGGCTTCTCATTGCAGTGGCTTCTCTTGTTGCAGAGCACAGTCTCTAGGCGCACGGGCTTCAGCAGTTGCAGCACGCGGGCTCAGTAGTTGCAGCACATGGGCTCAGTAGTTGCAGCACGCAGGCTCTAGGGTGTGCGGGATTCGGTAGTGGTGGCTCGCGGGCTCTAGAGCGCAGGCTCAGTAGTTGTGGCACGGGCTTAGTAGCTCCCCAGCATGTGGGATTTTCCTGGACCAGGGATCGAACCCGTGTCCCCTGCATTGGCAGGCAGATTCTTAACCACTGCGCCACCGGGGAAGTCCCTGTCAGAGGTTTTTTTTTTTTTTTTTTTTTTGCGGTACGCGGGCTTCTCACTGCTGTGGCCTCTCCCATTGCGGAGCACAGGCTCCGGACGCGCAGGCTCAGCGGCCATGGCTCACGGGCCTAGCCGCTCCGCGGCATGTGGGATCCTCGCAGACCGGGGCACGAACCCGCGTCCCCTGCATCGGCAGGCGGACTCGCAACCACTGCGCCACCAGGGAAGCCCTGTCAGAGGTTTTTGATCTGCACTAGCAGGTTTTTGTATTCCTGGGCAACTTTGAGGATCCAGTATAACTAAGCATGTGAGACCTGGGCTATACAATTCTGTAGGATTTGTTTGATCACACCAGATGGCTCCTCTCGCCTTGATGCAGTTCTCTTCAGCTGCATGGGGTGAAAGCACAAGATTCATTTGGGTTCCAGGAATTTCTAAGTTTAAGAGAGATCTCTTTAAAAAAATCTGCACTCATTTTCTTTCTCAGAGTTAAAAAAAATAGGCATTGTAACTTTTTGGGAGACATTTTCCTATAGAATTTCAATTTCTCCCCTCCAACAAAACAGACAGGCTGTTCACAATACATACCTTATGTCTTTCTCTTCCCTCTCTTCACTTGCCACATATTTGGGTAAAATGAAAAAAGGGAAAAAAAGTCTGAGAGCAGGCAGAACTGGAGGACTGGGGCAGGTGAAGAGCATCACACTTACCTCCTCAGGGTTGTCTCTGCAGAAGTGGATCTAACTGCTCGTTTCACATCACTGTTTAGATTTTCAGTGGCCAGAGTACATAGTGAATCTCTTTGGTATGGTTTACTGTTTCACAGGTCAGAGTTCTCCGGTGCCGTCAGTCTTTTTTCCATATTCTAACCCTTTACTTGAAGGCCCTGTAGAATAACCATTCCCCATAACCACATGCTTCCTGCTAAAGAAGGCAAGGGGGAAAAGCACAGGCCTTGGTGCCTGGCAGCCAAGTGTTTGATTCTTAACTCCATTAACTATTACTCTGTGACCTTGGACACGTTTCTTTATTTTAAAATGTGGATAGTGAATACTTTAGAAAGTTGTTTCATGAGAGAATTTATGTAATGTAACCTGTATGATACTCAGCACAAAGTGATTGCTTAGTAAATAGTAGTAGTTACTCAGCTTACTAAAAAATGTCACAGCACAAACTCATCTACTCAAAGTGCCTTGAGTTCACAGTGAGAATAATGTGTACATGATAGGTCTGAAGAAGTGAATGTAAACACAGTTAAACTCATAAATAGCCATTGAAGTGTAGTATTGGAATCAGTATACTGTATTTGCTGCAGTGCTAATAATGAGCTGTCTTACTATAAAGTTTATGATTCATTGAGACAGGTATCTTTTTCCCTACCTCTGTCCTTTATCCCTAGCACCTGGAGTGGTACCTGATACTTAGTAGGCAATCGAAAGAAAATCTGTTACATGCATTTTTGTAGCTAGCATATTATCTGATCAAATAGAACTGTCTGGTATGCAAGAAGCATTAACAGTGGACATCTCAGAATTCAAGTAATATATATTGAAGATTTAGCTTTGTTAAGATATTTTATAACTTACTGTGTTATTAGCACTTTCTCATATATGATTTATTTCAACCCTCACAACAGTTCTATGAGGTAGATAATTGTCCTGTTGTATAAATGAAGAAAGTCTCACATTTTACCCATCTCCTCTGACTCTTAAGTCCAGTTACTGTCTAGGATGATCATAGGAACATCTTAGCTGATTTAGTTATGCTGAGCATCACACAGTCTAAGCTTCTTTTGGTGCTTGTGATTTTAAACCAGAAGTATATTTGCTATGAGGCTGATAAATCCAGCTGCTTATTGTATTTACAGTGCAATTTGAAACCAGGTGGATAGGGAAACTACAGAGGCACTTGTGGCTAAGGCTAAGATAAACCGCAGCCCTCAGTATGAAGGTAGATTCTCAGGGATCCACAGAGAAGTTGCCCAAGAGTCCCTTTTCCGTATTGGTGCCAGTGTGAACTTCTGATGCTTTTTTGGCAGAAGTTCGCTAGCATGAGTCCTGCTAGGTGGAAGACCAGTCCAGAGATCACAACTAGGATTTATAACAATGCTGCAGGCTTTATTTTCCTGCCTTCCCCAGCTGCTAGACCTACATTATCCAGTGCAAACCTGTAGCCCTATCTTTCCAGTGGCCCACTGCCTACTGAGGCAATGAAGAAAAGTGATATCTAGTGATGTTTCTACCATAAATTAGGAGAACAGTGCTCTGTTTTACCTTAGTGCTACATTTACCTGTTCACATGATTATGGCCTGAGATTTCACATGGGCAGTGACTTGAAGCATAATGTCTGCTCTCCGCAAAGCCTCAAGGAATTGGGAGAAGGGACTGCCTGGGTATCTTCAGGCTACCCTGGAAATGCTGTCAGCGTGAACTCAGTAGCTCAGCTTCATTCAGCTTCATTCCAACTTTGAAATGTTAAGGAGGCCTTCGTGATAACCCAGCTTGGTTATTTTACCTTTGAAGAGCCCAGGTTCCAGGCACAAAAATCCTATTTAACACAGTCATGTTCTGGCTTTTCCCCACCCCATCTCCAGGCTAGTGTTTTTGTGAACGGACAGAGAGTTAGCTTGCATGTAAGGGATGGAGGGAAACTAACCAGCGTTTCCTGCCATACGGTGTGTTTCTGGTCACTGATCTAACCTCTAACCAAATAAATGAAGTTAGGCATGATAGACTTCTTTTCAGTGCTTCCATTGTTTAGAATGTTTTATGTACCTTCATGCCCTGATACCAGGTTACTGAGCAGTGAAGTTTTTAAAAAACTGTTTTCTTTGCTTTTGTTGCCATCCCCTATCTGTTTTACTGGTCACTGTAGGAAAAAATGAAATGGCTCACAGTTCCATTGTTTCTAAGTTAAAGACTCCAAGATGCCTTTTTATCAGAAAAGCTTTGCTTCCCCGCAAAATTGAAACACCTATGGTAAAGTTCACACAGAAATGTTAAACTTGAGGTTCTTCTTTGAGAAGTAGCAGTGTTTTTCCAGCAACAATTCTGTGATTGCCACATTAAGTATTTTTTTTTTAATGAATGAAAATATAAAAAACTGTATGTAATGAATTATATAAAGGAAATAGGCAAGCAGGTCTTATAAGTAGCACTGCAGTGCCATATAAATTTATATAGTTTTAAAATAAGAAACTTTGAAGAAGATAAAATGAGATAAATGATTACATCTCCTCTGCTGTTTCCCACCTCATGAATATTGAAACATTTTGGATCTTTTGACTTTTTGACTGTCAGAGCATGAAGAAAAGAAACATGCCCATTGTGATGGTGATATAAAAAGGAATCCGGTGGAAGTCTTCTGTTCACTGCCTGTCCCTTTTATCTCTTTTTAGTAGAATCTGCTGCCTCCAAATGTTGACTGTCTGTAGCAAGCAGATGTCAGTATTTTTATTTTTATTTTTTAATAAGAATTAATGGATATAATCTGACTTTGGGAATGAAAGAATTTGTCTAAATATTTTTGCCATTAAATAAAAATGTCTCTGAGGTGATGAGCAGATGTTAATTACAAGCTCTGTTCACTGGACAAAAGTATCAGAAAGTTCAAAAAGAGTTGTTTTGCCTTGTCTTTTCCTATCCAAACTTCCTCTGACTCACTCCCCTCTTCCATTGACCCTCCGCTTCCAAATACTCCTACTTGATACAATGATAGAATAAAACTTAGTTTAACTTAAATATTGAAGTCCTAAAAAATAAGCACGGTCCATACCTTTTCTTGGGATTACATTATTTAGCAGTCAGTCAACCTTTGTCATGTCTAACTTTTAAGAGATTCTAATGGTTCATTTACAGTAGTTTGTGCTACCTTGTACGTGACACGCTTTACACAGAAGCTTGTATTGACCACAGTTAAACATTTTCACATATAAACATGAAAATGAGTGAGTTGTATGCTTTGTGTCATTAAAAAGACATAATTAAGCAAGGCCAGGAACTAGATCACCTATGAAATAAGTACCCATAGTATGTTTGCTTATGTTTATAAATAAAAACATATTAACAGTTCTTTTTGAGGCTTTCCATTTTATGAGTAAAAAGGGGTGATGAAATGAGACCCTGTGTTTTGAATTTGTTGGCAGAGATTAATGTGAAACAATGCAAGTATCTGCTGTAGAGCTCGCCTGGTCAAAAAATAAGTGTGTAGCACTTCAGCCTTTACATGTTGCAGCCAATAAGGAAAGCCCACATAGACATACTGCTGAGTTTCTGACTATCATGATTATACCAGGAAGGAGTGTTGGTGGACTTGCTAAGAGAGTTCTTAAAAGAGGATGGTGAATATGACTTAATTAGATTAGTCAAAGACTTGTTCTCCAAGAAACATTTGTATGTTGTATGCATTTAAGTAATGCACCAAGTCTTCAAAAGTTAAAAAACCCACTTCCTAGTGGCTTAGAGGAAATAAATTTGGCTGTCTAAACGTGGATTTAGTATCTTGTGACATCTTCTCGAATATGGATATTTGTCACTAATCACACATTTGAGTTCTTAATTTTGCTGCTCTGGGCCATCTAATCCAACTTTGAAATGTTAAGGCAAGTCAAATAGTTGTACTTAGATAGTATTCTTTGCTGCTTTTTGAAAAAAAGCTATGTAAAACTTGAAGTGTATTTCAGTGTTTTTCATATTTGTAGTTTTAATAATTTTGGTTTAGAAAAGAAATAATTAGAAAACTCCAAGGTAACTGGCAGAGTTCTCATCAGTGGGGTAAAAAGTTTCTATTAATGGTTATCTTGTTGGATGAGCTTATTCAGTTGTGAAAAAATAAAATTGCCATGCTCAGTGTATTCTTAGTATATCTCAAATTGATGACCTAAGAGAGCCCTAATTTTCCTTAAGAATTGATTAGTGATTAAAATCCCTTCTGTAGTGAAAAATTGTTATTGCTAGTGGTCCCAGATTTCCACTCTTTGTCCCCTGCCAAAGGAAAAAGTGCTATGTACCTATTTTGTGCCCTGTGATGTTACATACATGCTTAATAAGATCCCAGATTGTATGTAGCAGTGGTCATTGATTTGTTTACTGAACGAATGCCTTTGTGCTCCTGTTGTACTTGTGTGCAGAATGGCTCTGTTGACTGTTTACTTAAGTAATCATAGTGCACATAATTTAAAAAGAAAACAACAAAGCCAAAACCTGAAATCTTCTGGGAGTCTTATTAGTTCACTCAAATGCTGCTCTTCTTTTTATTTTTATTGTTTGGTAATTTGACAGGAACCCCTTGGTCAAACTGTATCTGTCTCTCTTTATCCCATTTTCCCATTAGAAAAGGTTGCGATGAAAGATCCTCCGGACTTATTGGACAGGCAGAAATGCCTGAACGCCTTGGCGTCTCTTCGACATGCCAAATGGTTTCAGGTTGGCTCTTTGTTATTATCTTCTTGTTACCGTAGCCTTGTGCAGGTTTCATTGGGAACACCTGCCTCTTAATGGTTTCTGTGTAATATGTAAAACGGGGGTGCTCTCTGCCTCTTAGGGTTATTGTAGGAGCAAATGCTTTAATTTAGGTAAAGTGCCCAGTATAGCTTCTCCTGTAGTTAGTGATATTTAATTATCACATAATCCTTTTTGGCTTAGTACTCTGAATTTCAAATGATAGCTTATAAAATCCAAACATGAGGTGAGAAAAGCTAAAAGTTCAGACAGAGTTGCCTGGAAATGGGGTTGCCATGAGGCTATAAAAGTGACTTTAATAATATGCTTCCTTTACTTTGGAACCTGCCTTTCTAAACCATAATTTTACTACTCTTAAGAACTTGATTTTTTTGTTTACTTGACAACTTATGAATGACTAACTAATTAGTATTCATTTTAAAGAACCTGTCCGTGATCAGTGTCCTTAAAATGAAGGGTGGGTTTCAACAGGGATATTGGAACCATTTCGTTTGTTTTAGGCAAGGGCAAATGGATTAAAATCATGCGTAATTGTCCTCCGAATTCTGCGTGATTTGTGCAACAGAGTCCCCACATGGGCACCATTAAAAGGATGGGTAAGTACTTAAATATGATTAAAAGCAAATTCTGAAGCTATAGTTAGAGGAAATCCTGTAGAAAGTATATGTTACTGTAAAATGGCTATATTCTGAATTAGCTAAGATGTGCCTTATCTATTTTTGTTCTGGAAAAAAATTATGGATCTTTTTATATGAATTATTTTTTATGAATATAACTTGTCTCTTCTACTTGATCATATTCATACTATACAGACTGAGCTATTTTTTCTGACAAAAAGTTTCTATACCTGTTAAAAGTGAGTGTCTTCCTACACTTTACTCTTCGCTGATGGTTGACTATTATTCACCTACTGCCCAGGAAAGCCTACTTGACTGGCACATTTCTCTTTCAGTGCTACTTCCATTTAAAGTAAAAATTACCTGGTATACCAGTATAAGGCTCCCTTACCCTCTTTTTCTTTCTCTTTGAGTATAGACACTTAAAAATAAGTTCATATTAGTAATTGAAGTCAGGTGAATAATACACTTAACTGTAGTTTATAATGTGTATTGCCAAACTTACTTAATTTGGAAATTATTATGCTTGAACCAATTAAGACCCAATAAAGAACATTATAAAACAAATAAAGCTATAAAAGGGTCATTTAAAATTAATTTAGCAATTATTACTTTGATATTGGCATCGTGAGTTTTTAGCTTATTAAATATGGAGATTTGGTCCTTCTTTAATTCCAATTGTAATAGTTGGGGGCAGGATGTCTGAAATGAAGTCTTACTGTGGTTTGAGTGCTTCCTAGGTTAAGTGGGAGATAGGTGGGCTGGGTTTGAACACTGATTATTTATTGGCTATTACTAACCTATATGAAGGCTTGTTAAAACTTTGTTAAGTCAATTAGATGACTGCAGTTTCTTAAGTAATCCTTTCAGGGTAACTAAAAATAAAGTTTTGGTGACAAAATGTCTTCTGAATATATTATCTCAAAAATGGTTGATTTAAACACTCTGGCCGGGGTAAAAGTTGATAATCAAGTGGGAAAAGTTAATTGGGCCCTAAATGTTAAATGGACTTTAACCTTTTTGGCCTCCATTGTAGATAGAAATGTCAGCTCACATTTAACTGGAATCCTTTTAACACTTGGTGCATGTACTAATTTGTAATTTAATATCTTCTAGCCACTAGAGCTTATATGTGAAAAGTCTATAGGTACTTGTAATAGACCTTTGGGCGCTGGGGAGGCCTTGAGACGAGTAATGGAGTGTTTGGCATCTGGAATTCTACTTCCTGGTAAGGGTTTCAAACTCTGGAGGCAGAAGAATCAGAAAAATTTATTTTAGTTTAGTTTTCTATTATGTGCTAAGTTTGTCCTCTGCCCAGGGAAATGATGTGTAGGAGTTGTTTTGCTTGGATTTTTAGCAACTAGAATGCTTGAATGTTGGAGAAGTGCCATAAAACCCTCTCTCAGTAATTGTAATTTATGTTTCATATGTACTAACATAAAAGGTACTAATAAGATATTGTGTCTGCTATGAATTTGCTTCACCTAGAGCTTTGAATTTGAAAATGTTTATGTTGAGTTAAAATGTATGAAGTTCATTCTGTTTGCAGTCTGGTGATTAATTTGGAAAAATTAAATTTGGTCTTATTTTCCATATGTAATCCCTTTAAAGATTTGGGATGATTCATCATGCCATTTCTAAATTCTCAGAGTTAAAACCCAATTTTGACCTTAGATATACAAGTGACTTCTAGTAAAATAAGGACATTTATATGCTAACATACTGAAAATGAGTGTCCTTTTTACTCCATTTAAATTGAGCAGATTTTTAACCTCGTTCCTTAGTTTTTTTTTTTCTTTTTCTTTTTCTCTCCATTCTTTACTTTCTATTTTGTGTTGGTTTATTGAATTCTAAACTCAGTTCTGAATGATACTTGAGTTTTTCTTTTGCCTTTGCCAAAGGGGGTCCTGGTCTTCATGATCCTTGTGAGAGGGACCCAACAGATGCTCTGAGCTATATGACTATCCAACAAAAAGAAGATATTACCCACAGTGCACAGGTATGAGATGGGCCATATCACTGTGGTCTGTTAGAGGGATATCATGTAATTTATTTAAACACTTTATTCTTGCCTGCTGTTAGGGACTTTTGTCATCATAATAATAGTATTTGATGAATGTGTTTTTAGTTAGATGTTCTAAGGGATTTATGAATGAAACATTTGAAATTTGAATAAATACAATCTTTTGTTCTTTAGCATGCACTCAGACTATCAGCCTTTGGCCAGATTTATAAAGTGCTGGAAATGGACCCTCTTCCATCTAGTAAGCCTTTTCAGAAATATTCCTGGTCAGTTACTGATAAAGAAGGTGAGTGTGCAAGTTTTTTATTGGGGTTGGATGTGTGCAGTGATGGAGATGGCCATGGGATGCGTCTCTTGTTAGAGCTGAGAGAACTTAATTTTTAACCCAAGTCATATAAGAACTTAATTCTTAACCCAAGTCATATAAGAACGTTTATTGGTTTTCTTCCATCCCATTAATGACATCAGCTTGCTGTCATTTATTCTTATTAGTGACGAACTCATTTGGCTATGTTGATCATATTCCATTACTGCATAGACTTAGGGACAACACTTTGAGAACCGCTGGTCTGAGGCAAAGAGAAAAGTCGAGGAGGAGACGTTGTCACGATCACTCATCGGTTTGATGATCTTGTCATACTTGGAAGTGTTATGTAACCAAGAAAGAGAAAACAAAAACATAGAGGAGGAGAAAAGTGTATTGGAAAATTCAGGACTGTCTTCCATTTGTACTAGTCTGTGTGAACTCAGATTAGAGTTTCAGCAGAAAGAGTACAGGCGTTAGGGTCAGTGTGACCTGGTTCCAGTCATAGCCCCCCTGCTTACTAGCTTTAGCTCTTGAGCGATTAGTTCATCACTTTATGTACTGATATTATTCCAACTTTATTGGCTGTTGTCAGATTAAAATGCTCAATTTCAGTGCCTGGAAACAGTAGATACTCAAATGCAAATCCACTTACTCTTCTCATTATGCCACAAAAAACATTCCTCCCTCCCTCCCTTCCTTCATTCATCTCTATTTATACTAGAAGGTGGGATGTTTAACACCATATTTTCACCTGGGATAACCCACCTACCACAAATGATATTATTCTAATAATTTTTATATGACAAAAATAGTGCAATGGCCCAATCTATTTATTTAAACACTGGAATTCCAGTGGGTCTAAAGACTTTTCATGGAGTCCACCAGATCAAAATTATTTTATAATAATACTAAGGCTTTGTTTTTTTACCCTTTCCACTCTGTCTTTCATGAGTGTACAGTTGTCTAGAAGCTGTATATGACCTGTGATGGCATCGTCTCTCTGATGGCTAATAAAATTTTTTGTATATTGCATTAAAATTTTTTTGTTTTAACTTCTAATATGCTAAATATTGATAGATATTACCCACAAAACAACGTTTTTTGGGTGCTCAGTAATTTTTTAATAGGGTAAAGTGGTCCTGAGACTGAAAAGTTTGAGAATCACTGCCTTACACTGTAAACTCCTCAAGGGTAAGGAATCCTGCAGACCTCACCACATAACTATCACAAAACCGATGCTCAAGAAATGTTGTGGAATGAAAGCTATTTTCTTCCAGAGGGTGCTCACACAGCAGCAAAGAATTTTTGAAAGAGATTCACATAGCCATGTCTCTGGATTGAATGACTGAATAAATATATAATAAATGATTGAATAAATATATCTCAAATATATGTGTAGATTCTTATAATTAATAATGAAAATTTTTATTTCAGTCACTGAATTCATAGCAGTTCTTTTGGTTTTGTATTTTTTCTTTCTCTAGATAGTAAAAGTATATCTATTGTTAATGTGACTTAGTTTTTTTTTGTTTTTGTTTTTTTTTAACATCAGCAGTCTTTCTCAAGAGTTTGGGAACTGCTGGTCTGTCAATTTATAGCTTAAAATAGAACCAGACAGTTGGTGTTTCCATTTGAGCCCTGTCAGTTACTAGCTGCATGACTTGGGCAGGTCACCTACCCATTCTGTGCCTTAGCTATAAGATGAGGGAGCCGAGGTCATTGCCTCCAGACACTTGCTGCAGTCTTCCTCATACTTTCATGTTTTTACCACCTAACCTCCTGACATTTGCTTTTAAACTTTATTCTTAGAATTCTTGGTGATTTCAATATGCATTTAAATGATTTTTTTTTTCAGAATTTTGACTTCTTAATTCCTTGACTTCCTCTCCCACAAATACCTTGTCTTCTGCCTTACCTCAGGTGCCCATTCTGTGGACATATCCTAGACCTTGTCTTCAATAACTGTACCCGTGCCCTCTCCCTAATTCGTTATCAAGAATCCCACTTTGTAAACCGCCTCTCATCATCATACTGTCAGGAGCCGTACTCCTGCTCCAGTTCTCGACCCTCACCATTGATTCTGTTATAGCCTTTCCTAGTCCCTCTCCTTCCTCGTGTTCTCACTTCTGTCCCTTCTCTGCTTATATTCACGTGGCCCGTCATTAATGATCACGCCCTAGCATATACCTTCACTTTGGTGATCCTCTCTTCCTGGCAACTCTGGTTGAAATCCAACTGTGTGCCTACACCAGGTTGTTGGACATCGTTGGAGAAAAAAATACATAGTCATCTTAACTGTTTTCCCTTTAAGTTTCAGACATTAACCTTAAGTAGACTGTTTGTGTTGGCTGGAAATCATCCTGTAAAGTCTAGGGTTCCCCAGTTTTCCTAGACAACTGTTGCAAATCTTGTCATTTCACACTTCCCTCCCCAGCCCTCCCTCTCGTCTGATGACCTGATTTGCTGGAAGTACTCATGCGCTTTGCTTTCCATCCCTTGACCGAATAAAGACCAGCCTTTCTACTTGTCCACTAGATCACGTTCCCTTTTGTCTACAAATGGACATTATTCTAGCAGTTCTTTCTTTTCTCACAAGCATCATTACCTCCTTTTCTGCTTTTCTACTGGATCATTCTCATCAGCATAAAATCCTGCTATAATGCCTCCCATTTGAAAGACAAAGCTTAACTCCCCCTTGATTCTGCAGCTTCCTCCCATTTCTCTGCTCCCCTTTATAGCAGTACTTTCAGAAAGAGTGGCCTATTGTTTCTTTCTCCTTTTCCACACTTTCTTTAAAACTTACTCTAGGGGCTTCCCTGGCGGCACAGTGGTTAAGAATCCACCTGCCAGTGCAGGGGACATGGGTTTGAGCCCTGGTCTGGGAAGATCCCACATGCTACGGAGCAACTAAGCCTGTACGCCACAACTACTGAGCCTGCGCTCTAGAGCCCACGAACCACAACTATTAAGCCCACATGCCGCAACTACTGAAGCCCTCGCTTCTAGATCCCGTGCTCCGCAACAAGAGAAGCCACCACAGTGAGAAGCCCGCGCACCGCAACGGAGAGCGGCCCCCTCACCACAACTAGAGAAAGCCTGCGCATGGCAACGAAGACCCAACACAGCCAAAAATAAAGAAATTAATTTAAAAAAAAAACTTATTCTAATCAGCCTTTCTTCCTTGTCACTCTACCTAAGTCTCCTGTGACCTTCACGTTATTACGTTCGGTGGTTAGCTTTCAGTACTCATCTTAGGCAGCCTTTCAGCAACATTGGACACAGATGAACACTTATTTCTGGTATATTTAGTTACCAGATATAGCACATATATATAAAAGTATAAAATATGTATCATTTAAAAAGTAATTATTTTGGGCTTCCCTGGTGGCACAGTGGTTAAGAATCCACCTGCCAATGCAGGGGACATTGGTTTGACCCCTGGTCCGGGAAGATCCCACATGCCACGGAGCAACTAAGCCTGTGCACCACAACTGCTGAGCCTGTGCTTTACAGTCTGCGAGCCACAACTACTGAAGCCTGCACGCCTAGAGCCTGTGCTCCACAAGAGAAGCCACCGCAATGAGAAGCCCGCGCACCTCAACGAAGAGTAGCCCCTGCTCGCCACAGCTAGAGAAAGCCCACGCACAGCAGCAAAGACCCAACACAGCCAAAAATAAATAAATAAATTTAAAAACAAGTAATTATTTAACAATTCCATATAATCACCATCCTAGTTAAGAAACAGAACATTGTCACCTTCTCAGAAGCCATTTATTTATCCTGTACATCACCTCCCTGCCCCATGAACTACGATTCCTGATTTTTTGATAATTGTTTCCTTGATTTTCTTTAAAGCTTTTCCACCTTCGTGTGCTTTTTAAACAATTTAATTGGATATTGCATAGAACTTTTTAGAAATGGAATCATACTGAGTTTAACCTTTTGTGACTGACATCTGTCTGTCCAGCATTGTTTGGGATATATTCATGTTATTGCATATAGCTATAGTGCATTTTTATACCTATATAGTATCCATTATAAATATACTACAACTTATCCATTGTGCTTTTGAAGGACATTAGGATTCTTTTTATTTTGTGGCAGCCACCCACATTGTTGCTGGGAGCCTTCTTATTCATGCCTCCTGGAGTATAGATCCAGGAGTTACTGTGGGCCAGTATATGACCTAGGAAGTGGTATATATAGCAATTTATGTTCCCACCAGCAGTGTATGAAAGTTCCTGTTGTTCTGTATCCTCAGCAACATTTGGTACTGTCAGACACTTTTCTTTCTTTTTTAAAAAAATAAATTTATGTATTTATTTTTGGCTGTGTTGGGTCTTCGTTGCTGTGTACAGGCTTTCTCTAGTTGTGGAGAACAGGGGCTACCCTTTGTCGCGGTGTGTGGGCTTCTCACTGCGGTGGCTTCTCTTGTGGAGCACGAGCTCTAGGCGCACCAGCTTCAGTAGTTGTGGCACGCGTGCTCAGTAGTTGTGGCTCGCGTGCTCAGTAGTTGTGGCTCGCGGGCCCTAGAGTGCAGGCTCAGTAGTTGTGGTGCATGTGCTTAGTTGCTCTGCGGCATGTGGGATCTTCCTGGACCAGGGCTCGAACCCGTGTCCCCTGCATTGGCAGGCAGATTCTTAACGACTGCGCCATCAGGGAAGTCTGTCAGACACTTTTTCTGGCGTGAAATACTACTTTTTTTTGACTTCTAGGTCATTACTTTATCTTGGGTCTGCTATCCCACTGCCCTTTCCTCAGCTATCTTTGTTTTTCCTCATCTTCCTGATTTCTGAATATTAGTATCCCAGGGTTCAGGCCTCAGACCATTTCTCTTTATTTACACCCATTTAGACTCTTTAGGAGATCTTATCTAGTCTCTTGTCTTGAAGTACCTTCTATTCAGTGAAGATTCCCAAATGTACGTCTTCACTCTAGACTCCCAGCCCTTGACCTCAGCCCCAGCTATGCAAGTGCCTCCTCACTGTCTCCACACGGATGTGTAACAGACATCTCAAACTTAAGATGTCCTGTCCTTACTCTACTTCTCATCTGTTCTTTCCATAGTTATCACCGTCCCAGCCTTTGGAAACTCTATGCATCTCTGTGCTCAGGCCAAAAACCTTCACCCTTGAATCTTCTCTTTCTTTCACCCATATCCAAACCATCAGCAAATCCTGGCTGTTTTATTTTCAGAGTGTGTCCAGTATTCAGCTGTTTGTTTAATTTCTTCACTGCTACCATCCTGGCCTAATCTCTTACCCTTGTTATTGCAGTATCTTCCCTATCTGGTCTTCCTTGCCCCTCTTGTCTGTTCTCAACAAAGCAGCGGTCTCTTTTTGTTCCCCTTAACATTTTATCTATAATTACAGATTCATAGGAAGTTGCAAAGATAGTACAGAGAGGTCCCGTGGACCCTTCACCTGGTTTCTCCCAGTGGTTACATCTTATGCAACTATAGGAGAACATGGAAACCAAGAAATTGACATTTATACAATGTATGTATAGGTTTTATGCCATTTTATCACATGTGTAGGTTTGTGTAACCACCATAGCAATCAACACAGAACTATTTCATCACCACAAAGATCTCGTTTATGCTGCCCCTTTATAGTACCATTCCTCTTCCCACAGTCTCCCCAAGCCTTGGAAACCACTAGCTTTTCTCCATCTCTATAATTTTGTTATTTCAAGGATTTTATGTTATCATTATCATGAAGTTATCATTATGTGATCTTTTGAGATCCTCGTCCCCCAACTCAGCATAATGCCCCGTGGCCCATCCAAGTTGTTGGCATGTGTCAATAGTTTTGTTCCTTTTTGCTGTTAAGTAGGATTCCGTGGCATGAATGAGTCAGAGTTTGGTTTAACCATGCACCTATTGTAGGACATTCTGTTTGTCTCCAGTTTTGGGCTATTACAAGTAAAGGTGCTGTGAACAATCCTGTGTAGGTTTTTGTGAGCAGTTCACAAAAACGTAGATTTTTGTGTGTTAGATTGGCCAGCAGTTTTCCTTTGTTGTAATGTTTCATCAAGTTTTGATTCTAAGGTTATGAGGGTCTTACGAGTTGGGAAGTGTCCATCCTTCTTTTTCTGTTCCTTGGAAGAGTGTGTGTAAGATTGATGTTATTTCTTCCTTAAATGTTTGGAAGAACTTATCAGTGAAGCCATTTGGGCATGAGGTTTTCTTTAAGGGAAGATTTTAAATTATGGATCTAATTTCCTTAATAGGCATCGAACTATCATCTTCTTATGAGAGTTTTGGTAAATTGTGTTTTTCTAAGAATTTGTCCATTTAATCTAAATTTAAAAATAAAGTAGTTTATAAGATCCTTTTATCTTTTTATTGTCTGCAGTATTGATGTCCTCTCTTACAGGTTTTGTACCTCCTTTTTTTCTGATCGCTCTCACTAGAGGTTTATCAGTTTTTTTAATCTTTAAAAAGAAATCAACTTTTGACTTTGTTGATCATCTCCTGGTATATGCTTGTATTTTATTTCATTGATTTCTGCTCTTATCCTTTGTTTTTCCTCACTACCTTCTTTGGGTTTAATTTGCTGTTCTTTTTAAAATGTTTTGAAATAGATGAATACATTATTGGCATTTTTTCTAAGCCTCTTATGTTATCATATATACTACTAAGACTAAGTTCTCCTTTATGCCCAGATTTATGTGCTTTATACTCTTTTTACATTAGCATTTTCATTATCAGTTAGTTAAAACTATTTTTTAATTTTCCTCTTATCAGTTCTTTGACATATAAGCCATTTCGATGTTATTGCTTAATTTCCAGACAAATGAGGATTTTTTAGTTATCTTTATTTTATTTTATTTTTTAATTATTTCTTTTTTTTTGGCTGCGTTGGGTCTTTGTTGCTGCACGCGGGCTTTCTAGTTGTGGTGAACAGGGGCTACTCTTTGTCCCGGTGCACGGACTTCTTATGGCGGTGGCTTCTCGTTGCGGAGCAAGGGCTCTAGGCACAGAGACTTGAGTAGTGTGGCACGCAGGCTCAGTAGTTGTGGCTTGTGGGCTCTAGAGCGCAGGCTCAGTAGTTGTGGCTCACAGGCTTAGTTGCTCTGTGGCATGTGGGATCTTCCCGGACCAGGGCTCGAACCCGTGTCCCCTGCATTGGCAGGCGGATTCTTAACCACTGCGCCACCAGGGAAGTCCATTATCTCCTTATTTTTGAGCTCATTTATTCTACTGTGATCTGAGAACATGCTTTGTGTGATTTTTTTTCCTTTGGTAGTTCTTGAAACTTCGTTTATGGCTCAGCACTTGGTCAGTTTTTATAAATGATTCATACTTTGAAAAGTATGTATATTCTGTAGTTGGTAGAGCCAGAATATTCTTTACATGTCAGGTTGCATTTGTTCATTGTGTTGTTCAAATCTTATATACCTGTATACACACACACACACACACACACACACACATACATTTTTTTACTTGTTCTCTTAATTACTGAGAGAGGTATGCCAATTCCCCTCTATTGTGGATCGTCTGTTTCCCCTTGCAGGTCTGCCAGTTTTTAATTTCTACAATTTTGGCTCTTTTATAGTTTCAGATTTTCTGCCACAAATTCTTCTTGATTTTTTTTTCTTTTTGAGCATCCTAATCATTCTTTTTAATAAAGTTTGTTTCTGAAAGAATGCTTCATCATCTGGGTCTCTTTGGGATCTGTTTCTGTTTTCTGCTGCTTCTCATGATTTTTGATCACAGTATCTTCTCATGTACCTGTGTTTTGTTTTTGTTTTGAGTGATGGAGACTTAAATTTAAAAATTTGGAGAGAATTAAAGCCGAGAGTAATGATATAGTGCTCCAGGGAGGATTTATATTTGTTTCTGGGAGATGACTAGTGGAATTGGCAATCTGGATTATATTAATGCAATCAGGGATTAAGGTGATTTGAAGGTGGGCTTCAGTCCTTGTGAGATCCAGACTATTTCTACTTCATTTACTTCTAGCATGTGGCATTGCAGAGGCCCAACCCACAGCGTGGGGAATTCACCAGGCCTTCCCCTTTTGGAGGTCCTTAAAGTCCAGTTTTTGACCCCTGAGACCTGGGTGCCTGAGGTGCTCTGTTCAGTTCTTAGTGGCTTCTTCTGGATGTGGAAGATACCCCCAGGGGAAATGTGGCCCCCAGAGCAGGGTTTCCTTTGTCTCTCGGATCTTGACACTATAATTCTTCGTTGCCCAGGAACAGACATTTGGTCTCCCTTTTCTGGTTGCTCTCATCTATTTCAGTTGACTTACTTTCTCCTACAAGAAGTGGAGCTTGTGTATTTTGCAGAAGCTCCTCTGGTGACTTAGTGGCAGCTAAGGTTGAGAGCTCCTGCTGCTGCTCATCTTCTGCTCCTGTCCCGTCCTCGTCATGCCACTCCCACCACTCAGGCCTTATGCTATTTCTTAGCATGTTCCTGCCTTAAGACCTTTGTACTTGATGTTCTCTCTTCCTGGGGCTCTTTCCCCAAATAGCTGAATAGCTTACTCTTTTACTTTCTTTAGATCTTCATCAGAAAGCTACCTTATCTATAAGTGATACCTTTCTGACGGGCATCACATGTAAAAAAATAGCAACACATCCTCCTCCTTAAGCCTCTTATTTTTCTCCATTGTGCTCGGGACCATATGACATGTTGGGCTTAGTCTCCACCACCAGATGCAAACTCTTTAAGAACAGGGACGTTGTTTTGTTCTCTGTTAGATGTCCAGCACCTAAAATTGTCCTGAACATAGAAAAACTATTAATATTTGTTGCTGGATGAATACATGAATGAAATTGTAATGAGGATGATGAAAGTACAGGCTTCATAGGGTGCTTATGAGGCTTAAATAAATTAATTCATATAAAGTATTAAGAACAGTGCCAGGCATATGGTAAGCCTTCGATATTGTTTTTAAAAATTGTTGCCTCTGAAATGTCACTTCCTGTTTCTAGATACTGTAGATGTTGGAAGCAACTTGCTTTTTGTAACACAAGCCCATCCCCCCCCACTCCCCCCCATTACTGTTATGATTAGCTCCAGATTTTATAGCCCTTGTCCAAGGGCAGGGATGGTAGAATGAAGCTTAATCCATGCAGCTCTATTCACGTAGCTGGAGGATTTAGAGAATAGATCCATACGTCTAAGCCAGCTGGTGAATTCCAGGCAATCAGGGAGCAGCTTTTAATGTAACTTAATGAGTGGGAGAGTGATTGAATAGATGTTGTTCCTTTTTAACTTTATCTCTTAAAGACTGCATTCTGGGAGACTGGCAAACTCACAGTTTTATGTAATGCAAATGAAATACAATACTAAGCAGATATAAGCAGATATTGCCTTCTGTTGAAGAGAGCACATCAAGATTGATTGACCTGAGTGGTAAGTATTGACTCAAGCAAATGCTGAAGTCAGTGTTTACCCCAAGGGACAATAAATCTTGATGATCAGAGAATATGTAGTTAATCTCTGTGTTATTATAAGGTTTCACTAAGAAGTATCTGGAAATCTTATGGCATGAATCTTTTGAGCATAACTTTCCTTTAGGAAAAACCCAACAACCAACTTTTACGTTGAAAACACAGAGTTCTTTAAAGTAGTACTTGGACAGGTTGATGAGCTTTTCTCTGATTGTTTTTATCTTGGACAGCAGAGCTCCTGCCTTATGTCTTGACGGCATTATTAACTAGCTGCTTTATTTAAGAAATTGATTAATATTAGTTCAGTTAGTTTTTGTTCCATACCCATTATGTTGTTTCTGAGTCTTATGTTAGATAGTTTATAAGATACAGACAAGGAGAAAATATCTTTGACCTTCATAGAACACTAAGGAAACACAAGGTCTCTGTATATGAAATAGGCAATGACAGAAGACTACATATGACACTTTATATTTCTGATACCATAGAAACTCTTCTAAAAAGTTGAGATGAGAGGGAAACTGAAGAAAACTTCATGGGGAAGATGAATTGTAAATAAAATCTTGAATAGAAAGTTGAACAGGCAGACAGAAGAATATGTCATAGTATGAGAAATAATCAGATTTCCCTAAGCATAAGATTTAACATGTGGACTTTAAAAATTAATAGTATAATAAATGTGAACTTATAGAAATACTTGAAGAGGCATAAGTGAAAATAAATCTTACTGCCACAGATAACCACCTTTAACATTTTGATACATATCTTTCCAGACTTTTTTCTGTTTATGCATATACAGATGTGAATATTATGCATAGATATTTGTATGTGTATATGTGAATAAATGGGAAAATAAATATTTATAAAAAGGGATAATATTGTTTCATAAAGATTCACTTAAAACTTTTTGCTATTACAAGATTATAAATATTTAATTTATCAGTGAAAGGGTCTTATGGTCCTTGTGATTCCTAAGATTTTTCCTTCCTGAACATATTAGGTACATTTGGTAGAGTAAGTAGAATCATTGTTTTGACTGATAATGAATCTCTTGTAATTGTTTAGGTGCTGGGTCTTCAGCTCTGAAGAGGCCATTTGAAGATGGATTAGGGGATGATAAAGATCCCAATAAGAAGATGAAACGAAACTTAAGGAAAAGTGTGTAAAATCTTTATTCTTATAGATGTCAACTAGAAAAGATTTATGTCTCAGGAAAATAAAAATTAAAAAGTGAAGAATTTGATTGATTTGAATTGGAGTTTTAAGAAACTGATTGAATAACTTTTGTTTCCAAGCATCATTTGCTTAAAACATACTGACAAACTAAAATTAATGTATAGCTATGGTAATGCATATTACTTTTACAATGATGTTAGCATAATTATTTAAGCAGTAATTTTAGAATTACTTACGAAGTGAAGTTAATTTATATGTGCGTTTCGAAATTCTTTTTTAAAATCTGAATTTATAGTGGTCATTAGGAACCTACAGAAACATAGATTAAAGCAAAATGGTTTAACTTCTGATCTTATTCCTCTTTCTCTTACAGTTCTGGATAGCAAAGCAATAGACCTTATGAATGCACTAATGAGGCTAAATCAGATCAGGCCTGGGCTTCAATATAAGCTCTTATCTCAGTCTGGCCCTGTCCATGCCCCAGTCTTCACAATGTCTGTAGATGTGGATGGTACAACATATGAAGCCTCAGGACCATCCAAGAAAACAGCAAAACTTCACGTAGCAGTGAAGGTACAGTATTTCTTTTACTCAACAGTGCTTTGTTATTTTATGTTGTAAATAAGGTGCTTGTTTATCTATAGTAACTTTACAGAATTTTTCAAGATTTTAATGACAATGACATACAGTCTTTTGTCACCTCTGGATCACAAAACTCTTCTTTTTTTGGTTATAAAATGTGTTGATCATATAAAATTTGCAAAACACAAAAAAGTAAAAAAAAATAAAAACTATTGGTTGCTTATCTCTGAGGCAGTTCATTAATATTTGTATATAGTATATACTTCCAGTCTTCTTCTGTTTCTTTCTTTTTGGTTGAGCTCACAGTGTATATGTAGTTTTATGCTCTGGTTTTTTTTCTTCATTTCACATGTCATCAGTGTTTTTCTGTGTTATTAAAATCTTCATAAATAATTTTTAATGGCTGTATGATTAACATGATATAGATGTACTATTGTTTGTTTAAACATTCCCCATCATTGGATATTTTGCTGTTTGCAGATTTTTTCTGTCATAAATAAATTTAATGTGTTTTTTTTGCATGTGGTGCCTTTTCTGTATTTCAGAATATTTCCATAGAGAATAAGATCCATGATTGAACCAGTCAATTATGCATATAGGTTTATAGAAAATTCTTAAATATTAGAATCTCTCCATGACTACATTTGACCTCTTGCAGACAAATGCGAAAATGTCAAAGATCAAGTAGATGGAAGATCACTTTTCACTAAAGAAAAGTTCTGTTATGTTACAGTATGACATAAGATGTAATTGGTCTGTTTTCATAGTCATTCCAGTTTGCAAGTATTATTAATGTAGATGCAAACATTATCCTAGATGCTAAGGATACAGCAGTGATCAAAATAAAGTCCTTGCCCTCCTGGAGCTTGCATTCTAGTGAGGATAGAATGGGGAGAAAGACAGCGGGATATACAAATGGGTCAATTATTTGTCAGGTAGTAATAAGCACAATGCAGAAAAATAATAACTAAGCTGTAAAGTTATAGAACAATATGTTATGTTGTTTACAAAAGGGGTACTTTTTAAGTATGTTGAAATAGTATGAGTTTAAAATGAGGCAGAAAAAGAAAACTAAGAATGAGGGAAAAAGTGAATTTAGGAATAAGGCTAAAAATACAGTTTAATAACTTAGCTGTAAAGTATGCTGAGAATGAGTCACAAATTTGGATATAAGTTCTCTAGCATCTGACCCAGAAAGCTTTTGAAATATCAATATCAATTCACTGTCTATGACATAAGAACAGAAGGAGGAGTGTGGCTGCCCAGCAGCATGTACCCTAAAATGATGAAGATTAGTGGCCAGTCTTCCCTTTCCTCCTCTAGTCCTTTTTCCTGACTGTCCCTCACAAAGGACACCTTTAAGGACATAATCAGCCATATTCCATGAAAAGAATCTTAATCATTGTGGGGAAAAGATCGGCTGAAGGGGACAAGGGGTAAAGCCCCTCTGCAGAGGTTCCGGAGCCATCGGCTCTCTACTGTGCGGAAACCACGAGTATGACTTCTCCTGAGTGGAGAGCCATGGGGTAGGGTGTGCTGCATGTTTTCACTCTTGGCCCCTTGTCTTTGAGGGTATCAACTTTCTCAGCCTCAACCCCTGTCCAGGAGAAAACAGGCATGGTTACCCTGGATTTTCCAGTCACCTTGTTTCCAAGAATCATTTTGTGATTTTTCAGCTCAACTGATATGTTTATTAGGTTTGATTTGTTTGCCAGACATTTGAAACTCACTTTTCTTTGGTATACCAGTTTTTTTGGCCTTAATATATGTTTTTTTAACTTTTTATTTTGAGAATCTTCAAACACGAAGTAAAACAATGCAGTACACATCCATGTGCCCATTACAGAACTTCATCAATTGTCATCATTTTGCTAATCTTGCAGAAACAAGTGTTAATTATAATCAGAGATAAAACAGGGTTCAAACTTTGTGGAAGAGAGTAAAATATACTTTTTTACCAACAGTCAAATGGTGAAGGTGGGCAGAAACATTGCATGGTGCAACATGGTAAAGTAAATAGAGGGTTATGGTCCTTAATAGGTGGATGCATCTTGCATGAAAGGAGGTGGGACATATTTTATAGGCCCCTCTTCATGCTGCAGGAAGAATCATGGCCTTAATATTAATTCCGAACAAACTGGTTCTAGAGGTCCAAAAACTCCATACTTTTTTCTTTTTACTTCTGTAGCATGTGTTAGTTAATAATCTTAGAATGTGTTTTCATAGAAAAATAATATGAAAATTTTTTGTTAGTTGTGCTGTATTGCAAGTACACTTCTAATATCCTTTGAGATTATCCATCAGTTATGTAAAATATTTGTAAATGTACTGAAATATGTTGCTACAAAAACAATAAATGAATCTGATATGTGAGAAAAGGGCAGAGAGAAGTGGTGTTAAATAATTCACATTAGACTTTTAACTGTCTGTATTAAATTGGGAAACTGTGTGTCTTTAGTTTTTTTTGGAGTAAACAAATCAAATTTCTTTGGGACTCTTGGCTTTTGACTTGCAGCCTGTGTTAGCCTAGTGTTAACTCCAGACTGATAACTATTCCTTCTGAGACGCGATTTCTTAGGGAGAGCATATTTGCAGGACTCAGGCAGTGGAGAAGGTGTTTTCTTTATAAATATTGACAAGGGTATAAGCAAACGATGTTAGTGTATTTAGTGCAAAGTCCTACCTGAATACTCTTAGAACTTACGATGTAACAGAAGTATTCTTGGCCTTACTCCCAATGAATATAAGGAATTTATTTACGATTTGAAACGTTCAACAGAATGCCAAGTTCTCCATATGAATTGGGTAAATTAATTTCAAGTTCTCTAGGTACAGAAGTCTACTTCTGCCCATTTTTTGTTTAGAGTAATATTTTATTTATATTGGCAGAAGCCTTTATACAGAATGCCATTGTTTATAAAGGCTAGGCTGTTTGGCTTCTCATTTGTGTGGCAGCCGTAACTGTTTTTTGACATACCTATTGGGTATAGTTGGGATTATAAAGAAATATGCTGTTGCTTTTACACTCCAGCAGCTTTAAACATTAGTCAAAAGCTAAAACAAATATAGGGATGTTTAGGAAGCTAGTTCTGGTACAGACCTTTAAGTCAGTAACTGACAATGCAATGTCAACCAGTTTGATAGAGGCTTATAAAAATGCTAGTGCACATATTCTTCTGCAAACATCTAAAAAGCAGTTTAACCTGGAAGGAGATATTAAAAGGTGTACAAAACACACACACACACACACACACACACACACACACACACACACACACACACACACACACACACACACACACACACACACACACACACACACACACACACACACACACACACACACACACACACACACACACACACACACACACACACACACACACTGTTCTGAAAACTGTATTTTAAAAAAGATGAGAAATGCCAGGCATGAGTAGAAATATAAGAAGAGTGAACATTGGGGGAAGCCATAATGTAACCAGGCCTTGAGAGGCAGGGATGGAGATACAAACCTAAACTTGTTCCTGGTTCACTTAGTGGTAGAGAATAAACCTAGAGACTGAATCTTTTCTTTCAAGTCTCAATTATGGTTTAAGTGGAAAGCCAAAGGGATGGATAGTAGAAAGCTTCAGATGTAATTTTGTAATTAACAGGCATATTGGCTCCAAGGTAAAGAAAACTCCTTGATTTCCCTTCTGTCCTAATTTCCCCTATTGGATTGAGTCATAGAAATTAGGGGTCAATTAATCAGTCTTCCTGTTTTGCAAATTGGAAAACTGAGGACCAGAGGAGAAATAAAGAGTTAGACCATCAGGTGTTTTCCTTTCTAGCCTAGTGTACTTTTCATCGTGTGCAATTTTACTTTCCCCCTCACCTCACTGGTTGAATTGGCTATTCTGTTTCTCTACCTCTCATCTCCAAATTAAATGAACCCAGGGTAGCCTCAGGTTTGCATTTCTGTTTTCCATTATTTAAATCTAATTACTCGGAGGAGGTTTCCCCCATTTTCCATGGTGACACTCTGGTAGGTAAAACTTTTTTAACCAAGGATTTATAGATTTAGCACCATCTTTCTCTTTCTGCAAGGTGTTTCATGGTTTCAAATGTTGTGGGTTTGAAACTGTTGTTCTCAGTATTTCATCTATTCTCTGTGGTGTCTGGTGTTTGAATAAAACTGAATCTTAATGTAATTTGTACAGGTACTGCAGGCAATGGGATACCCAACGGGCTTTGACGCAGATATTGAATGTATGAGTTCCGATGAAAAGTCAGATAATGAAGGCAAAAATGAAACAGTGTCTTCAAACTCAAGCAATAATACTGGAAATTCTACAACTGAAACCTCCAGTACCTTAGAGGTATACTTTTATTTTTTTTTCCTTGGAAAAAAAGTAATGTATGTTCATTGTCAAAAATTTGAGTAATGGAGAAGTATAAATGAGACAATCAAAAGCATATACAAGTGTATGTATTCCAGAGGCAGCCATTATTAATATTTTGCTTTATTTATATCCAGCCTTTTTTCTATGTGTATTTTTTATGAAGGCAATCATATTTTCATATAGTTTTACATCTTGTTTTTTCACTTAACTCTAAAAATCGCTGTAAACATAACTGTATACTGTACAACACATGGATGTATCCTAATTTAACTAGCATTTCTCCTTTGCTGGCCATGGGAGTTGCTTCCAGCATTTCACAATCATAATGTATCAGGAATGTCAACAATAACTGAAGAGTGAAAAACAAAAAGATCTAGGGACTTCCCTGGCGGTCCAGTGGTTAGGACGCCATGCTTCCACTTCAGGGGGCCCCGGTTCCATCCCTGGTCGGGGAACTAAGATCCCACAAGCTGCTGTGCTATAAACGAATGAATGAATGAATGAGTGAATGAATGTGTGTATGTATGTATGTTTGCAAACTTAAAAAAAAAGTCTAATGGGGAAATTTAGGATTATTTGAAATTTGTGCTAAGCTGTGGGGGTCAGTGGGGTCATCATTGAGTTGGTCCAGCCCTAAAGAGGGCGTCTGATTTAGTATGTTCCTCAGACTCTTGAGCAAGTCCTGACCTATGACATATTGTCACAGATAATAGAATGAGACAAAAATCCAAGTACTGAGTATACACGGCTTATTTGGGAATTCATGGGGCCCTTGCTTATTGCATCCTACATTAGAAAAATTGGCTTTAAAGTAACCGCAGGAGCTTACATTAAATTTAAAAAAGTGTCATTTGTAAGAATGAGTATCTATCAAGGACTTAGTGGACTATAATTTTTTCCCCTTTTAGTACCTGCTTACTTCTGGATGCTGCAGAAATTGTGTCCAGAGCCTTAAGATGTTCTCAGGATAGAAGGGCAAAAGATACGCTCATAATTACAATGTAATGTGATAAGCACCGTGATTGCAAAATGAATATAATAATGTAAAATCTCAAAGGAGGATGTGATTACGAAATGTACACACACGTAAAATCAAAGGGAGTAAACTGTGAGCTTGGTTTGAGATGATGAGTAGGATTTTGCTATGTGGGGAAGAGGTGGAAAGAAGGCATTCTGGGCTAAGGAATAGGAGGTATAATACCTGGAGTTGTGAAAGTCAATGTTTGAGAAGTACCAGGTGGGCCTGTATGGTGGGGACTGATGGGGCTGAGGCTTGTGAAAGCCATGCCTGACTCCTCATGTGATGTTGTGTAGGATAGAAGACATGGCACCTGGCTTTAGAGAGGACCAGTCATTCATAAGTGGTTGTCACAGGCAGGCCAAGACGGTTTACTGGTAGTGTTGTAAATAGTAAGAGAAAAAGAGTGCATTAATTATGAGGTACAGACTGTTAAGTTCAAAGGGAATTAAGAGAGCAGTGTGGGCTAAACTAATAGCAGTTATGAGAATTTGTGGAGGTTCTGGTTGTGAATCCATCTCTGCTTTGCTTCTGTATAATCTAGTAATGGGGAGGGGAGAAAGCTCTTATTCTTCATTAAAATAGTAATGATTAGAACTGCAAATATTTTTATCTTCACTCATTTTTATAAAAGTGATTTCAGATTTGGAAAGCGGGGAGTGATTACCATAGAGTAGTTTCAGAAACTACTCATTACCTTTTAAAGATGGACTCCAGAAATTTGCCTTGAAATTAAAAAGATGTAGATTATTAAAAACTCTTCAAGAAGTGGTTTATTGCAGAAGACCCAGGAATGTTTATTAAAATTGTCTTTAAAAATTGTCCAGGGGCCTCCCTGGTGGCGCAGTGGTTGAGAGTCCGCCTGCCGATGCAGGGGATACGGGTTCGTGCCCCGGTCTGGGAGGATCCCATATGCCGCGGAGCGGCTGGGCCCGTGAGCCATGGCTGCTGAGCCTGCGCATCCGGAGCCTGTGCTCCGCAACGGGAGAGGCCACAACAGTGAGAGGCCTGCGTACCACAAAAAAAAAAAAAAAAAAAAATTGTCCAATGTTTCACTTTTATAGCATCAACCACTTATTAAATCAGCGTAAAGTATTTTAAGAGAATCTTGCTGTCCATTAGGTTTACATACATGAAAATCCTATTATATGTAATAATTCATTTTTGTTCAGCATTTCTTGAGCAATTACTGGGGTAGAATTACAGACATGCTCTCTAACCTCAAAAAGTGCTCAGTCGTTGGGTCTTTCCTTTCTAAAGTTATAGTTCTGTGGTGTTTTGCGGTTTGTTTTATGTTTGGTGCTAGCCTCTCTCTTCGTTTGAGCCTTCACGCTCTTACGTGAACTACTTCTCTTCCTCACCTCTAGTCTTATCCTTATGTCAGTTCTTTCCACCACTCCCAGAGCAGTTTTCTAGTCTAATCGTGAATTTACCCAGATTTAAGTCTTTCAGTGGCTCCCCGTTGTCCATGATAAAGTCGAAGCTCATTTGCATGACATTTGAAGTCCTTTATGATTTGGCTCCATCAAGAGTGTTTCTAATCTGGTTCTGCTTTCCTCTCCTCACTCGCTTAACACAGCCAAATGGAACTTCTTGCCATTTCCCAAACAAATGGTTTTTCTTTCTCTTGGGCCTTTGCATGGCCGTTTCTTCTGTCCAGAATGCCCTTCTCCTTCCTTTCCTCCTTCTCATGGTCTGGTACTTACCTTTTAAGGTCAGGTTTGCATGTCACTTCCAGGAAAACTATCCTGTTTGCCCTAGAAAATGATTCCTTGTACTGTGTTTCCATAATATACATGGGCTCTATAATGTACATTGTCTTACAGTGATTAGATCAATCCCTCCTTCTATACTCTAGCTCCTTGAGGGCAGGGAATGACTGCTTTTATTATTTTTAAATTTCAGAATTCATAGTCTGTAGCCTACTGTTTTTACTCTAGGTGCCGTTAAATCTCTTTAGAGAGACTGAGAGGTGTGTAGGCACATTTTGTTTCCGTCTCCCAAATTGAGAGTTATTTCTTCCTAATCCTAAAGATGAAAAACAATGAATGCTCAGGTGTCATGTGAATCTCAGCTGTTCTACCTACATTGTCAGTCATTTAGAGTATTGTTCTTAGATCTTGAACACCCCAGATCAGACCCTGGAGTGCCATGTGATGATGGCAAGGCTACACTGCTCTTGACTACTGATCTGTTGAGACAGCCTGCTTCCACGGCAGGCTGGCCAGATGACTTACTGTGATGTTTACTGCTTGTAGAATTTCTGTACCTTTAAAGATATTTTGCCATTTGTATACAGAAGTGATCATGCATCCTAGCCCCTGAATGCTTTAAAGTACAATTCTTGAGCCTCTTTGTCAATGGAGACGTAGTATAATTGTATTAATAAGAAATCTAATACTTTAAAATCTTACTTGATTGAACCTCCTTTTAGGTAAGAACTCAGGGCCCTATCCTCACAGCAAGTGGCAAAAATCCTGTAATGGAGCTCAATGAAAAAAGAAGAGGTCTTAAGTATGAACTCATCTCGGAGACTGGTGGAAGCCATGACAAACGCTTTGTAATGGAGGTGTGTACCTAGATACAAGCCAACCTTATTTTTCCCCTCAAAGACATAGGATATCCTCAGCTTATATATAAAAAAGCTTTAGACTGAGTCAAATCTCATGGTACTGTTTGACTTTTGGTGTTTTCTGTGTTGTGATACATTTAAATAAAAACTACGTAGAGGAATTGCATGGGATAATTGCAGAGTGTTGTTCTTGATTTTAGGTAGAAGTAGATGGACAGAAATTCAGAGGTGCAGGTCCAAATAAGAAAGTGGCAAAGGCAAGTGCAGCTTTAGCTGCCCTGGAGAAGCTGTTTTCTGGACCCAATGCAGCAAATAATAAGAAAAAGAAGATTATCCCTCAGGTATGAGTTAAGCATTAAACCTTTGAAAGATATTACCAGAATTAAATTTCCTTTCCTGTCTTTGTTGCACTTCAGGTTTTTCTAAAGCTACTTCTTCTTCTTGGATTTGGCAACCTTTTCTTTGGGTTTGATCATGAATAATAGAAATATGATTAGTGGTTCTCTGTTCTGTGGTCTTTTAGGCAAATTATATATTAAAAAGAGACTATGAGCATTATTTGGGGGATTTAGGTCATTCTTGAAGAGGTAGAGTTTTGGAGGGTTGGGACTTTAATGAGATTCTAGCATTTGTTTAGTTTAGGGAAGCTGCCAAGAGTATTTGGGGTTTACTCTCATCAGAGTCTGCAGGTGCTCTTCCATTCCCTTTCCAGTTTTGTCCTTTGCATTATTTATTTTGGGTTTTCCTTTGAGGGCGTCACAGTAGAACTTGACCCTTTGTTGCTTCTGTTCATTACCGACGTTGGAAATGTCAGAGCTGCTAAAGGCCCAGGATTGTAACAAGGGTTGCAGTAAGAAAAGATGGCCTCCTAATTGCACGCTTTTGAATAACGGATTCTTCTATCCATTCATTTACATATTCAAAAATATTTTCTAGACATATACCATGTGCACGATTATGAGGGAAAGGGAGATACGTTAACTATAAGACACATTCTCTCCCTCGTGGAGAATACTGGTATAATAATGTCTGAATATATTATGTGATAGGAACAAGTCAAGTAAACATGTTTAGACTAATAGAAGGAAGCTTGGATTATTTAAGATTCTGTGTTAAATATGCATATGCAAGGTCCATTATAAGAGGTTAGAATAGCTCTCATTTTATAGATGAGGAAATGAGGCTTGAACACATTAAGATACCGCTTATAGTAACATAGCTAATTGATGGTAAGGGTTCCCTTTGAAACCTGGTTCTTCTCCTTCCAAAGACCATTGGCATGGTCCTATTGTATATTATATCCACCTTATAAATTTGTTTTGTGTTAATTTAAACTTCTTGTATTTACTATAATAAACACTGCTTATATTCTAGAATTCAAAATATAAACAAAGAAAACGAACTTTTACTGAGATGAAATACAAATAAAGCGTTTAAATTTTAGTGGTACACGTAGAGAGAGGATAAGTGGATTTTCTTTTTCTAAAATCTTCCAGAATATGTTCTAAATTAGTAGAAGGATAATTGTTACCTTGTTTGTTTTGGTGTGTTTTTCTCATGCGTTACATCTTGTATATGGGTCAGTTAATTTTAGTGTTTAAAAAAGCCTATGCTATGTGCAGATACTTATTAGGTAGTTAGGTTTGGTTCTAGGAGACATGAGCTTGATTTGTGTGGAGTCACTCTGCTGCTGCCAGATTACTACCTTCTACTACATTTGACTAAGCTGGTTTAAAAAAAAAAATGCCCACATGAAGTTCACTCATTTTTAGAAATTTTCCATACTAAAAGCTATAAAACTCACGTGTTCAATGTGCTTGACAGCCAAGAAGCAGTCTATTTTGGTTGGATTTTTTTCAGCCAAAAGGAAAAAATGGCTGTTCTCTGTGCACGATACATTCAACCTTGAAACTGTCTTCTACCCAGTTATAGAGGCTATCCTAGGATTTTTCAGTGAGAGATAACTGTGTATATGCACCGACTATTTAAACTGTCTGAGGTGCTGTTGACTCGATGGTACAATGCTTTTGAGGCTCTGCACCTCCTTCCCTGCAGCTTGGTTGTAGCAGGGAGTATTAGTAGTTTTTTGAGCTTGAGTTTTTATTGCATCTTTATATTAAAAAGTAAACAGAATATGTAATTTAAAACTAGATATTTTCTTATTTCTTAAATTTTCTGTTTTGGAAAGGAACGTTCTAGCAGCCCTATGTACCGTTACTCTTTGTCCTTATCTGTTCTACTTTTCAGAGTGTTGTATCTATTTTCTCAGTTGCTCTTTCTACTCTGAAGTAAGGAAAACAAAGTGGGTATCATAATTGTCATTTTGCAATTAGTGGGGAGACTCCCATAGAGATTATGTGACTTTACCAGAGTCCCAGAGCATTTTAGAGCAAGAAGAGAGAGAGAGAGAGAGGCGCGCGCGCACACACACACACACACACACACACTCTCTTGCATGACCTTCTTGAGGTCTCAGTTACTTATATCAAGAACTGGCATCCACACCTTTGGTCTTCCTGTCTTATTTCTTTCTTTTTTTTTTTTTTTTTTAAACCCACTCAGGTTCACAGCTAACTCCAGGTGGTTTGTTGTGGTATTTTTTTTGTTTGCTGGGGGAGAATTCAGTAAATTTTGAACCTAGGTATCAAGTGTCTGTAATTGCTTTAGTCAGGCCTAAAATGACTTTGGATGTAATTTGATTGCTGAAATTTGTGTGCAGAAAACGAAGTCTTTCTGGGTAACCCTCAAGTGAAAGGAAGAATTTATTTGCATACTTCTTTGTGCCAGCATCTTCTCCAGAACAACTCTGTAAGATAGATGTCATTTTCATTTTACAGATTATAAACTGAAGCTTCAAGGTCATAGACGACTAATCTCATGTACAGGCTCAAGTTTCTCATAGAGGTTATACATTACAAAGTTGATGAGATGATCTTATTTCTCTCAGTAATGAAATGTGTTATTTTTAACAGGCAAAGGGTGTTGTGAATACAGCTGTGTCCGCAGCAGTCCAGGCTGTTCGGGGCAGAGGAAGAGGAACTCTAACAAGGGGAGCTTTTGTTGGGGCCACAGCTGCTCCTGGCTACATAGCTCCAGGTATAGTGCACCCTGTGAGACATCTGCCTCCTTTTCTGGGCCAGAGTTCCAAGAACAGCCTCTCCTTTATTTTCCAGGGTTATACAGGGTTTCTGGAAACATAATATGGGTATAGGATGGGTGTGCACTGAATTTCAAAAGAAGAGAATCTACAGAATGTTACAGGTTTTCTCCTGGAATCTGCTGAGTGACTAGAGGCTTTCTGGAGGGAGGTGACAGATGAGGAGTATTGCGCTTGGTTGAGGGGACATATTTTGACAATGAGGAAGCTCAAAGATATTCCACAGATTGGGGAGTTTGGATACCTGAGCAGAGTGTATTTGGTGGGGACATAGATGACAGATTGGGTATCACAGGTGAGAAAAATGGCTGGTAAGAGCTACTTAATTGGGGTGAAGCCTGGCGATGTTAGCATTTCTTTAGCTCTATGTTGGGGAACCATCAGGGGCTAAAGAAGTACAAAAAGAGGAAAGGGGGAACTTGCTTATCTAGAGATGAGTATACACTAGATACTTTCATATAAATGATTTCACTTAATTGTTTTTAATCTTCACAGTGTTTCCTCAAGTAGAAATTACTTCCATTTTCCCGGGTGAGGAAACTAAGTTTTAGGGAGGTAAGGCAACTAGCTCAGTGTGAGACATCTTGTAAACAGCAGAGCAAAGATCTGAATGTAGGTGTTTCTAGTTCCAAAGTTTATATTCTTTTCATTTCACCACATGGCTTGAGGAAGATGGGAAAAGATGCCCTCTGCTTGCCTTCTGTTCTGATCCTTGTATCATCTTAGCAGTAGCTGTACCTCTGTCTCATTAAAATCAAATTCTCTGTAATATTGCAAGTATGGAACTTTGAACTTGACAACTAAACCACTAGTAGTTGTTGATCAAGATGAAATTGTCATAAAGATTGGGTCTTATCCCGTCATTATTTTTTTGCATAACAGTCTTAAGGAGTTCACTTAGGTTCTGTGTTTTTTTTTCTAAGAAAGAATTAGAATAGGCTTTTTTGGAAGTTCTGTGGATGATGTGGCTTTGGAATTAAGCTTCTAGAAGTTGATCCCAGTAGGGGCATAGCTCAAAGATGTGTCATATAAACAATGTGTACTCTTATTCAAATATTGTGTGCCTGCTTTGACACACAGCAGACATGGATTTTGTTCTCCTGCAGTGTTTGGTCTAAAGGTGAGACATACTAATGGAATACTCACGACTGACTGAGTTGCTGTGATGAAGGAGAGGGGCACGATGCTGTGAGGGAACGTGACAGAGAAACCTGGTCGAGTCTCTCGGGGACTCGAAGGTTTCCCTGAAGATGTGACACTTGAACTGAGCTTTGACGAATGAATAGGGGTTAACTCAGAGAAGACTGGGACAGAAGAACACCGCACACAGAGGGAATAGCACGTCAGCACCCTGTGGTGCTGGTGGGAGGGAACTTGGCTCATCTGAAGAATTAGGAGGAGGCCAACACGTCTGTAGTGTGGAGAGCACTGTGTGTGGGTGACGGGCGAGGGGGTGGGGGGACTTGAGCTGAGGTGGGTGCTCGTCCCATCCCAGAGGCTGTGGTTTGGAGTCTGGTCTTTGCACCCAAGTATATGGGGGAAGTCGTGAAGGGTTCTAAGAGGAGTAAGGAGATAAGACTTTCAGACTTTATTTGTAAAGATCACTCTCTGTAGCGTGAAGAATGGCTCGTAGGGATAGAAGTTGGCATGCCAAGACAGGTTTTTGTAAGCTCGGAGACTAGACTAGAGGCCGGGGAGGGATCTCCAGGGGGTGTAGGGAAGTAGATGGGGGTCAAGAAGTGAGCAGATGGAAGAGCTTCAGAAGCAGAATTGATGGATTGAATGTGGAGAACAAAACAGAGTGAGGTTTCAGGTCCCTCCCAGGATCTTATGCTGGAGGAAGTAGATTGGATGGTGGCACCATTGAAGGAGACAGAGAGCGCTGAAAGACAGCGTGAGAGGGTGGTTACAGTTTGATACTTTTTGTGTGTCCAAAATGACATTTTTCTGTGCATCTCACTATTTCTATGGAAATTTAATTTTTTTTTTTGCCTCATTTAATGTCTTATTTAAAGGAAGCAGCTTTCATTAAACAGTAGTAGGCAGGTTATTGAGGTGAACTCTCTTGCCTTTGGTGACGTGCTCGTCCAGTTTTGTCCAGCTGCTGGGTCGTGGGACGTTTTCCCTCACGTGCGAGGGGTCAGCAGCCATCAGCTAGTGGCAGTGATTGTGAGAGGAATCCTGCTGTCTGCCTCTCTGCTCTGTAGTAGCATCTCTTTTACATCATTGCACTGACCTCTGTGAAAGGCCTGTCTTCTGAAGCTTTTAAAAAGGAAGTTCTTTGGTAGGCTAGAGAAGATTCAGATTAGGTCAGTTTGGATTATGAATAGGTTATATGCCATTTGCAGAGTGTATTTTGTGCAGCAGGGAGTGTAGTAAGTATTTTTACATATGTTATTTAATTACATTCCTCTGCCATCAGTTTCTGCAGAAGACTGAGGCTCAGAGAGGTTAAATAGCAGGTGCAATTCAGAGTCACCTTAGTGAGACGTGAAGTCAGGATTAGAACCCCAGTGGCCTCATTAGTGGCCAGCTTAGTTGTTATAGTTTCATCTCTTTAAGGAGGTTTTAGTAAAAACCTTTGAAACTGTAGCCTTAGACAACCAGCTACCTTTTCCTGGAATAGATTTGATATACAGCCTTCTTTTTTAAGCATTAATCTTTTTTTTTTTTTTTTTGGCTTCTGATACTTTTCCTACTCTGTATTTCCTACTGCTTATTTCAGTTGCCTTGTGTCCTCTTGAAATATATGATTTAGTGAGCACTAAAGACTAAGTTGTACAACCCCCAGTTTTATATGACTTAAGTATAGACTAAAAAGTGAAAAACTTTATCTCTAAGAAAATGTTTCAGTTAGTCCCCCAAAGCAATTTACTTATTCAACATATATCTGAATGTTTTATCTCAAACAAGAGATTTAGATCTGAGCATTCAAAGATGATCAACACTTAGCGTCTGCCCCTGTGAATGCTCGGGGTCACATGGGGGTAGGAACAGACACTTGAGAAAGTACCGTGTAATACCATGCAAGCTGTGACGTCGGGTGGGCAAAGTGAACAGCAAGCCTGGGGGACTTTACAGAGGAGGTGATAGATACCTAAAGGATGAGTTGCAGCTGGTCAGCTAGAGAAGAAGAAAAAAAATCATTCTAGCAGCAGAAATGATTATAGAAAAAGGGGCTGTAAAGTAAAAAAGCTTGATTTTTGGGTACAATGTGAAGGGCCCATGTAGATTTTGTGTCCTTGTTCTATTTTAGAAACCAGTTTTTCCTAGAGATTTACCCAAGTGATTTAGTACTTATATTTTTTAAAGTCATTTTACTGAAAGATTAAAGATTGTTGTTTCTATTAACATAGTATTTCTAATCCCTATAAACTATAAAGTAGCTTGGAGGGTTTCCCATTTTATAGATGAAAGTGGCAACTCAGAGGTTACATATCTAAGGACATATAAGAAACTAGTGCCAGAACTAAATGGTTCAAAAACTTTTGTGTTTTTTGTACTTTATTGATAATATGAGCCTTCTTCATAGGCACCCGATGCTAATGTCAATTCTAACAACATTTACTGAGAGACCCTGTGCTGGGGCCCAGAATTCAGATTTCAACAAGACATGGACCTTGCCCTCGAGCCCACAGCCTGATCTGTGCACCCTCTTCAGTGGCAGTTGAGGCTTTAGCCTGCTCTGTCACTGCTTTCTGAAAAAAAGACTTGGAAATTCCTATTTTCCAACTGTGAGAAATTGGTAACTTGAGTGGTTCTAAGTATTCTTTTGTTGAACAAATTAAATTTGTGAGTGGTTACTATATGCCAGACATTCTTCTAGGTTCAAGTGATGCAAAGATGTATAAGATTTGAGTCTCTGCCATTCTAGGGGGGAACACAGACAAAGAGTTGATAATTATAATACAATGTGGTAAGAAGTATAGTGAGAAAGAAACAGGATATTCTGGTAGGTCAGGAGATCTTGGTAGGCCATAGTAAAAAGCTTCCACTCTACATAGGCATGGAGAAATCGGTAGACTCGGGCCATTCTGGGAAGGGTTCTGGTTCAGCCAGCACCTGGAAGAAGTCCTTGGTGCCCAAGGTGCCGGGCCAGGTGGTTCTTGTGAATCGGGCCAGTGCTGACTGCCCTTTTTCCTGGACTGATGTGCTTTCTCCTTCTTTGCACCAGGCTATGGAACACCATATGGTTACAGCACAGCTGCCCCTGCCTATGGTATGTACACCATCTTACTGATTTCTCCTCTTAAGCCACTCTGCACAGCAATCCAAAGCACAGTTTGTATCTAGGGTTTCTTTAAATGAATTGGAGGATCTCAGACCTACTTATTCTATGACCCAACTTAAATTCCCGTTGAAAATGCCACAACCTTGTGGTTCTTGGTTTGGTTGGAGTTGCTCTTCTCTCTGCTTTGCCTGATTGAAGGACTGCTTGTTCTAATTGCCTGTTTCTGACCATATTGAAATTAAATATTTTAAGTAGTTCTTCTTACAGCCAACTTATACTCCATTCAAAGGCTACTGAAGGGCCATACCCAGTTTCTAGCTTGGCTGCCTGCCAGTTATAGAGCTACATTTAAGTTTCTGGTTTGAAACTGTGTGAACTGTAGGTGATTTGAGTTAGAGATAGGAAGTGCTCACTTCAAATTCGTAGCTGTCATCCTTTTTCATGAATTTTGCTGTAGAGGTGGAGTGAACAGGTCCTAGAGAGTGATGAGAGGGTATCTGCAGCAGTTACTGAAGTGCTTACTGCAGAAGGTCTGTGTAGTACAGTGAGAAAATCAGAGGAATAGCTCCTCTCCCTCCAAAAATAAAAAAACAAAGGCAGATGCGGAAATGAACCTCAGTGGCCCTTTGGATAACTTTTGAATGAGGTTTATGTGGCAATGGAGGCAGTAGGTTTGGAGTCAGTGATATGCTCTCTTAGGCATTTTTCCTAAGTCGGGTGCTATGTGGTATAGAGTTGGCCATCTATAGGATGTTTGTCGTTGAGAGAAAAAAGAGCACGAGTGTGTGTGCACACATGTGAGAGAATGCATGTGAGTGTAAGAGTGGGCGGGTGCACACATGTGTGTGCACCAGTGCGACCCCAGGCTGGGCGTGTGTGCACACAGAAGAGAAGGACCTTGACTGTGTTGCTACTTGTGGCATTAGTCCTCCACACGAGCCTCAGACCTTTCATTATGCTTTTTCTCTTCATGCATCAGCTTTCCCATTTTTGTTTGGATGAAAATTATGGGTCTTTAGGACAGTGCTAAACTGAAGCTTCCTCTGATTTCCTAGCTGTAGAAATAAGTAGAAAGTGAACAGTTTGACCGCTTTCCCCATTAAGATAGATAATTTACATCCTGGAAAGATGTGGAGAGGCTGGAAGGCTCAGACGTTTGGGGTGAGTTTCCTCTAAGGCTGAGAGCAGAGTCTGGAGTTTCTTCCTTAACTGAATGTCTCCACTGACACATTCAGGTTTGGCCAGGGCCTCCCCAGACAAGAATATGCTATCACTTAGAATTTCTTCTGAATTCAAGCTCTCTAGCTCCTTTTGATTTGGCAGTTTGCTTTTACCATTCAGCCAACTTCTGGATACCCTGACCACCTCATCCTTCCTGTGAATTAGGTCTGGTCAGTTTATCCAAATACATTTTGACTCACTAGACTCATTGTAATATGTCTTGTGTGAGAGCCAAAGCGTCTGCCTCCTAGGGCGGGTCCTGAAGTCTGTGTCTTTCTTTTAGACATAGTAAGTCCCATGTTCTTCAGTACAGGTTTGCTAGAGCTTAATTTTTTTCTTTAAAACACTTGTATATCTAGGCTCTAAGGCACATTCACGTTTTTCCTGTCTTTTTAGTTTTTCTCTCTTGTTCTTCCCTCTCCTCTAACATTATGCTCTCACCCCGCGGCCTCTGAGCCCCTCTTCAGAAGGCTCCCATGCGCCATATAACTGACTTCCAAAGCTGGTGAAATGTAATGCCCCCATTTTTCACATAAAAGATTTGGTTTTTAAATGTTACTGTGATGCCAACCTACTAAAACGATGCTTTATTTTGGCTGTAAGGTAAATATGTCTTTTGGCCTTTGTAAAGCTGTTGCATGTGGGGTAATTTCCCTCTGATCATCTGGTGCTCTCGAATACCTGCTGTTGCTGCTTTGTGATTTCTCCATAGCTTAAATATTAGAATAGAAATAAGGATCAGATTTCAAATCATGCTTGAGTATGCAGAAGTTTGTGAGGCCACAAGAACTCATTAATTATAAAATTAAGAAAGTAATTAATCTTTCCAGATTTGCCATGCCAATATTGTGAGTAGCCGTTAAGATAAACACCTGGTCATGACTCCAGTTGGAACTGTCTTTCTGGGGATCTGAGGCCTGCACAGAAAGCTGTGCTGTGAATCTTGACCGTCCCTGTTTCTCCTGTAATATGTAATGTGCCAAATTGAGAGTCACTTCAGAATATTAATCAATAGCATTGCTTTTGAGCTTTATAATTCATGACAGTTCACTCAGATGAAATCCCTTTTTGAATATCCTTCTTCCTATGATGTAGCCATCTTGATTTTGAATGGAAAATATTGAGTAACTTCAAAGTTTGTGGGCCTCTTCCATAATGGTACATGTTGACTGACTAATCTGGAAAAGGTTAATGATAATTACTGTAAGATTCTTTTTTTTTTTTAACCTGAAATTTTTATTGGATTATTAAACTTATTTGGAGTCCTCTCCGTTTCTTTTCTCTGTAGGTTTACCCAAGAGAATGGTTCTGTTACCCGTTATGAAATTCCCAACATATCCTGTTCCCCACTACTCATTCTTTTAGCAAATGACAGAAGCTAATTCCTATTGAACAATACAGTACATACAGAATGTTAGAGAAAAAGCCTTTTTATCCTGCTTTCTTTGAACACATACTTGATCAAAATTATTTGTAAAGAACATCTTTCCTACTTTTTGATTTTAACAAACGCAAATTTAGTTCTCTAAAACTTGAAAACAAACAAACAAAAAGAAACTAGTTCTGTGAAACGGTACCTCATTTCCGGAAAATAACTTATACCAGCCCTTCTGTTCTAGGGAAATAAGTCTAGCAGTTCAAAGTTTAAGTTTTAAGAGGAGTATCAGATTATGTAAAATTAAATTCGTGAAGGGTGTATAGTCTCAAACACTGATCACAAACTGCTTTGTTGTAACACAGAGTACTGCCTGGTTCCTGATGCAGTCACTGATGCTTAGCTGATTGATATGTATTTGCCCCAGGGCACATTAATTCGGGCTGTAGTTATTTTTTTTTAATACAATAGAGACTTTTCATTTAAACTTTAACTTTGTAAATATTGAAGTGTGTAATTAAAGCCAATAAAATATGGGTTTGAATATTGTTTTAGCTTATTATTTTTGATATGTTTTGGTATCAAATCATAAAGAATTGAAAACTAATAATAACTTAGCCCTAGAAACCCATTCATTTGTAACCAAACTGATAAAACAAAGCAAAGGCGATTGTTAGTTTGAGCCAGTCTATTTACTTTGTAAGCCCTTTGTACTCCTGCTGTACAAGGGCATCCCCATGATAAAGGTTTACTGTTATATGAGCATTGCTTATTAAAATGATGGCACTACCCAGAGATGGGGAAGGAGGAATGTGATTATTTTAGTTTCCGAATTTCCAAGTTTTAAAAAATAATAAATTAATTGATCAATCACCCTCTCTTGTTCTTGTGGCCTTCTTCACTCTGTAAGATACTGTGTTCACTCCCTGGCTTTTTTCATGCAGAGAGAAGATTAGCGATTTTTCTGGGATTCTTTGAAGGGTCTCTTATCCTCTTCAATTACATCAGAATCTAAAGCAGCAACAGGGTCCCCATAAAAACTTGCTCTTCGATTGTCCCAGTTCTTGTTGAGTGCTGCTGTGAAAAGTGACAGGTTTCAGCCATGGGTCAGCATTTATTTTTTAAGACACCTGATTAAGCTGGTGAAAAATGATCAGTCGGTAACATTGTGTTGTTCTGTAAAGGGTGCAGACCCAAGTCTTCCACTTGCATTCTCACCTTGTTTGGAAGCCTATGATGTTACTAGAAGGTAATGGTTTCATTAAGGTACTCACCCCCATGAAGGCAACAGTGTGGTCCCATGTTGATATTTACAAGTTCCTGTGTCTTAAAAATATCCGTTTTTAGTATGAATTAGCTTTCCTCGTCTTTCTTCATTTCTGTTTTTTGGAGCTGAACAGTACCCATCGCTGAGAATGGGCTTCACAAAATACGGCAAATTTATGTGCCAGATTTCTTTGGGACCGCTAAATGAGAATGAAACAGATAGTTTAAAACAAACGTTAGTGTTACTTATCAGAAATAAAATTTTTACACCATGCTTGTTACTTCTGCTCCTTGACCTTTTGTCTTTATTAGTGGTGGGTGATACTTTAATAAAACCTCATCACTTGCTGGAAGTAGCTGTGAACTTACCATTCTCATCCTGTGCATTAGTGGCTAGACGTACACAAGAGGGCCCATCTCAGCTGGGAGTTTTCATGTTTCATTGATTCGTTTTGCTGACCTATGGATGAAACAGAGCCATCACTGAGAAGAAAAAGCATGGCTGGTAGTGTCCATTTTTTATTAATTAAATATTTACAAACAGTCCTCTTTGTTTTTGGAATACTGTTAATTGGCAGCTGCAGCTGTATTGTTATTTGAAATTGATTGTCAAATTTGCATTCCAAGTTGGAATCTCTTTGGAGATTTCTCTTTAGAAAATTCTTGTGAAGTCGCTGACTCAGCTTCATAACTCAACCCCTCTATAATGGTGAAAATGGAGCTGTGCTGTTTTCCAACATGATGGCAGTCATTTCAAATGGTTTCTACCAAGTCTTTTTTTTTTTTTTTTTTTTTGTTGTTTGTTGGAAGTTACTAACCATGTTGTAAACCTGCCCAGTTGCTGCAAACTTTTACATTTCTCTGCTTTACTTAAAATAATTGAGCTGTCAGTCCTTTGTTAGAAGTGGTAACCATGCAAGTTCAACTGTTTAAATCTTGTAATGAATTAAGTGTCCTCCCCCTACCCCCACCCCCTTTACCCTTCCCACCCCTTCATTTTGTAATGAAAATTCCACTTACAGCTGAAAGAGCAGAGAAATATAAATGAAGCTTTTGGCTTCACCAAATTCTGTGAAATTAACAAAGTTTTGCTTCTCTGCTCTTTTCTCCACTGTAGGTGGTTTTTTCATTGACAGCCCCTATTGCCAGCCTCTGAGCGTCGCACCATTTATTATTCACTTGGGCCCTCAAGATTTCTTCTCTGACTTCTAGAACCATCAGGTTGTCTGGCTTGAAATGGCAATTTCTATGTCTTAGTCTTAAGAGCAATGTGACCCCCTGAGGCTTTCCAGCTTTCAGACACAGCACTCTGACACCTCCTTTTGGAAAGCAGTGAATGAGCATTTTAAAGAAGAGCAATACTTTATTCAGAGCCACGGTGTCTGTTTGAAAACTTTTCCTTTGGAAACCTAGCAATATCTGGATATACTTAGCCCCTCCTAGCCTAGTCTCTTGTCGGGGAGTCTACAGACCAATGTAGAACTTAGAATTAGTATATGAGCTGTGCTATCTTCTGACAGTTTTTAAACTTTTTTAGCACATAAACTGAATAGTTGCATTCCTGACTGCGTCAGTTAGCGCTATTATAATTCCTCAGAGATAGGGGTCCTCCTTGAAGCCATATTCTTTGCATGGGGGCTGGCACCCAGCCAGGGAGGTGGCCTGCAGCCGTGTTTCTTGAGGCTGTGGGAGCACCCCATCTCTTGTGCAAGGTAATTGGTCCAATAGATTCCCGACATACCTCATGCTGACTAGATGCAGTGCATGGTGCGGGGAAGCCAGGGCTCCTGGAGTCGTTTGTAGTCTCTCTCAAATTGTTAACCTGGGGAACAAACCACTGATAGGTTTTGCTGGTATTAGCCTTTTCTTCTTTTTTAAAATTTGGGTGAATGTTTGAAAATCATGAATCAGTCATTCACCATTATTAATTGAAGAGCTGGGAATACCTCGTTAATGTATTTTTAAAACTGGTGTTGGATCCTCTGTGTATTTCAGGTTAATACTTTTAAGCAGTTTTCAGCACGTTTATCTCACTTTATTCTCGTTCTCCTTGGACCTTCGTAGCCATATCACTTGTATAAAATAGGCTGAGATATAGTGACTGTAAGCTGTGGTCTCAGTATACAAAGGTAAGCTCTTTTATTTTCTGATTAAAGAGAAAATTAAAAATCGATGAACACAACATGCATATATGACAATCATATATTATGTATTTGATCTCTTAGGTCTTATATCATCACATTACTTTAAAATTTTTTATGATCTAAATGTGAAAGTTATTTTCAGCATTTTGTTTTTAATACCCTTATAATTACTTTCTCTTTGAGAGACATTTCACTTTTAAGTGTGTGTATGTGTATAGAAACTTATAACGTATATGCGAATTACACACACTTACCTGTTTAACTAAAAGAATTCGGTGGTGGGAAGTGTTCACCTAAGAAGATTTTTACGTCAGGGCACTCTTTTGGCCAAAGTGCTGGAATTTCATAAGCAGCAAGATTGGTAACAGTGCCGGTAGGACCCATTTATATGTAGCTGTTACGTAAGCTGAGGATCAAAGTGCCAATTTCTCAAGGAGAGAGACTTCTCTGAGAAATGAATATCTCTGATCTGTGTTGTATGCCCTAATACAACAGCAGCAAGAAGCCATAAAAAAAAAAAAGCAATAGAAAATGAAAAAAACCAAAATATTAAGGTAACTATGGAAAAATATATAATTGACTGAGTTAAGCTAAGTATTTGCAGAATCAATTATGGCAAGACTCAGAATGGTAGATACCTGGTGTGCAGAGACCAAATAGATGTAAGGCAATTCATCTGTCTTTTCCAGGTTAGGTAGATGATTTATTTCCCACCTGATTCAACCGTCATGGAGTTCATTTAAAAGATACGAGGGTTAGGCCAAATATTTTTAAAAGGATTTGCTTCTTCGTTACGTGTATTCATTCCATAAATGCATTTCATATGTGTTAGATGTTCTGTGCTAAGGTTGTACTTGATATATATATATATATAGATAGATAGATTAAAATGAAGTTTATGTTTTATATTTGTCTCTAAGTAGTAGTTTTCTTTTTATTGCTAACTTTGAAGGTTGCTGGAACAATTTTTTTCCCATACAGAATCTGTATGTACATTGAATGTGGCTTTGGCATGTATAAAAGGTTGAGTGAGGTCTAGTTGACTAGTACCAAGTACATTCCAATCCTGATCAAACAGCCAAGTGCCCCTTACCGGGACAGGTTCTTCTCTGGGTACTAGTGAAACAGGCTCCGCCCAGTGGAAACCTTTTAAGTCTGAGAGTCTCCTTGTTGGTGGAATTGGGCCTATTGTAAATATCCTAGGTTGGGAGCCAAATAATGCATTGGCAGTGTCAGAAGAGAATTTACTTAGTTAATAGTTTATTTATAAATTATTTAATAATATGGGCCCTCTGACATCACTGAAAATGGGCATCATTTGGAAATTCACTCATTTTAAATTTCCCTGGCAGTTTTGAGAGCCTGAAACCAACTCTGGTTTATGTTCATGGACCTCTGCCCACGTAAGTGCAGTGAATGAAATGAATAACAAAGAGCCCAGTCCTTGAAAACCAGTTTTTATAGTGAAGCGAAGGACAAAAGTGGTTAATTTAAACACTGACCACATTGTTTGATGACAAATGAGGGAAATTTTACTCTTATAATCATTCATTATCATTTCCCTGTTTCTTGGGTTTCATTAATAACTGCAGTGGAGGTAAATCTTCAGTAGTGAGTTAGAGGAGTGAACTAAGGAGATCTGCCCCCTTCCCCCAACCCCAACAGTTAGATTTCTAGTAATCTAGAGCCCTAAAAATCAGGGACATTGAGAGCAGTTAAAGCTGAGAACAACCTGCTCTGTGAGTGGTCTTCCTGCAACTCCATTCAGCGTATGCCAGTGCCTCCCTGGTGGTGCTGGGATGGGGGTGGTCCCTCTGAAGTCACCCAGAACAAAAAAGGTTCTGTTGTATTCAGACTCGTACTCTGAAACCATCTGAGGCCATGCCATCCACTGACCAGTCTCAGTGTTACTAGGAGGCCAGGAAGGGCGATGGGTGGTAAATGACCAACCTGCAGAGCCAGGAAGCTGTCTACCACTGAGGTGAGTTCAATATTGACGTGTTTCTCTCTCGCAGTTACTTACAGAGCACAGAGCTAGGACTTCTTATGTAAGTTCCTTCCTTTCCTAATAGCATCTTCCAGAAAGTCTGTTTTAAGTCAAGAATTGAAGTTGACTTAGTTGTAAGAATAGATATCCTTTCCCACAATATCATTTTAGGTAAGAGCTAACAGCTTCCATTGATGCTTGAAGCAGTGATCTTTGGAGATTTTTTAAAAATAGCAGCATAATGCAAATTAGGTTATGTAAGCTTTATAGCACAGCTAGAAATAGGGACTAGAAACCATGTGGGACTCTGGGCCACAGTATATTTCTCTCCCTCCAGCAAATTCCTGTGGGGCCTAGGAATTAGATTCTGAGTTAATACACAGAGTGCTTTGACTAGTACCTGGTACAGAGTAAGTGCTCAGTAAATGCTGACCGTTCTTACCATGGTTGGCTGAGGTGACAAAATATGTGTGGGAGGCTGGGCTGTGCTGGCAGGTAGTGGAGAAGCAGGTGCGTGGCCTGCTTGTGGGGGAGCGGCATGGGTTCTTCAGTGTTGACAGGTTTGGGATACTCCAGGCTTTGGGAGAGGACTCCTAGCATCTTCGGGTCAGTCAGGAGATACAAAGCAAACACTGGGTGAGACCTGGTGTGGGAGGCTGCTGCAGATCCGTGCTGGATGAAGATGCTCATGTTTCTGTGTGGTAGTTAATCATCGGGCAGTCTGTTGCCAGGGGTTCGTAATACTTGCTTTGGGATTTAGGTGTGCTTGGAACTTCAAAGGGGCTGAGCTTATCAACCTGCTGATTCTAAGTTTCCTGCCAGTGCATTAATTAGTAAGAAAAGAGTGTGTGTTTGATTACAGCTAGCCCCAGAATGTGACATTCAGAGCTCACCACTTATTTGGCAGGTAGAAAGCAAGTTACTATAAACCACAGAAAAGAAAGAGGAGACCGGGTGGCATGCTTAGAAGGCTGTTGACTCAGATGCTTCTCTCTTCCAGTTTGCTGCAACACCTTGGGAAAAAAAAATCTGTACTTAACACCACTCGAAGCCTTCCTCTTGCCTGTTAATCGTAGAAAAAAACATACCTGTCTATCCATTCTTCTCTCTGTGTCCGTCTACCCATTTATCTATCTGGACACAGTTGGGAAGTTGCTTTTCAGCAGAAAGAAAAATGAGGAGATGGTTGGTCTGAATAAAGGGTGAGCATCTTCCTGTCTATCTCTGGCTCGCATGTGTCTACGTGGACCTCTGGAGAAAAGTGTGCAGTCGCATCCGTCTCGTAGAGGTGAGCTGAGTGGGGAATACAGATCGAGTTCTGTGATGCTCTAAGGTTATAAAAACTGTGTAGACAGGACTGAGTGTTACTTTTAAAGGCAAATAAGGTAATTTGCATTATAGTCAAGAGGCTTTTCTTCAATCCAGGAGATATTTGTGTCAGTGATGTCCTGGCAGAAGTGACCCCATTCCTCAGCTGTAGCCATCTGGGTGGAATTCTTGCCTCAGTAACGAACACTGAGGGAAGGCTGAGGGAAGGCCTCGGGGGTTCTTTTGTTTGTTTTGCCTTGATCAGTCAGTTGTTAACACCTTAATTACTTGGTCCTTCTAAGGAGGGTCTTAGGGTCTTTCTTGGCAGAACTTTGCTATTTCTGCAAACTATGCTGTCTCTGCTGGTGGGTAGTGTGGAGATTGCCACCATCTGCCCAGGCAGTTTAAGAGTCAGATTAGCATATCCTAGCTGGAGATGTGGTCCTGAGTCATCTTTTTGCTGCTTATGGCCCCCAGGAGGTAACGGGATTAGCCTGCTGCAGTGAGGGCATTCTCTTTGCGCTGCCTGGGAGCCTAGTCTCTCTCTGCTTTGTTTCAGTTTCTCCTACCTTGATCCTTTTGTGTGGTTTGGAAGAACAGTCTCTGCATTCACATGTCAGCTGAATGTCCCAGGTAGTTAACAGTGGCCCTCAGTTTAGGTCAGTTTGGGCTGTGGGCAGCAGTGGATGGAAGAAAGGAGAGCGGGAAGAAAGATGCTAAAATTGGTACCTTGTGTGTGCCAGGCACTTGGACATTTTTCTTATTTCTCAGCCTTCTTGAAGGTGGTATTATTCTTATTTTACAGATGAAAAAACTGAGGCTCAGAGTTAAGTGCTAGAGTCAAGAATGAAATCCAGCTCTGTTCAGTGCCAGAGCCTTTTTCTGCTGTACCATGCTATGGATTAAAAGTCTGGAAAGAAGGTGAGGAAGCACATCGGGGGACAGGAAGGTGGTGTGTGGGCAGTGAGGCAAGGCCGAATGGAGCCTAAAAAGGGCCTGAACACAAGCCAGGGGCCTCACTGGCACAGGATCTTTCGAGCTCACCGACTCAAACCAATCCCAGGCTCCTGTGCTAGAATCTAGGCTTTGACTTGAGATCATTTTAGACCAGATATCCTGGCCTAAAATAGGGCTGTTTTCTTTTAGAGCAGTTGGAAAAGATTAACAAACTGGAAAGATAGACTGGAGGGCTGAGGTGTGGCTGTATAAACAGAGGAAGCTTTTGCATTTGAAGCTTGTTTTTCTGTTTGAATATCAATGAGAAATGGAGGTGTGCGTTTTCATTTAGCTAATGCTTTCTGAGTACACGCTATCTGGCCTGAGATTGGTGATGGGGATGTCTTAAAAGATTTGAGCCAGACTCTGAAGGAGAGCTGGTGAGGCTGGGCTCATTGGGTCAAAGGAAGAGGGGTGGTCCAGGGTTGGGGTGTTAGTGCAGAGAGGTGGTCCTGGGCAAGTGTTGAGCAGAGATGGGGGTGAGGGGCAGATTGCAGTGGCCTGTTCTGCTTGCCAGGAGTGTCCCCTGGACTCGGCCTCACGGAAGGCTGTGGTCCCCTCACCAGCTCCTCGGCATTAGTGCTGGCTGGGTCTCTGCTTAGGGTTAGGTGGGCGTGGAGGTGGATGCAGAATCCTCTTCAGGGAAAGATATTCTTCCCTAACCCCAATTCACCACCAGCCTTGGCAGTTGCCGTTTTTCTGAGCCACCTGCCATAATCCTGGAGCGGAACAGGAAGAATGAACCTCTTGTAAACCCAGGTTGTAGTTCTTGAGCCGCGGCTTGCGGAGGGAATGGCAGCTGCGTGTGTAGCGTGCCAGCAGAGCTCTCTCCGGGCCGTGACTGTGTTCCCTGCCCTGATGGTCCCACTCAGAGAAGCTGCAGCGCAGGGGTGGTTGTTCCCACTGCACAGACAAGAAAATTGAAGCCAAGAGGCCTCTGCAAACCACCAGCTTATTTGTGGTGAAACACCGTGGCTCCTGGTAAGTGAGTTTTTAATCACACAGAAGAAATGGCATTTCTCCTGTTTTTAGTGTTAACAGAAGCCCTTTCTTAGGGATGAGATTTGAGCTCCACCACAACTGTGGGATCTAGAAATTTCCTCCTTTTACAGATGAGGAAATAGAGGCTTAGACAAGATGACTTGCCCAAAATTACACAGCTAGTTAGTGGCTGAGCCCACCCATCCTGCTGGTGCTGCGCTCACCACTGGTGGTTGGTGTTGACAGTCTAGGCTGCCGCCCATCCTGTTTTCTAAAACTGTTTGGCAAGTTTCCTCTCCTCTTTACGAGGCATTCGTTCTACTTACCTTTCTTCCAGACTTCTGGGATGTGTCCTGTGTGGTTTGAGACAAAACACGCAGAAAGCCACCTCTCTCTCCCTGACCCCCCTCCCCCCGTGAAAAAGAGAAACCAGACTTCGGGCTCATTCTTCTATGGCTAACCTGGCTCCTGGGCAAGGGTACTGACTGGCCAGCCTTGGGCCAGGTGGCCTGTTTGTTGTTGTTTTCTTTGCCAGCTGCACAGTTGGGTCTGTTTCCACAGACCATCTTCTTGTGCTGTAACTGAACCCTGTAATAAAGTGCAAACCAGTAATTGCCATCGGAGAGATCCCCAGGCGTTGTATGGAGGGAAGGGATGTGCTGTTGGGAGTGTGCTTTTCCACTGAGCTCCATCCACGTTTTGGTTGTCAGCTGTCATGTTTCTGGCTAGGCCTTCCTTGTGTGCTGCAACCAAAGGGGTCGCCCTCACAGTCGCCTTCCCAGAGCGCTGGTGCCAGGGTCTCACTGGGCCCTTCCACGATGTAGACAGTCTCAGAAGATGCTCAGCTCTGACGTCCTTCAGGCCCTTGGAGGCTGCATTATGGGAGGTACGGCGGCCATCATCCTGGAGGGGATCACTCCTTCCACATCACCTGGAAGGTGGCACCTGAGGAACTCAGGAAAGCTGAAAGCACCGCAAGATGGGATAGGTTGAGGCTGCTGAAGGACAGACCTGGAGAGATCATGGACCTTTCCATCAGCTGTTTTAAAGGGTTGTATTTACTTGTCGTATGTGGTTCCAGAAGGGGAAAGATAGTTACGGTAAAGCCAGCTGGGCAGTTTGAGCTAAAGTGTGCCTCTCATGAGGTCTGGTGAGAAGTGGGCCCCATGTTACCAGGAGGGCTTAGGCAGGAAGCCAGCTGTTTGGATACTGCAGAGGAAGGTCTTCCATGGGGTGTCAGTTTGCACAGAATGCTGATGTGGCTGGTGACACTGTCAAGACCGCTTCTCCCCTCCTGGGCACATGGATTTATTGGAAACATTCACTGTCACCTCCTACTACTAACCAGGTTGTGCTGGGGGAGGAGCACTGGAGGAACAGCTTAGAAGGTGAGACCCCTGACCAAGAAGGAGCCCAGGAAGGGGGAGGGGACTGTGCGGGGCCTTGAACCGAACAAGAGCCATCTTCTGTGCTTGGGAGAAGGGCTCCCACTCAGTCCAGGAGCGGAGCCAGGCCTGTGAAGAGACTTAAGAGCTGCGTGACTTAGAGAGTGAGAGGGGCTCCAGCAGATGTGGCCACGGCTTCCGCAGAGCCCGGCATCCAGCTGGCTGGGAGGTCTCAAGGAGGGGCGCCTGGTGTGCGCAGAAGGGCACGGCTTCTCAGGACGGCATGGAGGTGCTTGTTAATGGGAACCTGGGAAGTGGGATGGTTAGGAGGGTGAAGTAGCAGACGGCACGTGTAGTTTGGGGCCACTTCGTGAAAGGCCTTGGGTGCCGTGCCCTGCAGTGCTTACCATCTTCCAGAACGGTGAGAGAATTCTGGAGGATCGGTTTGGACAGCTGGATGGGGAAGGACCAAAGGAAGGAGTCAGAGGCTGTTGCAGATGCCCGGATGAAGGATGAAGGAGGCCGGCTGAGGGCGTCAGAGGCAGGAATGGCATCTCTTCATAGTCCAGGCTCCTTGCCTGGGCCCAGCAGGAGGTTATGGGGCCAGGGAACCACAGGAACCCCACGTGCAGCCAGGGAACTGGGGGCCGCTGTTCAGTAGGTGCCTGGGACCAAGACAGGAAAGGGGGGTGGTGGTGGGGAGAGGCGTTGCAGTGTAGCAAGGGCCATCTCCATGGGCCAGGAAGCGGGGATTCGGTGGGCCTGACTTTCTCGTGGGTGCAGGGGCTCTGAGCCCCCTTCTTGTGCTCTCTGGGAAGCGTCTCCTCTGGCAAAGGACAGAGAGGTTTATGGGCTGGTCAGTCAGAATCTTACCCTTTCCCTGCGTTTCTGCTCTGCTGAGTTTGCCAGTCAAAGGGAGTGGCAGATAGTGGATGTTCGCTGGTACAGAGGCTTCTGCTTTTAAAAAAAGTAACGTTTTGGCTTCTTTACCTGGGCAAGGGCTGGAGTTCATTGGATTCAGCATTTGTAGAGCAGGGTCTTTAGCCGGGGGAAGGTACACACTTGCTCCACGGAGTACTACAGGGAAGGGAAAAAGACGCAATTGTAAGATTACTAGAGCATTTGCTTTGGGCCTCAGTTTTGTGTCTGTCCTGCCACCTCTGGCTCATTCTGCACAGGTGGGCAGGGAGACCCGAGGAGGGGTCGGGGTGGTTTCTGCACTTCTGTGTTTCTATACCTCTGTTGGGGACGGGGCTAAAAAGGCGGTGGTGGTTTTGAGCCTTTAGGTCAGAGCTCTGAAAGGTTAGGGTTCACTGAGACCCTGATTGCATCGGCCTTTGGGGTGACCAGGTGTCTCTAACTACGAGTGGCCTTGTTTGTTTAGCCCAGTGGGCCACAGAAAAATCACCTTTTTGCCTGTTCAGTGTGGAAATCGATGGGAACGCTGCCTCGGGCCTGGTGTTGACAAACTTTCTGGAAAGGTCCAGGGAGTAACTCTTTCAGGCTTGTGGCCCATTTGCTCTGTCACAGCTACTCAGCTCTGCCGTTTCAGCAGCACCCGCGCAGCCAGAGGCAGAGTGTAGACAGACAGGCGTGGCTGCAGGCCACACTTGGCCAATCCCTGCCTTGGACTGTGGCGGTTACTCACCCTCTGGCTTAATTGTGACTGGAAGCTTCCTCCCGTCTGCTGCCTGGGCCCATCTATCTTCCCACGAAGGCTTCCTGCTCATCTGTTAGGTGTGCAGCTCTTGCCCAGAAGGACCTCAGATTTTGAGTGAGAGGTGGGCCCTTTCGGGGGAGCGGGTGCTGCAGAGTGAAATACAGAACGGGGCTCAGGGAGAGAAGGCCGAGGGTGAACCCGGAGAGCCTGAGGAGGGAAGGAGGCAGCTCCGGAGAGGAGGACAGCTGGGGCCCAGCCTGTGAATAAAGGGTGCTGGGGAGCCAGTGGGAGGTTGTGCTCAGGAAGGTGAAGTGATCACAGATGCACTTTGGAAAGATCCTCTGGTTGGGGAAGACGACGTTTGTGGTTACTAGTAGTGTCTTTCAGTTTAGTGTGGACTCTTTTGCCCAGAGTCTGGTTACTGGTACCCGAGTGGGAAGGAGAGACCCCCTGAGTTGGGTAGCTTTTCTGGCCGCCGGCTCCAGGGGGCCAGTGAGTGGCACAGTTTTTGACATGGCAGAGCTTGACAAGGTCTGCCGTCTTCGGGCTTCTTCTCCCTCACTATCCAGAGATAGCTTAAATGGCAAGACAAATGAAACGCCCTGTCTCATGTCTAATTTTGGATCGGGGCCTTGGTGTATGAGGGTGAAAAATGCTAGGGATGGGCTTCCCCTCACTTCAGAATGGAGTTAACCTGGCACGAAAGCCTTACGGAGCTAGTACCTGTAAACCGAGGCAAGATGCACAGGCCGGAGCAGGTGCTGCTCAGGTGCATCCTGACGCTCTAGGCCAGGACTGACGTCGGGCTGGGGGAGACTGCAGATCGGACACGGCGCCGGCCCCAAGGTGCTCTGTGTAGTTGGGGCAAGGAAAAGACTCTATATAGTGCTTTCTACTCTCCACAGTATCTTCCTTCAGAGATGTTTCTAGGCAGGTGAAGGGAACTGCTGTTGACTGAGCACCGTGAGGTGAGGTTCCAGGGGCGCGAGCTGCCAGCGTTCTCCCTTGACGTGGACAGAAGCCTGGAGGGGCGCTGGCTTCACGAGCCCATGAAGAGGCCTGCGCAGATGCTGTTTCCTTGAAACCCGCACGGGCCCGTAGGAGTGGGTGAGGATCACGCGCGGCTCAGAGGAGGGAAGGCGCTTGCCCGAGGCCCCTGCTCTGAGTGAGGGCACGGGTGAGGGTTGTGGAATGAAGAGTCGCAGAGAAGCCACAGCTCCAGGGCACGCGGGCTGCTGCCTTGGGGCTCCTCAGGCTCCGGGAGGCAGTGCTCTCAGCATGGCAGCGGGCACATAACTGCCCATCTCTAAGGGGCACGGCCTGGGTCTTCCAGAGGTGTTTCTGGGGTCCTGGAACGGCAAAGACAGAGGCAGGCCTGGCCCAGCCGGATGTGCCTCCAGCCGTGGTCTTTCATCGGGCAGCTCAGCCTGCGCTGCGGCTCTGGCCTCACAGGGAGGCTTGTGTCTGGGGCACCCTAGACCCTCGTGGAGCTGGAGCCTGGCCCCTGCCCCATCCTGGCCCACGGCCATAAGCTAGATGCCATCTGTCTCATTTTCCTGCTTGGGGAAACAGATGATGGTCTGAAAGTTCTTTTTTTGATTCTAACCTAAATATTTCTGCTGTTCTGGGAAGACTTTTTAAAATTTTTGTTCATGAAGATGAACCATGGATAAGGATAGGAGTTTAGATAGCTAAGAAGACTGTCTTCTCCACTTGTAGTTCCCAATCAAGAAAGCTGCACCTCCAGCCTCTTCCCCGCTGCCTTCCACCGGCGGGAGCTCCTCCCCTCACAGACGCTCTCGGGCTTAAGCTGCGGTTAAGCTGGCGCTCCTTTCCTTTCCTTTCCTTGACGTGTCCGTGCCGCTCTGTGAGCCTCCTTGACTCTCCCCCCACTGGCTCCCTCGGCTGCGGCCCTGACGCCCAGGTCGTGATGATGGCCCACACGAGGCACGGTGTGGGGTTTAGTCAGGTTCCTGAAATACCTCTTCTCACCTGCCAGGCCGGCAGTGCTGGTGTTTGATGCGTCCCTTTCCCTGACCATGGCGGTGTCTCCTGCTCAGGCCAGCCCTGTGCGGTCAGGTGGGGTTCACACTGCACCCCTACTTCGCAGAGGGGACACTGAGTACCACTTGTCCCCTCGTTCACTTACTGTGGTGGCTTCTCAGATAACAGGCATCCTCAAGGCTCCTGACCAGGGGCCTTACTTTCCGCATCTCCCGGGAATCAAGGGCGGCTCTGCGCGTCTTGTGAGCTGTCGCCAACCTCCACACGGACTTCCTTTCCCAGGCGCTTGAGGCGGCCAAGGGGATGCTTGGTCAAGGTGGGACTCCTCCTCTGCTTCTGTCCCTCTTGATGTCTTCTCATGAGTCATGAGCCACCTGCCTTGGGCAGGCTTCATTTACTTCAGCTCTTAGCAGTGTGGATCCTCTTTTCCCCAAACTATCTGTCAACTCAGGCCTCTGACTAGGGACCGTCTGGCCTGTGGTGCTGAACCTCGGGTCTAAGTGGCTGGCTGGGGCCCAGTCACACCTTCAGGAAGAGGCAGGTCTCCTGAGGGAGCCCTAATCAGGGCCAGGGCACTTCCAGGGACAGTGAGGCAGGAGGGCCAGGGAAGGGGCTGGCCTGGGGCCCGGCTCTGCCTGTTAAGCCCCACAGCGCAGGCACCCGGGTCTCCCTGCCGCGTAGGATTCCCGGAGAGCGGCCTCTGAGACTCTCACCCATTCCGAGCACAACTCACTGTCTGGGAAGGAGACAGGAGGCAGCCGGTCTAGACCTGAAGGCCTGAGCTGTTCAAGGAGGGGCCTCCCTCACAAAGGAGGAAGGGGCCCTGCTCAGTCGTAGCCCTTCCTTGGCCCCAGGATGGGGGATTCAGGAGGCAAGGAGAAGGCTGCGTGTAGTTGTGGGTAGAACACCTTGCCCGGTTTACTGCACAGTTACACACGTGACATTGGACTCCTGGCTATAGATACAGCTTGCTCTCTCTCTGGTCTGGTGATGGCCAAGGTAGTTTTTAAGAAATCTATTTAAAATACCTATCTGTATCTATTTACTGTGTTTTTTCTGAATACACAAGTGTACATAGTATAATTACAGTGCAGAGTCCCTGGCAATAACTTCATGTTGTGTATTATGTTAAAAAAAACATTGGAGAATGCGACCACCCTGGATTGTCCTCCCTCTCTGGGGCCGTGATTACACGTAGGACTCCGAACTTTCAACCTGCGGCGTGGTTGAAGCAGCAGCCTGCACGTGTGGACTGTCACCAGTGCCTCGCCCAGAGACGCCTGGCCTTCACCCAAAGGGACTCTGCACCCCGACTCCCACAGGCAGCGCCCACACTGCGGCTCCTGCGCACTGACTGTGTTGGACTCTGCCGTAGACTGACCCTCTTGTCTGGCTGCTGCAGCTTGTCTGTAATGCCCCGACATGTTGCATTTTCCCCATTTGGATGAATAAAAATAAAAGCTTCTGTCTTCAACAGCAATGGGCTGCACTGTTCTGTGCAGGACGGACTGACTCTGGCTTTGACTGATGAAAGGGTCAAGTGCACAACCACTTTCCTGGCCCTGACTCTCCAGCTCAGCACATGTGGAAGGATCTTCCCTTCGTGCAGAGGGCCAGGCCTCGTTCCTATTCCTGTTTGCGGTCCTTGAAACGCTGCCTCTCTGCTAATGGTGCCAAATGTTTACTCAACCTGAACCTTTGACCTGGGCCCCTGGTGCAGCGAGTGGTGTGAGTGCCGCCGCCTCAGCTCAGCTCAGCGTTCACCGGGTGCCCCTCACACACCTGCCTCCCTCTTGATCCTGACCCCTGTCCCCAGAGTTGGCAGATATTACACATCGGGACACTAAGGCTCAAAGATAAAGGGATTTGCTCGAGGGAGCAGGACTTCTGAATGGCAGCAGCAATTTGAAAACAAAGCCAAAAGCTCTTCCTACTGCTCTCCCTGTGAGGTTCCTGCAGTCGACCTACCCCAGTAACTCCAAGACTATACAGTAAGGTCTCTGCCCACCCCAGGAAGAAGGACAAAGGCGGCCCAGGCAGGGGGTCTTGGAGGGAGCCAGGCCGGGCCTGTCGCTGCCCTCCAGGTATGGACGAAGGCACTGGGTGTGTTGTAACTCAGGGCCGCCTTCACCCTGCACGCCGTCCCCTGGGCTTTACAACCACAGCGCACTGATGGAAGGAAGAGCTGGCCAGGCCGGCCCGCTGCTGCTTCCTCCCAGGGGCCCCACTCCCACCCTCTGGCCCATGACTGGCACAGGGAACAGCCAGATGAGTTGAAAACGGGGTGTGGAGGGACGAGCGTTGTTCTCCTTGCTTTGGGGCCCCGGAAGAGAAGGTGGAGGTGGTGGTACCTGGTACAAAGCATTGACATCCCAGATCTCGTCATCACGGGCCTTTCACCTTCACTTTCAAATCTGGGGATAACGTCACTGAACTCACAGGGGTGTTGCGACAACTGGGGGGAGAACACAGGGGAAGGGTCAGGAGCTAAACAGTAGCTCAGCAACCCGTGTGAGACCGAGATGGGCACCGAAGCCACGGCACACACAGAACTTGGGAGGGTGAAGTGACCTATCCACGTGATGTGAGCGTCCAAGGTCACAGCCTGGCCTTGAACTCGGTTTTTGGTCCAGGTACGCTGCTTGTAGTGAAGTGCTGTGAGTTTACACCTACCTACTGCCCACGTGGTCATCTTAAAGCAGCTGCCCTGCTGGTCACTGGAAGTTAGTTAGAGATGGGGATTAACGTCCTAGCCGTGTGGTCTGGGCCAGGAACCGCTCTATGGGCCCGATTTCTTTGCCTATAAAAGTGGGGGAAGGGCAGGGAAACGGAGTGCTCGGTCCTCTTGTTCTGGGAGTGAGCACCTCAGCCGTTCTGAGCTCCCTTGTCTCATCAGCCCCCAAATGAAGCTTAGAAGATCTGCATCCCAGGGTCAGAATCAGGCATCCCTCTGAGCAAGTGAAGCACTACAGACAGCCTTTTAAACACCCATCAGCCAGATGAAGAAACAGGCTCTGAGAGGCCAAATGACTCTCCCGTCACCTACCTACTCCCCCTGCAGAGATGTCTTGGTTTTCACCACTGCTGGGTCAGTTCGGAGCTGAGAGTGGTGTTCTGGACTAAGTTTTAGCTCCCATGGAGTTTTCTTTCCTTCACTCCTCTAGTGGCTCACTCCTGCCCCTGGGACTTGGGGTTCAGAACAGACAGGGCGGCAGATGCCTCTTGCCTTTCATTCTGAGCTGCCTCCTTCCCCCTGAGAGATCATAACCAGCCCCTGCAGATCCGCTCAGGTTCAACAGGGCCTGCTAGATGGTCTACTCAGCCTGTCACGTAGAAACACGTGACAGGCTGAGCAGGCTTCTTGAAATCTACACTCACCTGCTTCTGCTTCCCACCCTCCCCCCTCTCAGCCCACTTGGGTCTGGGCCCTCCGCTGCACCCCACCCACCTCTGCTTTACTTCCTTCCTGAGCACCAGCAGATTCCCAGTCACCAAGCCCATGAGCCTTCGTCCAGTCCCGCCCTCACCCGAGGCGGAGCTTGCTCGTTCTCTCCGGATGTCCCGGAGTCACTTTAGGCCCGTGTGCCAAGGCTGACTGGCTGTGGGCGCCTTTCTCCTGGCAGGGCACAGCTGCTGGGATGAGGATTTCTGCAGAGTCCCTACACTCCGGAACACTGGGACCCTGGGGACTGGAAAAGCCTGGAGCAGGCTGGCCCGTCTGGACTCTGGCCCTTTTTGGCCAGGAATGTGGATCCCAGAAATATGCCTTCTAGTCTGTGAGCGGCAAAGGGATCCCAACTGTGCTCCGGAGTCCCTGTCCTGGCCTCTGCAGAGCATCTGTCGCGGCCGGGCCCCTTGCCAGGCACCTGCCCTGCCTCAGTTCAGCGGAGAGAAGATGGGGCAGGGCTCACTCACCACCTTCCCTTCTTCATGGCCTGCATCTCAGCCCGCTTCCATCCAAAGGCTGGGTGTAGGGGGTCCTGGAGGGCAGGTCAAGCAAGGAGGGGACCGTCGGGTTGGGGAATCAACTGCTCTTCTTCCTGCTGCAGAGAAGGGGGTGAGGTGGTAAAGGACGGCCGAGGGTCTGGGAGCCTCGTCCCTACGGTGCTGCGGTGCGGGAAGACCAGCAGGGAACAGAAAGGAGCTTTCGGAGAGAGGTACCTGCTGGCCATGCCACCACTTCCCCTGAAAGTTCCAGCAGAGCGTAACTGGACCTCGGGTACTCGGACTGCCTTTCTGCTCTTCAGCTATTTCCCCTGCACATTCACAGTTTGGGCCTGCAATTCCCCCTCCCATCTCTGCCTGGTGAGATGCTTTTGTCTTTCAAGGTCTTACCATACCCTTACCTCCTGTAAGACTTCCCTAACACCGAAATACACAGGTCATGTCTCACTTTATTTCTCCAAGACAGGCGATGCTCACGATGAAGGCACAGGCCTCCCAGGCGACAAAGCCTGTGTCTTCTCTCACCCCACGGGCCTGGAGCACATTAGCTGCTCGTTAAGTGTCTGAATGGATGTACGGGGAGGCGCTGCCCAATGCTCACGTACACCTATTTGTCAGCCCAGAGGGTGGTCTCCTCTGACTGCCCGTGGGAGGGAGGCAAGAGCACATCATGATAAAACGGGTTGTTACAAAGCAATGCTGTTTGTACCAAAATATTTAATGAATATGCCGTTAAAATAAAGCCAACAAAAGAAATAGTAATACAATTTTACTGGTTTATATTTCAATTCATAAAGTTGACACACTGAAACTACCCTAGCACAATGTCCACGCACCTAGTTTTAGATGGGCTTACAGCTGTTTTGGTAACTGAACAAGAAAGACACAGAAAGCGGTGGAGGGGATGGTTTGGGGGTCAGGGGTTGCCGCTTGTTACCTCCCTGATCACAGATGACCTCAGCAAGCGTTAATACAGCCAACAGGAAAAGAGATACAAAACAACCCAGGTGTCTTTATGTACAAACCAGTGCCTCTTGTAACCAGCGACCTCCACACTGCACGCAGAGAAAACGACAAAGTCATCTGCGAGACAGCCTGTCAGCATATCACTATATAAATTAAAAGTCTAAAGTTATTTTGTTTAAAAAAAGGTGCTAAAACCTCTATTCCATAGTTCTGAAGCAAGAACTTGCAGCCCATCTGAACAGCGAGGTTTGCACCCAGCCTCACTCCGGGGAGGGCCCAGGCAGGCAGGGACACAGGCCAGCATGACGGGGGCCTCTTGGCATGTGTGTCCTGTACATCCTCACATTTACACACACACATACACACACGCACACACCTCAGAGTCTTTCTCACTTGTACAAGCTGTTGTGCAAAAACACTAGAACCTTGAAGTGAGGGCTCTTCACAGCTCTCGCGACAGCAGGGTGGAGAGCAGAGCCCGACAAACCTTGAGTGAAATTAAGTGCCCAAAATAACCACATAATTAAGTTGTGCACATCAGTCCTAGTCTGGGATTTAAACACTGTCAATTGGGTGCACTGGGAAAAGATATTTATATATACACACACACACACGACACATTAAGCAAAATAAGATTTGTCCACGTTATGATTAATCCAGTCTCGACAGTCGGTCAAGTCACCCACCCCAGCACTGCGGAGTCATTTGGCAGCTAACACTAAAAACAACAGGAACTATGAGAGTTGCATAGAATTGATCAGAAACATGTGAATAATGCCAAACCAAAAACCTGTGCATCGTAGAGTTAGTTTAACAAAACTAGGTGGCTTCACCTACAACCATGAAACCCTCCTATTTAAAACAAAGTGCTTCTCCATGTCTACCTGGAGGACCCTCTGCTGGCACTGGAGCAGATAATTATTTGAGCTACCGATCCCCTGCCCCCCCCCCCCCAATATATAATAATACGTGTATTTTTAAAAAAAAGATTAAAGGTTTAGAAAAAAACCAAAGGCCTGAAGGATCCCCAGACTCTGATAATGTCACTCAGCCGCCGGGCTGGGTGAGGAGCTGACCTAACCGGGAAGAGGCCCGGAGGTCATACGGAGGAGTGACTTTCTGGAACGTCCAGGGTGGCAGGCCAGCCGGCAGGCCTGTTAGTATCAGGAGTGAGGAGGGCCTTACCGCACGGGCTGCCTGCTTCATGAGCTCTGGTCCAACAACCTACCCACATGCTTCTATGGATCTGACTTAGGTACATTCTGGTCCTGGGACATGTCACAGAATCACACATCTGGCCAAAGAAGGCAACAAAAGGTGTCATGTTTTCTGAAGGTGTCTGGAGGCAGCAGCTGCTCTCAGCAAGTCTCTTTCCCTTGAACCCCGGTTGCCGTCTTTATGGAGCTCAGTGTTCGGTTAAACCACGTCTTCTTGGCCGCCTGAACCTCGTTGAGGGCGAGGCCTAAATGGTGCTCCAGGTCCTGGAAGAGGAACGACGTACGTGAGGATGCTGGTCTCCAGTGCTAATGACACTGCCTCCCCAGAGCCGAGCCAAGCCAAGAATTCAGTCTATTTCCTCTTGAGAGGCCTCTGGAAATTCCCCCAGTTCTCAAACTGGCATAGAAAGATCTGGAGTGCCTAAAGCTCTGGGAGATTTCCTAGTTAAGACCTCCTCATTTCTTGCCTCGTCTATTTATTAAAACGGCCTCCTACCTGAGTGTCTCCCTCTCCGTCCACCCACTGCATACCAGGAGACAGACCAAATGTTCTACCTAAGAGTGCATCATTAATTTCCGGCAAGAGCCTTTCAAGCCTAGACCCCCTAGCAAGACATCCGAGATGCTTCACAATCTGGGCTGAGACTCTTCCAGCTCAGCACCCACTTCCACCCCTACTTCCTGAAGGCCCTTCCAGGCAGGCCCTCTCCTCCCTCTGTGCTGCTGGACAGGCCATGCCCTCCACCAGGAAGGCTCACTGTTCTGTCTTTTCTGCAGCGGCAACCTCTTTTCACTCTCGGACTACAGCCCAGATACTGTCCTTGGTGAGGCCTCTCCTCGCCGCCTTGGACGGTCACGGAGGCCACGTGCTAGCTGTGCAGCCCCAACAGCGAGAACCGGGCCTGGGCGAAGCAGACGCCCAGGTACCATGTGTGATACGGAGACCAGGGCTTATGCTTTAGTCCTGAACTTGATTCCTTCTGCAAACTGTGCCTGGTGCCTACCTTGTGCTCAGCATCGGGGCTGAGGGAACTAGCCATGCAGTATAAAGATGAACAAAACAAGCCCCAGTTTCTCCATAAGGAAAGGAGGCCCAGATACATTAGGTAATACGTCCAAAGTCACAAAGCTGGGTAAGTGACGGGAGCGGGGGCATAAAAGCCGGTATTTGTGAAGCCCTCAGATATCGTGCTGAGCCCTCCTGTGCATTATCTTTTTCAGTCCTCAAAGCAAACTATCAGAGTGACCCCTCATCACCTCCACTGGCAGATGAGGAACCTGAAGTGAAAGGAGGTTACTAACCAACCCAAGGTCAAAGAGTCTGGTGGTGCAGCTGTGATTCCAAATCATGCATTCTCTGCTCCACCAGAAAGATTCTAGGTTTGATGGATAATTCTTATATGAGAAAGTCCAATCGTTAGGACAGGCTAAATGCTAATTAAACATCCACTAGTAAATAGCAAGTAATGAGCTTCTTCCCATGAGGATTATGGTAGAAGTTTAAAAGGGAAAAAAACCCCAAACCATAAAGATCATTTCTGGGGTTTCTAGCCCACACCAGCGAAATCCTGCCCCCGTGCAGGTCTGGGTCCCGCTGCACCAGGGGCAGAGGGCTGGCCGGGGGCGAAGAGGCAGCTGTTACCTGGATCTTACACTCGGCTTCCACCAGCTGCAGCTTGGTTTGTGCCAGTTCCAGTTCCATCTCTCTCAGCTGGTTCTTGAGTGTTTCCTTCTCCTCATCTGTGTCCTCATCCAAAACTTCCTTAGCTGAGCTGATGCCCTTTATGCGCCCTTCTTTGTTGAAAAATTCCCGGCAGCGCTCACAGTCATCCACGTTTTGCTGAAATTGAATGTCAGATGTGAAGAGACAAAGAAGACATGAAGGTGTGAGCATCTCCTTTCTGGGGAGCCAAGAGATGGCTTCTCCGCTGAGCACTACAGCTTCTGAAAAACTCTGTTCTCTCTGTAAACTGGCAGATGACCTACTGGAAAAGTCACCTGGTGTTATACATCAAAAGCAACTCAAATATTCTTATGTCTTGACCCAGTCATCTCACTTCTAGGAACCTTGGCTAAAAAATGAAAAAGCAGTGACTAGATACAGATTTACATACAAGGAATTTCACTGCAGAATTAGAGACCCAAAAAAGGGGCAGGGAGATAAACTATCCAGCTACTGGGAAAAATTAAATAGGATGTGCTATATTTATACAAGGAAGTACACAGCCTCAGAAGTTTTTGAGGAATTTTTCGTAACATGGTAAAAATGTTTAAGCGCTGGGTAAACTAGGACCCAAAAATGTCGTTAAAGTATAGTTACACGGATATACCACATTTCATGAAAATAAGATGGCAATGACTGTAAGAAAGAAACATCATTTCGTTTTCCTCTAAGAAAATATTCTGCCAATTAAACCACAAAAAGCCATTAGTTATAAAATATGTCCCAATTTCAGATGTAAATGTGAAAAAAATGCCTTAGAGTGAATGAAATTCTGTATGTTAGAACGAAGACTGAAAGAATACACTCCAACGTGTTAATGATGATGTTGTCTGTGGGTAATAAGATTATAAGGGTTTTTTTTTCCTCCTTTACTCTTATTTTCCAAATTTTCTGCAATGAACATTATTATTAGTTTTAGCATCAGAAAACAAATTTTGTTTAAAAAATAGGTACTGCTGGTTACTTAGATGGAGGCCAGGTATCATCTTGCTCCAGGTAAAATGCTGGTTTGTGCAGACATGGCCGTGGACTCCCCCACGTTTCTGTCCACTGAGTTGTAAACATGTTAGTAAAGTATCTTTCAGTAAATTACTCATCTCAGTAAAATCTGACAAGTATTCTAATAATAAAGAAAGAAAGCACCAAGTTACAAAAACCCTCAAATTGGCAAGCAAACATTAAAAACTCAGGTTCTCATTGTATCTTGGCCCGTTACAGCAAGAGGAATTGAGCTCAGAAGGGGAGTGTCCCCCTGCTACAGAACAATGTGGGGAGTGACCGGGCCTCTACACCCCACCCTCAAGCACAGCCTGTCACCTGCAGGACTCTTCCACCTCAGCAGGGTGCTGCAGTAATCACAGACAACACCTGAAGTCCTGGGGCTCTTGTGTTTTGTTTTGTCTTTTTACAAGTGAAGTTAGTGCGGAGGAGGACGTTATACAAATTTGTAAGGAAGAGGGACACTTGTATTTTGAGATCTAATGCCAGAGCTCTTCTGGTCTTATCTGTATCCCCTGCTTAGAGGAAAGAGGCAGAATATCAGTTGTCAGTAGTTGAACCAGGTCCTGACAGCCACCTTGTCAGGTACTCATCAGCTTCCCTCGTTTTTGGAATCAAAGCAGAATACCCGGGGACTTCCCTGGTGGCGCAGTGGTTTAAAATCCGCCTGCCAACGCAGGGGACACGGGTTCGAGCCCTGGTCCGGGAAGATCCCACATGCCGCGGAGCAACTAAGCCCGTGTGCCACAACTACCTCAGTACTACTGAAGCCCACGCGCCCGGAGCCTGTGCTCGGCAGCAAGGGACTGCAACGAGAAGCCTGCGCACCACGACAAAGAGTAGCCCCTGCCCGCCGCAACTAGAGAAAGCCCACGCACAGCAACGAAGACCCAATGCAGCCCAAAATAAAATAAATAAATAAATTAATTAATTTTAAAAAAAGATAGTATTGTTATTAATAGTGGTAGTTTATTTAAAAAAAAAAAAAAGAATACCCCCTCCCCAAATTTTTTGTGAATATAGCCATAAAATGAACTAGGTGGTATAAAATCTCTTTGATAACGAAGGACTTACCCGAATTTTTTCAATTTCCACTTTATTAGCAGTCTGCTGCTTCTCTAATCTTTCACTCAACTGAGAACAAATCTGAAGAAACAAACATAATATAAAATGACAATCTCTTCAGCAATGTCATAATTCGCACAACTTGGGCTCGGGATGAGCTCTACAGTGGAAGCTGGACTATGATGAGCGGAACTGGGACAGCACTGAGCAGGAGGGGGTGTGAGATGACAGGCGGGCAGAGGTGCCTCTGGCTCTCCCACCCCCGCATCCACTGGCCTAGGACCTGCAGGGACCTATCAGCGCCACGCTCGATGGCCAATGTTTACAGACACTGCCAGACTCAGGAGCCAGCACGAGATCCCAGTACAGAAAGAAACAAGACCAATTCAGTTATGTTCTCAAAATGCAACCCGCTGGGGAGAGAGGTGGTTCTACATCATGAGTCTGAAGTGCTCCCAAGAACTCGGGGGCTTCCATGTATTAAGTGCCTGCTTATGTGAGGTAACTATGCCAGGTGCTCCACAAAGATAATCTCATGGACTCCTCACAACAGTTCTCTGGGTGAGCGATGATTTCCCTTATTTTACAGTTGAAAAGCAGTGCGGTAACTTGTCCAGTGAAGCGAAGGGACTCGTCAGTGCAAGTCGCCGAGCAGGGAAGCGCGTAGGTGTGGAGAAGACATCTTGTGCAGGCAAGCAGGGCTTCCAGAGAACATGGCCCAATTCCACGGTGCACGGACCCACCTGCTTGTAGTCACCGATGATAGAACTGTTTTTTTTAATCTCAGATTCTGCCTTGTCGAGTTCCCGACGGCACATTTCTTTTAACTGCGTACATTAAGAAAAGCAAAAGTGAACGTTAAGGGAAATACAAGCGAAGCTCTGGCACTCCGTGCTTAGCGCTGGGCTTTCCCCGAAGTGCCTGACCTACTGGAGGTAACTCCCCTCCCTTCCTCCTCACTCTCAGCACTACTAACCCTACTCTTTTTTTGTGTGTGTGGTACGCGGGCTTCTCACTGTTGTGGCCTCTCCCGTTGCGGAGCACAGGCTCCGGACACGCAGGCTCAGCGGCCATGGCTCACGGGCCCAGCCGCTCCACGGCATGTGGGATCTTCCCGGACCGGGGCACGAACCTGTGTCCCCTACATCGGCAGGCGGACTCTCAACCACTGCGCCACCAGGGAAGCCCATTAACCCTACTCCTGATGCTAGGAGAGAACAGTCAAAACTTCTGTACTTTCAGCTTGGGGCTTTTGCTGAAGTTCCTCCCTGTCAGTGCAGCCCAACCTGGGATCCTGAGCTGAGGAGGTAATAACACAAAGCAAATGCAGAGGAAGAGCTAACGGGAGGACTGCCGCTCCTTCAGTGCCTCATGGATTATGTGGGAGGCGCCCCGCCATCTCTCACCTCAGGCAGCCTGACTGAGACGAGAGGGTGGATGGTGAAGGAGAGCCCGCCTGCTCTGGGGCACGCAGCACCCAAAGCTCTTCCTATGGCTGTGAGTCTGCGCCCAGGGGCTGTGCTCAGGACAAGCCTTCCAGAGTTTGCTCTGTGGGGGAGATGTCGGTGGACAGGTAGGGGAAGAGCCAGACGTTATGTGATGTCTGCTTTCCTTTTGTAGAAATGCTAATAACCCTCTTGCCACACTCAGATGCTGACACACAAGAATTTCTCCTGCCCCAGTGAAGGATGGGCTTTGCCCCACTGTCTCCTCCTACATTTTAATTATTAAGAACCATTATGCTTTTCACAGTAAATACAAAAGGCCTTTGGAGAGAAACTGAAGCCAGCTGTCTCTGGGTTCTCCGGTGCCAACAGGAAGCCACCAGTGAACTCCCAGCTCTCAAGCATTTACAAGACACAGAGGAATGTGGGAGGGGCAAAGCTCCCCTTACCTGAGCAGACTCTTCTTCCAGCCGTCTTTTCTCTTCCTCTGCATCAATCAATTTCTGTTTGGTCATAAGCAGCTCCTTATTCAGTGCATCTGCCTTTTCCTCAGCCTGGAACATTTAAGAGGTGCTGTTACAGAACAAGAAGTGAGAACTGAAAGGCATCTGAATTACCCAGAACAATCCAATTTTAAGATGATGAGGAAACTGTGATCCAGAGAGGGGATGTGATATGCCCAAGGTCACGCTGAGACTACACTCATGCACAAGTGTCCGGCCCGGTCTCCTGCCCAGAGGCAGTGCGGGGCAGTAGCTGGGAGCTCGCCTTTGTCAGACAGCCTGGTCTTGACTCCCATCGCTCCCTGTATGCCACTTGGACAAGTCCTTGAGAACCTCTCTGATCTTCATCTGAGAGACAAGGCATGGAATGGACTCAGCACGGTGCCTAGCATATAGTAAATGCTCAATAAAAGGTAGGTGTCATTATCATTAACAGTAATAATAAATTCTGGTTTTCTTCTTCCAAACTCTCAGTATTCGCTCTGCTTCATCAAATAAGTTCTGCATTTTGCTCTCACTGTCACCTGACAAAGGAAGGCACCCCTTCCCTAGCACTCTCCTTTTATTATCTGAAATGGCCATCTTCCACCCCAGTTTTTTTCTAAAGCATGCAAAGGTCTGGTGGGCAGATCTTTGGGTCCAAGTGAAAATGATACACCTGAACCTGACAAATACAGTCCCTGACACTGGAGAGTCCAAGGATAACACTGAAGAATGAGAGACTGTCGCATGTCAGAAGGCAGTCAAGGAAAGGAGGTGGAAGCTCCTAGTTACAGAGCGCTAGATATAGAGGGTCTTTGCCAGCTCCTTATATCCAACCTCCTTTGACAATGGATGGTGGTTTCCCTGAAATTAAAGAGCATTTCTGATGTCACCTAGCTAAAGTAGTATAGCTGAGCCCCTCTGCTTTCTACTACACCACATCTTCTGACGTACTTTCTTTGCGAGGCATAGGTTCCAGGGGGCTGGGGCCTTAAATGGAGAACTGAGAATGGCACGATATGCAACTCAAAAGGCCAATAGTTACTGGCAAACTGCATATGCGTGCAATTAAATGGGGTCCTGGAGTTAAGCCGTGTCCTTTCTGGTGAGTGGCTTATAATCACCTCTAGTTCAAACCCCAGTAGCAATCAAAATGGAAATAAGAATCAGACAAAAGAGGAAATAACAAAGAAGAAGAAGAAAGTCCTGTCAAAGGTTCTGTTCTACTTTAATCAACAGAACATCCTGTCGCTTCTCCCTTCTCTCCCCTGGACCCAGCTCACACCTTCTGAACAGTACTTTGGAACCTGCAGCACATACTTATATTCTCTCAGTTACTCACCATCACTCCCATGGTAGATAAGACTGATTCTAAGAAGTACGGGACAGCCAGGTCATGAACTCAAGAGTCTTCCTTGCCCATCCTGACTCCCCAGTTTAGAAAAAATTTAGATGGGGAAGTGACTTCCCCAAGCTTGCACAATGCATGTAGCAGAGCTGGAATCCGAAACCAGGTCTCTCAACATTAAGCCCAGCATTTGTGCCATCACTCCAAGAGCTGACTCTCAAGGCTGTGTCAATAGGAAGGTGCACACAGGCCACTGGACTGACCAACCAGGGTCCTCTTATGGCACCACACTTGCTGCACAGTCATTCTACTTACATAAGCACATAAGGAGAGAACATCTGGTGATAAACACAAATCCAGACTTCCGCTTCTGGTCATGAAGGACTAACCAGGACCAGATTTACGCTCCCACTGTAAACAAAACACTGGACGAAATTCATAAAACTACTGTTTGCTGACACTAAAAACAAATGCAGAATTGTGGTTCCTGGGAGAAAGGAAACAAGCAAGGTCCTACTACCATTCTGGCTTTCTGCCTAGAGGCACTTCTGGACCAAGGAGCAGGGTGAGGGGTTCCAAACAGAGCATATGCCTCAAAGGGTGGAGGCAGAGGTCGGGGGTCAGAGATGCTGAGGTGGCTGGAACCTGTGGGGTAGAGCTCTGGAGATCCGAGTCCTCCAGAACTGCAGATAAGGCAGTAAAGGAGATAAAATGAAATCATGAAAATACCCAATTAAACCAAAGAAGGCAGAAAAGGGGAAAAAAGAAAGAAAAAGCAAATACAACAAATGGAGAACAAACAGCAAGGTGGTAGAGTTCAATATACCATATAAATAATTACATTAAATGTAACTGGTCTAAACATTCCAATTAAAAGGAGATTATCAGACTAAATTTCAAAAAGCAAGATCCAACTATATGCTGGCTACAAAACCCCATTTTAAATATAAAGACACAGATATGTTAAAAGTAAAAGTATGGAAAAGGATACACCATGAAATACCATGAAAGTCAGAATGGCTATATTAACATCAGACGAAGTAGATCTCAGAACAAAGAGTATTAACCAGGGACAAAGAGGGACATTTCATAACAATAAAAGAGTCACTCCATTAAGAAGGCAGTAAATCTGAAATGCATTCATAAATTCAAATTACAGGAAACAAAAACTGACATAACTAAAAGGAGAAATAGATAAGTGCACAGAGTTACAGATTTCCTCACTGTTCTCTCAGTAAGTGATAGAACAAATAAAGAGAAAGGCAGTAAATCCGTGAAAGTCAATCAACTTGACAGAAGTGACATGACAGAACACCCCACCGACAACAAGAGGACACATACTCTCCAAGAGCATGTGGCACATTCACCCATCAGACAATGTGGAAGGCCCTAGAATAAGCATAAGTATGTTTTAAAAGCACTAAAATCAGAAAAAATATGTACCCTGATGACAACTGAATTAAATTAGAAATCAACAACAGAAAAATTTCGGGGACAAATCCCTAATAGTTAAAAATTAAACAACACACTACTAATTAACTCAGAGATCAAAGAAGCAATCGCAAGAAGTGAATGAAAATAAAAACACGACACATCAGAATGTGTGAGATGTAGCTGAAATAGTGCTTCAGGGAGATTTATAACTTTAAATGTTTATTTTAGAAAAGACGAAAGGTCCAAATCAATGACTAAGCTTCTTCTTTAAGTAGCTAGAAAAAGAGCAAATTAAACCAAAAGAAAAGTAGGAGGAGATAATAAAAAGCAGAAATCAATAAAAGAAAAAGAAAAAACAATCAACAAAACCAAAAGCTTGGTTTTAAAGAGATCAACACAATTGATAAACTTCTAGTTAGTAGACTGATTAAGGAAAAAAGGGAAAAGACACAAATTACCCATATCAGTAATGAAAGAGAGAAGACTTCAACAGATCCATCCTATAAACATTAAAAGAATAAGGGAATATCAACGACTTTGTGCCTATATATTTGACAACTAAGATGAAATGGATAAATCACTTGAAAGGCACAAAGTATAAAAATGTACACATGAAGAGCTATAAAATTTGAATAGCTCCATATCTGAAATCATAATTAAATAATTTCCTGCTGGATTTCCCTGGTGGCGCAGTGGTTAAGAATCCACCTGCCAATGCAGGGGACACAGCTTCAATCCGTGGTCTGGGAAGATCCCATATGCTGCGGAGCAACTAAGCCCGTGCGCCACAACTACTGAAGCCCGTGCCTAGAGCCCGTGCTCCGCAACAAGAGAAGCCACCGTAATAAGAAGCCTGTGCACCGCAATGAAGAGTAGCCCCCGCTCGCCACAACTAGAGAAAGCCTGTGCACAGCAACGAAGACCCACGCAGCAAGAAAAAAAAAAAAAAATTTTTTTTTTCTTGCTAAGAAAACTCCAGGCCCACGTGGTTTCACTAGGGAATTAAATTAAAGATTTAATCAAGGAACAATCCCACAAAAAGTCGTTAAAAAACAGGAGGGAACAATTCCCAGTTCATTTTAGAAGGCTAGCATTCCCCTGATATCAAAACCAGACAAAAACATTAAAGAAACTCCAGACAAATATCCCTTAGCAACACAAAAATCTTTAATACAAATAAAAATCTTAAAAAAAAAAAAGAAACCCCACGTTTCCTAGGAATGCAATGTTTGTGTACACTGAAAAATCAGTTTGTCTACACTTCACTGTACTAACAGAATTAGGAAAAATAGCAAATAATCACCTCAACAGATGCAGGAAGAGCATCTGATCAAATTCAACACCCATTCATGACAACTCTCAGCAAACAGGAAGAAAGGAGAACTTCCTCAACCTGATCTATGGAAAACCTACAGCTAACATCTGGAACAAGGTGATGAGGTCCACTCTCACCATCCAATATTGTTCCAAAGGTCCCAGTCAGTGCAGGAAGGCAAGGGAAAAAAGACAGAATGACTTGAAAAGAAGTAAAACTGTCTTTATTCAGAGATGATATGATTGTGTATGTGGAAAATCCTAAAAAATAAACAAAAAAGCTACAAGAATAGTAAGTGATTTAGCAAGGTCACAGGATACAAGGTCATGTAATCAACTGTATTTCTAGAGACTAGCAATAAATAATTGGAAAACGCAATTAAGAAAAAATTACCCTTGGGACTTCCCTGGTGGCACAGTGGTTAAGAATCTACCTGCCAATTCAAGGGACATGGGTTCGATCCCTGTTCTGGGAAGATCCCCACATGCCACGGAGCAACTAAGCCCGTGTGCCACAACTACTGAGCCTGCGCTCTAGAGCCTGTGAGCCACAACTACTGGGCCCGCGTGCCACAACTACTGAAGCACATGCACCTAGAGCCCGTGATCCGCAACAATGAGAAGCCTGCACACTGCAGTGAAGAGTACCCCCCGCTCGCCACAACTAGAAGAAAGCCCACACACAGCAACGAAGACCCAACGACACAGCCAAAACTAAATAAATTAAATAAATTTATTTTAAAAAAAGAAAGAAAAAATTACCCTTAATAACAGATTAAAATATGTGCAAATCTTGTAAACTGAAAACTAAGAAAACAATGCTGAAATTGAAAAAGACCTAAATAAATGAAAATTGTAACATATTCATGGATTGGAAGGTTCAATCACTGCTCAGATGTTAATACTCCCCAAGCTAATTTATAGATTCAATACAACCCCACTCAAAATCCCAGAAGGCTTTTAGTTCTAGAAGTTGACAAACTGATTCTAGTATTTATATAGAAATGCAAATTACTTAAATAGCCAAATTATTTTTTAAAAAGAACAACGAAATTGGAGAACTCTCATGACCTGAGTAATTATGACAGTGTGGTACTGGCATTAACGATAGACGTATACATCAATGGAGCAGATACAGAATCGAGGAGACCCATACATACAGGTCAATTGATTTTTTTTTTTTTTTTTTTTTTTTTTTGCGGTACGCGGGCCTCTCACTGTCATGGCCTCTCCCGTTGCAGAGCACAGGCTCCGGAAGCGCAGGCTCAGCGGCCATGGCTCACGGGCCCATGTGGGATCTTCCCGGACCGGGGCACGAACCCGTGTCCCCTGCATCGGCAGGCGGACTCTCAACCACTGTGCCACCAGGGAAGCCCAGGTCAATTGATTTTTTGATAAAGAGACCAAAGTAATTCAGTGGGGAAAGTTTAGCAACCTGCTCAAGTCCAGGGAACTAGATGCAGTGGAGCCAGAATTCAAATCCCAGCAGTTGGGCTCCTGTGTCCTGTAATCACTCTCATTACACTGTCTCAATGTAGAGAGCAACCATGCCAGAGGGGACTCAGGTGGGGTCCTATCAGCCCTGCGCCAGGTACCTTCCATAGGTTCCCTCTCAGCCTTTAGCACCAATGCCTTAATGTCAGGTCCAGGCATTACTCCCATTTCATAGAGGAGAAAGCTTGGATGGAGTCACCTAGGGACTCAGTAGCTGACCGGGGATCTCTCCATAGCTGCTCTGTGACAAGTAACAGAAATGACAGGTGAGGAATAACAAAAGTGATAATAAAATCAGTTGGAAATACAGAGAGGGTTCTGGAAATCCTATAAGCCACATATGAGAGCTTTTCTCTGGGATGCAGAAAGGGAAGAGTGAAAGGGCATGATGAAGTTCTTTCAGAAATCTAAGTCCCTGAAGCCAAAGCACGCTGAGAGGACCCCACAGCCCTCACTTCAGAACCTAACTGATTTTCCCTGATGATTCAAAAGATACGAGAGAACACTAACTTGGAAAGGGACTCAAAGTTTAGTGTGAAAAGGTCTGTTTTCTCAGCACTGTCGATGGCTGGACGATGGGACCCCAGTTTGCTATTCCTGAGCCCTAGTGGCAACAGGGTTCCTGCTCCTCTGAGCCAAGTTAAGAGCGGCAGGCCAGCTGGATTGCAGTCTAAGGGCTCTGCCACTAACAGTGTGACTGTGTAAGACATTTAACCTCTTTTGGCCTCACCAGTGAAATGGGGATTGTAACTGTATCCTTTACACAAGGGTTGTTTGGAGGATTTGACAGTAAGTACACAGCATGTGGAGCAGTGTCTAGAACTCTGCAAGTGCTTAAGAAATGTTGTTAGGTGTCAGTATATTTTTGATGTAGTTATGACCTCAAACCATAGCTTCTTGTTCCATATTCATTTTGGAGACAGTGTGGCATTACAGAAAAGGCCTGGGTGTTTCAATTAGATGCACCTGGGTTACATTCCTGGCTCCGCTTCTTCCTGGGTGCCTTCCTCTCTCTTGAGTCTCAAGTTTCTTTATTGTTAAAAAATCCTTATCCATAAATGGGGCTCATGTTACAAGGCTGAGGTAAGGATAAGAGATATTAGAGTTTAACAAAGTGCTTCTCACTGTGCCTGTCACATACAGCATCGTGGAGTAAATGGGAATTCATCTTATTTTTACTATTTCTCACTTCTGATATCAGGAATGTAACCTAGCTCTTTTGACTACTGTGCCAGGCAAAGACAACTTAAAAAAAGGCTTACCCTCTTTAAAGGCAGGCTTCAAGAACCTAAGAAGTGTATTTTCCACCCTAAACTAGTAGAGCATCAATGTTACTTCTGGTCCCATCAGACTGGCAAATGCAACAGCTCAAACTAAAAATCTGCCTGGAATTTTATCTTAAGTTGCCTCTTAATATAATTTCATTGTAGAATACAAAGCTCTAGTACAGGACCCATTTTCTTTTCTTTTTCACTTCCTTTCTGCATGACCTACAGCTGCTAGAAGAGCCACCACAGGTGCACACTGTGATTTTTGCTTCAGCAATTACCCTGCTCAGTGTACACCCACCTCCCTCCGCTCACTTGGCAGAAATGCCTGAACAGTGAGGGAATGATTCTCATAGTGTTTCTACAAAGAAGATCAGAGGGTATGCTGGGAACCTGCACCACAGGGAGGAAACTCCAAACTAAGGAGACTGTGGTAAACCAAAAAGCAGGGGGATCTCCAGGTTCTGGTTACTGAGGGCTAATGGCTTTGCAACACTCTCCCTGGAAAAACTGGAAAAAGGAGTCTTCCCAGTTTCCTGCAGCTATTTATAGCTGACAATCAGACAAACAGAGCAAAACAACACTGCCTGTGCCTAATTCCTGCGCTTTTCATACACACCAATTCATGTAATTCTCACTATACTCTTGGACACAGCTATTATTCCACCTCCCCACACTTCACTCTGCTTGAAAGTAGACTAGCTGATGGTAGAATCCAGATCTGTTCAAAATTTTACTCCATTATTCTACTTCTAAAGAGGAGTAATAAGAACCAGTAGATACTGCCATCTCTCTTTTTCTTCATCTGCCATGTGACTCACTTGGAGAATCTAATGAAGCAAAGACTGCCAGAGAAATACAGTAGTACACAATATTTTCATACATGTTTGGTGGCTGTCAAGGACCTTGTGAAGTTCACAGATCCTAAGGGGTTCAATATATTATGTTAAGTCCCCTGTAAACCCTCAATAGCCTAAGCCTACCTCTAGAGCCTCAGGAAAATCAACAAGCAGAAAAGTAATCTTAGGAGCCTGAAGGGAAACGTAAGTCAGGTGCTGCCAAACTTTGTCCAAGTGCCAAAGCCAGCCTGCCACCTATTCTCGTAAATAAAGTTTTACTGGAACACAGCCATGCGCATTCGTTTATTTATTGTGTAGGCACCAATGGCAGAGTTACATAGTTGCAACAGAGACCATGTGGCCCACAAAGCCTAAAATATTTACTATCTGTCCCTTTACAGAAAACGTTCGCCAACCTCTGACCTAAACCATGAATGAGAGAGTGCACTATGGGAAGCCTGTAGTATAGTAAATGGACAAACACCCTGCCAGGAATGCCATCATCTCAAACCTTTTAAGATTAGGAGAAGCAAAGAAAAACAGAATATCTGCCAACAGAAATTCCTGATGAAACTGCAAGCTGCGGAGGCCCTGTGCTTTATTACAACTGGCAATGCTTATCCAACAGGCACATGATGTGCAGGGTGACAAAATCTGTTCTTGTCTTAGGGGTAAGTTAAGGAAATTAGAGTGATTACATGCTACTGCCAATTGCAATAACATAAGAATAGCCAGAAACGCCTTTCAATCAATGTCTGGAAAGGCGTTCAGGGTTTGCGTGTATCATGAGAGAAGAATGTGGTAAAGAGGGCTTAATGAGATCATCGATGATCCCTGAAGGAGAGGAGGGAACAGTACTGACAAGAGCAAGTTGGATCATAAGAGGGAAACACTAACTAGAACAACAAACGCTAAAATTCCAGGATTTCACTTGGTTAAGGGAGAAGTGTTTCAATATAACCATCCCTTCAGACAAGTCAGACTTACGTTATCCAGGTCCTTTCGCAGTGCAATCTTACTGGTCACCAGCTCATGGGCTAAGTCATCATTTTCCTGTTCCAACCTCATGTTAGCTTCTTGTAGACGCCTATTCTCCCGCTGATGGGTAAAAAGAAACCAGTTACAGACATAAAAATCTGACGGAAATGACAACTTCTCAGGTTAACCCTCAGAACTAATTGCTGAGTCCTACGGGAATCACGGGAGATGTGGCCGGTCCTAGCGTGCTGCCAGTCAACAACTGCTTACTTTCTATCTCCACAGAGAAATACTTAAATTCAAGTGACTGTCAAGCAGCTACTTCTTATTAACTGTGACAAAAGCCCACCGAACTGTAACAAACTAGGCTGCTAGTCTGAAGCAAAACAAATCTTGCTTTCTCATTTGCAAACTCAAACTGAAACTGGAACCTAGAAATAGTAAAACTAAATTTAAAAAAGAACTCACTAAAGCTAGTTACAGGCACAATTACGTAAAATGAAAGGCTGAAAGCACTTCACATCACCTAGGCCGTAAACAAACCTCAAATCGCTCGATGGGGTCTTCTTGTTGGGCCTGCTGTTCCCTCATGGTGTGATATTCTTTTTCATATTTTTTCAACTTCTTCTGACTAATCTGTAGGATAAAGCACAGCACAAATTAAAAAGTATCAGAAACGGGTGGGTGCCTCAGGGCTTGCCCTGAAGACCAAAACCTCTGCTGACCTGAGCATCCCAAGTTACTATGAAAGTGGTGTTTCCTGCACATGAGCCCAGGACCTAAAATTCTTACTCAATGACTACCATCATGTCCATGGGTCTGCTGGGGATAACTGGCTGCTGAAGTTTTTACCAGTAGTCAGAATGAGCACCCAACAGATAACCCCTCCTACCTGAGTTCTAGGTCTGACTGTCCATCTTCCTCCTCCTCCTCATGGGCCATTTCTTTAGCACATACCAGCACTGCTGCAGGTGCTTTCATTCTGTGACCTCATGACACCTCTACAAGGTATGGCATTAGTATTCTCATTTTAGAGGCAAGTGGACTGAGATATAAGGAAGTTACGTGACTTGACCAAAGTCACTCAGTTAGCGACGGGCAGGTTCAGGATCTGAGGGCAGGCCATGAGGCGTCATCCAAAGTTCAAGCTGTAGCTACCTCACTGTCCTACCATCTACCACTTTCCTTTCAACTAGCACCTTCTGTGCTGCCTGTAAACAGGCACAATTCTCTCTGCCCTTAAACACACAGTTCTGCTGAGCGTTCTATTTAGCTGCTCTTCCATCCCATTAAACTACTGTCCTCTTTCTCTCAAGCTTTTTCTTACCAATCACTACAAACTACTACACTGCTGACTCACAAATCTGACTTTTAGCCCCCAGTTCCTAGGAATCACAGAGTTAGTCTAGTCCAACTTCCTTAGTTTACAGAATAAAATACTGAGCCATAGAAAGGGGACGGGACAGGCCCAGGTTTTCGGCAGGTGATGTCAGCATCTCCAATCCCTGCTCCATTCTTCCCTTTCTGTCTTACTCGAGCTGCCTGGTGTTCCTCTCCAACTGATTCTGTGGACACCTGGCCCCGTCGGGCTGTTTACAGGCCTGCCTCAATCAGAGTTTACTCCTGCAGTTTGGCCACTGCCCGAGGGGAGGCAGCTAGGAGCCATGAAGCACTATGCCCTGGCTGCAGTCTATAGCAAGATGCCCACTAAACACCTGGGGTGAGGCCACAAGCTGGAAACTGACATCCCTAAACCTAGATCTTCTGTGGTTTAAGGCCAATGCTGGGGTGAATATTTATCGTGCGTGTAAGTGATTCACAAAGAAAGCACCTAAACAGAACAACTGTGTGATCAGTAAATTTATAAGCAATCCTAACAGGTCAATAGCAGAGGAACAGAAACTAAATGAGGCTTGTGGGCAGCAAACATTTCCTCCCAGTACTCTCCGCTGTCAGTCTGTGTAAATGACAAGGGAGAGCAGGGATACAAGGCTCCCCTCGTGCTTTATAAAAAAGAGAACTGACACCAAATCCTTCAAAACATTCTCACAAATCTTCAGGATTCTTCAACTTATCATTCTCATGCTGGGGTAAGGAAGAATTAACATTTTTCTCATAAATATACATTTTAAAAGGCTAATTACAAAATAACTTTTTCTACCTTTCATTATCCTTTATTATAAATGTCTCATTCTCAGAGCAAAAGGGTTGATTCTCCCTCACACTGTAACAGCAGTTAGTGTGTAATAAGTGCTCCAGACATGCCAGGCCCTTCACACATGTCATCTCATTTGGTTCTTACAGTTCTGTGATAGGATATGGGCATTTCTTTATGTGTTTCCTATGCTTCCACATTTTCTACACTGAGCATGAATTACATTTATAATTATGCTAACAAAGTGAACGCTGTTTAAAAATAATTCTCATACTCTGGGCTTCTCTGAGACAAAGCTCTGCTCACTTCTCTATGCAGAGCTTGCTGGTCCAGAGTTCTGACTTCTTTCCCAGCTGAGACTTGCCTTCCCAATTCTCAGCCTCACTTCTCGGTCTCTCTCTTCTTCCCTCTTTCCCTTGAATGCCTTACCCCACCCCCTCCAACCCCATTACAAACAAAAAATAAACAAACGTAACACTGCTTATAATGGGTTCATAGCTGATCCTGACTTCCGGAGCATGTGGCTGCATACCAGAGTCAACTAGCTCAGGTTGCCTCTGAGGCGGAGACGCTGTGAAAAAGACTGATGCCTGAGTGAGGAACGAGAGGTATCAGCAGCAAAAGCATCAATTCAAGTGTCCTTATGAGGCTGCACCCAGGAAAGACCAGCACCTCTCAGCCCGCCTGTCCCATTTATCAGTGCCTTCTCCAGGTCAGAACTGTGTCACTCACTGTTGTCCCCTGCGCATGCACAGAGAGCGCCCAGAAATGCTTGCTAAATTAATGAGAAGGGAACCCACACCACCACCACCCACCCCGCTCCTTTGCATCAACCTGTCTTCTAAATGGAAATGGCAACCAAAGTGAACGTACACTCCAAGCCTGGTCCCTCTGCCTGTGCAAACCTGTGCCTGGATCACTCCTCTTCACCTTTCAGATCAGAGCTCCACATCACTTTTTTTTTGGGGGGGGCTGCATTGGGTCTTCGTTGCTTGCTCCTGGCGGGCTTTCTCTAGTTGCAGTGAGTGGCGGCTGCTCTTCATTGTGGTGCGCAGGCTTCTCATTGCGGTGGCTTCTCTTGTTGTGGAGCACGGGCTCTAGGTGCGCAGGCTTCAGTAGTCGTGGCACGTGGGCTTCAGTACTTGTGGCTCGTGGGCTCTAAAGCGCAGGCTCAGTAGTTGTGGCTCATGGGCTTAGTTGCTCCACGGCATGTGGGATCTTCCCCGACCAGGAATCAAACCTGTATCTCCTGCATTGGCAGGCGGATTCTTAACCACTGCGCCACCAGGGAAGTCCCTCCACATCACTTCTTTAGTGAACCCTTCCCTGACACCCTCTTCCCCCTATCAGGCTTGGTCTTTCATTATATATTCTCATAGCGTCAAGCCAAATCCTCCATGGCACCTGTCCAAGTTCACAATTATTTATTTATGTGCTTACTTGATTATCTGTCTTCCCACTAGGAAACAGGCCACGTCTGTTTTGCTTACCACCATACCTCTAGCGCCCAACTCCATGCTTGGAACATAATCGCAACAGTCAGCTGTTGAACAAATCAAAGTCAAAGGCCTTCCTTTTAACCCAATAAGGATGCAAGCAGGGACTTTATTTATCCAATAATTGAGCCCCACTATGTGCAGTGTTCTTTGCTAAGCATTAATGATACGAAGATGTACACAGGTCAGGATATGCAAACTCCACAAGGGCAGGAACTCTTTATGCACTGTGCAATTCCTAATGCCTGGCACACAGTAAGCATGAAAATACTTAATGAAGAGACACAGTCCCCACAGTTCATTTTGTCTGTCTCTTACTTCTACCACTAAAATTCTAACTGAATTCAAGAAGAAGAGAAGCTATGGAATCAGCCTCAGATCTCTGAATCACACCCGCTGTTGGCTGACTCCTATCAGAAGGCTGTGGAAATCACGGCTTCACACACAGAGGTATTTTTGCCTTCAAAGACGATTAAATTTGAAATCTGTTCTTTCAAGGAGGAAAAAATTCTAATAATTTCCTGGGTTAAGGCTGAGTTTGTAATTTAGGTAAAAACAATTTTATACCTCATTGCAATTAGTACAAGGTTCTTAACACTGTTAGAGACAGTACCACTTTGAATGTCCCCTGAGAGCCATGGTTCCCACAAAAAAAAAGCACAGAAGCTAACCCCCACCCCACCCCCAGCAATAAAACATTCTACACACCATTTCAGAGGGCTCATGGGCTCCCTGAGGCCCATCCATAGTCCCAGGTTAAGAAACCCTGAATTAGAGAGAAGGTGGAGACTTGGAACATGCCAGTTTGATATTTTGGTAGAAGTAACAATTAGTCTAAAACACCTTTCCTTTGGTCACTCACTTGTCATTAATCTGTCACAGGAATTGGATAAGGTTCTCTCTTAAAACATGTGCTACTTGCCCTGGGAAAGCTGGCCCCTGATCAGGCCCTGGAACAGGCAGGGATGTCGTGGCCCACACTGATGGAGAAAGAATGAGAGTGGCTGCTGACCTTGGTGGGAGTGAGGTAGTACCGTCGGCCAGTAAGAGCCTGGACAGACCAAGGCTTGAGTCCTGGCTCTGCGGATGACATACTGTGTGACTGAGGGCAAGTTGCCTTATCTCAGCCTCAGGGTCCTCATCTGTGAAAATCCCAACAGTCCTTATGAGAACTACTGTTATGAGGATCACATGATATAAAACACATAAAGAGCTAAGAAGAGTACCTGGCTGGCACACAGTGAAGTCTTTTTAATAAAGGGTGGCTGTAACATTATTATCTGCTTTCCTTCTCTGAACATGTGCTGCAAACAATGAGCCATTTAAACAAAGTCCATTTAACACAGAAGAGTAGGAAACAGGCTGCTGATAGGAAATATTAGGAGCTGATTCTGAAGTTTGGTTTAAAGTCCCTGCAAGGGGCTTCCCTGGTGGAGCAGTGGTTAAGAATCCGCCTGTCAATGCAGGGGACACGGGTTCAATCCCTGGTCCGGGAAGATCCCACATGCCGCAGAGCAACTAAGCCCGTGTGCCACAACTACTGAGCCTGTGCTCTAGAGCCCAGGAGCCACAACTACTGAGCCCGCGAGCCACAACTACTGAAGCCTGCGTGCCTAGATCCTGTGCTCCGCAACAAGAGAAGCCACCGCAGTGAGAAGCCCGCACACCGCAACAAAGAGTAGCCCCCCCTTGCCGCAACTAGAGAAAGCCTGCGTGCAGCAACGAAGACCCAATGCAGCCAAAAATAAATAAATTAATTAATTTTAAAAATAAATAAAAAATAAATAAAGTTCCTGCAAAAGTCAGAATCCCTGCTGGGCTGGACTCACAGAAAGTCCAGTGCAGGTGGGAGGTTGAATGTTAGTAGTTCTGCGTGGCAGGGTTGGAGTTATGCTGTGTGGGTGAGTGTGTGGGTAGGAAGAGGCCTGGTACATTAAGGAGATCCTGACCCCAAAGTCCTCGTTGCTAAATAAAGAAATCTGACACAAGTCCATGGTTCTTTTTCAGTTAGTGATTACAAGAACCTGAGATTTACATAAAAGTTTTCAAGATAACAAGCTACCTCTACATCTACTATTTTCTTTAATCATCAAAACGACTTTCTGAGATGCATACAGCAGGGATCATCACCCTCATTGTACTGGGGAACTGAGACCTAGATAGGTAAAGTGACTTGTCTAAAGTAAAGGACCCAGACTGTTCAGTGGCAATGCCAGCACAAGAATGCAAGTCTGGGGTGATTCTTGTTTTTTACCCATCTCTGTAGCATGCCCAGTACTGAGCACAGTATATTCTTGGCATAGAAGGCAATCTACAAATGCTTGTTGACTTGAACTGACTTAAGGAAAGCAGATACCTGGGCAGAGGATATCAAAACAGGGTGGGCCAAAAGAGCACTGGTGTGTGAAGGATGATGATAATATCATCAGAAGAGCAGCCACTACTTTAAAGGCATCGTCTTATTTCTCTCTCTACAACCCTGCTGTGCTAACCTACCTTAGGTCACAAAGCAGAGGCAGAGGCAGAGCCAGCATGAGAGCCAAGGTCTGTGGGAGTCCAAGGCCTGCACTTATAGCCACTTGAAACAAATCAACATTCTATTTGATTTCTCAGCCTTTTTATTTAATTTATTCAAACAGTTCAGGCTCACACTCCCTCAAAGATTACTAAATAGAATTAGGCATCCTTGTTCTACCATCAGAGTATTTTTCTAAAATGCAAGAAGCAAATTATTAGCAGAGGACTCAAATGCAGATAAGGACCAAGGGAGAGGAACTTATTAAAATAAAACAAGAAGGTAGTGACCACTGCTACCCTTGCAACAACCAGCAAACTTTAGGGTTCAATGCAGAGAACGAGAGTACCCACTCAGAAGCTTCCTCATGAAATCCAATTCTAAACGGTAGGAACAAGGAAAGACATCTTGTAAAACTAGCCGGGTCTAGTTATAAGGAAAATGGAACTCAACTACAGTGTACAAAAGGTAAGTTTCAACACTGACATAGAGACTGAGTTACCCATCATTATGACAAATATCACCAAAAGTGGACCAATGGAAGTAGCTCTTGTCCCATTCATTCAATCCCTCAGGTACAGTAAAGCACAATGATGATAAGCATTGACTTTAGAGTCTGAAATTCCTGGGATCTAATCTCAACTCCATCCCTTACTAACTTTGTGCCCTTTGGGAGTTTTCTTCAATTCTCTAACCTTCAGTACACACATCCATAAAATGACCTCATACAGTCACTCTAAGGATTAATTCACTATGTGTAGACACTATACAAGCTTCCGTGAACATATCAAGAAAAAAGACTGATGAAGTCACTACAAACACAGAAGTTAAAACCCAAACCCACACTAACTACACAAATGATTTAGCGGAGAATGAAGTTCAAACTAGTGCTGCTTTTAAGCTCGTGAATAAAAACATGCCCTGAGGGCAAATATCCCCAAATGCCAAAGAGTTTTCTGTTTCTCCAAATAGCAAATGGTTAGGATTACATTAATTGACAGATATTACTATTTGGTTTTTGTAATAATATCTTTTCTTACAGGTAGTTTGAAGCCTAGCACATTCGCTTTATGTTTGACATAACAAATTCCAATGAAGCCATGGTTCAGAAATTCCATTTCACATCAGGCAGGATTCTACAGCCAAAGGGTCAAGTCTTTAGATTTGATCTAAGAAACCCACTGAGCCATCTCTTTTAGCATAGTTCCTGATTCTTCTAAACCAGCCTCACGTATCAGACTTTTCTCAAAATTCCTGTATAGACACACAAAGAAACAGCTGCTCTCACATATTTCTTGGGTCAAAAACTTAAAAGACCTAATTTTTTTTTTCCCATTTCCCCCCACTAAAGATGGCGCATGGCACAGTTATGGGTATGAAAGGGCTGTGGAGCTCCTGTGGACCATTCCCGATCTCCTGAACAATCTATTTAAAGTGAAATTCCTTTTAGATCTTATATCACAAGTGGAAACAACTTTTCCATCTCAGGTCACTGACCCACGGAGGGAGAGAAATTCAATAGATGGCTAAATGAGTTTTGATGTATGTTGTTAAATTTTAGATTAAGAGCAGGGGTCTAAAACTCTGTAAGAAATAAAAAAATTCAGTCCCATAATAAATTAAGGAGAAGGAGAGAAGTAAAAGGGCAGAAAAGAGAGAGAGGGAAAAAAAGGAGAGGCAAGTAAAGACAGATACTGGGAGAGACTGATGGAGAAAAGGAAGACGCAGGCACCGAGAGGACAGTGGACCTTTCTGGGCAACAGACCCACCTTGTGGCCACTGCAGATACTGCCACACCAAACTTGGTTCCCGCCACCTTCTGAAATAAGAGGCCATGCAACGGGGTGGAAAGCCTTGGGAGCACGCAGTCAGAAGGCCTGAGTTCCAACAGGGCTTTTGTCACTGCCCAGTCAGTATCAGCCAGGCAAGTCACTTGGCTTCTATAAGCCTCAGTTTCCATACTTGATTTGCCCTTTGCACCTCACAGGGTACTGTGAGGAACAAATGAGATTCTTTTTTTTTTTTTTTTTTTAGAAGATGTTGGGAGTAGGAGTTTATTAATTTATTTCTTTATTTTGGCTGTGCTGAGTCTTCGTTTCTGTGTGAGAGCTTTCTCTAGTTGTGGCAAGCGGGGGCCACTCTTCATCACGGTGCGCGGGCCTCTCACTATCGTGGCCTCTCCCGTTGCGGAGCATGGGCTCCAGACGCGCAGGCTCAATAGTTGTGGCTCACGGGCCCAGCCGCTCCGCGGCACGCGGGATCCTCCCTGACCAGGGCTCAAACCCGTGTCCCCTGCATCGGCAGGCAGACTCCCAACCACTGCGCCACCAGGGAAGCCCATGAGATTCTTATAAAATCTGTACAAATACTGGAAATTACAACACCGTAACTGCTAAAACACAACAAGAGACAACAACAAGAATAGGTATCTGTTTCCTGGACTGGCATGAGAGGTAAAGCATTCCCTATTCCCACCTTAAGTAGGAAGTACAACTCAGAAAACTGAGTCACAAAAAAAAAACAACACTTTTTTTTTAAATTAAAAAATAACGGAATGGGATTGAATGAGTTACAAGGCCAGTGTTCCTTTCTAAATTCTACACTAAGAAATTCAAAAGCTAGTTTCCAGAGCATTCACCTAGCAGGAATCCCCTTTTCCATGGCTAGAGGGTCTCCAAACAACCAGAAGATCCTATGCACTCTCTGTGCTGACTGAGGCCCTCCTCCATCATGCAGTCTACATAATGCAGGGCTCATAACTGAGCTTGCCAATGATTTCTCTTATTTTTGAGCTGACAAATTATCACTGTGACTGAAGTCCTTTGCCAATAATTGGCTCAACTATTGCCTATATCTCCTTTAATATTTTTTGGTATTAAGTATAGCTGCCAGAGTGAAACTAATCATCACTAACTAAACTGTACACACCATATCCCACCTTTTAGCAGAAAAAGCTCACTCTCTCATGTCCTGGTGAATCTGTAGGCTTTCCATGATGAGTCAATTTCAAGAAAAATTACTATTTTTCTCACCTGAAACCATGTGCAAGTAGGGGAAATCATCCAAAGTGTACCCTAGCCATGCAGGGCTCTCCAACACCAAAAGGAATTATGTATCTAAGCAAATAATAACGTGTGCTGTGCGGCCTTGTCTACCTTAATTCTTTGGAAGCACAGGCAAGGAAAAAGACATTAGACACCTCCCATCTGGACTTTGGAAATAAAGAATCCATTTATTATTAAAGTGTTTCAAGCTAATGAAAACCCAAAAGGTAAACCTTCAGCTAGAAGCTATTTTTAAGTCTTGCCCAAATCCATGTTAACTCTTCTTTGTAAAACACTTGGAAGAAGCTCAACAGAATATTCATTTATTCACTCATTCAACCAATATTTACATGTCAGATCCTGTTCTTGTGCTGGGAATTCAGCAATAAACAAAAGAGATAAAGTCCCCTCTGTCTCAGGCTTAATTCCAGCATGGGGACAGGGGGCATGCAGATAATAATCAAACATATAAAATAATGTTAAGTATCAATAAGTGACATGAAGAAAATATGACAGGATAAGGAGACAGGGTGTAAGAGTTGGGGGGGAGCTGCTACTTTAGACACTGTAATCAGAGAAGTCCTCTCTGATGACATGATCATTGAGCCTAAGACTGAATGAGGTGAGGGTGAAGCCATGTGGACATCAAGGAGAACAACATTACAGGCAGAGAGACCAGCCAGTACAAAGGCCTGAGGAGGGAACATGCTCAGTATGTTTGAGAACAGCAAGGAGGCCAGGGTGTCTGAAGTGGAAAGTCTAAGGGGGAAAAGTAGTAGTAGCTGAAATCACACTGTCAGAGGTGAGATGGTGCCAGGCCTTGCAGGCCAAGGCAAGAACCTGAGTTTTATTCTCAGATAAGAAGCCATTAGAGTTTTAAGCAAGGGAGAGATGAGATCAAAAAGAGTCTGGGAGGGGCTTCCCTGGTTGCTCAGTGGTTGAGAATCTGCCTGCCAATGCAGGGGACACGGGTTCAAGCCCTGGTCTGGGAAGATCCCACATGCCGCGGAGTAACTAGGCCCGTGAGCCACAACTACTGAGCCTGCGCATCTGGAGCCTGTGCTCCGCAACAGGAAAGGCCACGATAGTGAGAGGCCCACACACCGCGATGAAGAGTGGTCCCCGCTCGCCACAACTAGAGAAAGCCCTCGCACAGAAACAAAACCCAACACAGCCAAAAACAAACAAATAAATAAATAAATAAGCTTTCATTTAAAAAAAAAAAAAAAAGTCTGGGAGGAAACCACTGTGGAAACAGAAGGACCAAGGAATCGACTGCAATATTCCAGAAGAGAAGTGATGAGATGGTTAGACTTGGGCATTGGTGATGAAAGGGTTGAGAAGTGATGAGATTCAGGATATATTTTGATGACAGGGCTTGGATGTGGAATATGAAGATGTTAAGTGTGAAAGAAAGAACAGAAGAGGATGGTATCAAGTTTTCAGGCCTGAGCAATGAGGTCCCACAAACTGGAGATGGGGACACTGGGGAAGAAGCAGGTTTTGGAGAAGAAGAAATCATAAGTAAGAGTCAGCATCCTCCTGTATGCTAAACCAGGTTGGGATAGAAAGAGCAACTCCAAGAAGCTCAGAGCTCATCTGGCTGTGTGCTGTGCGCAAACCCATCACTGGTGTAAATGTTACTGAAAAGAGTTTGTTTCTGCTTGAAAAACCAGGGAGGAAATAATCATAGTAGTAGCCATTATTTCTTAAACCCTTACTAATTATCAGGCACTAAGGTAAGCACTGTACATATACTGTAGTTAATCCTCACACATAAAAACACTTAATCACAGTACCTAGCACATGGTAAAATATCATTAAATGTTATCCATAATACTTGTGAAGGATGTAACATTTTACATTGAATGATAACTTTAATGATTATTTTAATTTCTAGAAGTTCTATTTCCTTCCCCCCCGCCAAATCCCCCATTCACTTTATATCATGATTCCTATTATTTCTCAGACTAATATGTAGTTTTTGTATTCCTGCTTTTACAAACAGGGTAGCCATTCCAAAGTCCTAACTTTATGCAGAGATTTCAGTTTCATTTTGGGGCCTCCAGAAGGCCCCAAATCATGTCTTGTCTTCGTGAGTAGTAAAATCCTAATACCTACCTATGGTTCTATATTCCCTTGGAATGCTCTTTTATTATCCCACACAATACATTGAGCCACTTTGTTTAAGGCACCTGGGTATTTCTCTTTTTTCTTTCAAGCTCATCCAGGTATTTAAACATTTCTCGGATTATACTTTATTTAGCATCTCCAAATGTTTAAAGAAGAGTAGCCTGAGTTAGCTCAGTCTGACATATAACCAGAACCAGAAATCCAATATTACTTTACAGATGAGGAAATTGTGCATTAAACAGGTGAAATAACTTTGAATTCAGATCTGATTCCCATTCAGTAGATAGTGAAGCTTCTCTCCTACCACATCTGCCCCTGACACACTGATCACAATTCTACCCTCTGGAGACACACTGAGTAAATATGACAGTCAGTCTTTTATGCACCCTAGAAGCATCTCAATACAGCTATTTATTCTGTCTCCCATTTGCCTCCACCTCTCAAATTCCAAACTAAACTCCCTCAATTACTTTTTCTTCTTTAAAAACAAAACTTTTATAACATGAACACAAGGAGATTCTTTTTTTAACCTTAAAAAAATGATACAAATCATAAATGCTTCACTGGAAGTGATAAATAGTGAATAAGTTTCCTTCATGTACTATTACTTTCATTTTAGGGAATTTCTGACCATAACAACAAATACTGAAAGTTAAAGGACAGCACAGTAGAAATCATGAAACCTGAGATTTAATTCATAGGCTGTAATATATATGAAAATATTTAGAAAATTATACAATACAAAAGAAAACATTATTATTAATGTACTACAAATGTTGACAATTTGATCAGGAAGAGTAAGACGTTAACAAAGGAATCTAAATTAACGCAAAAATGATTTTACCTTCATGTTGCAAGCTAATTCCATCAATTTTTTTGCATTTTCTTCTGAGCGATATCTCTTAGGAAGCTGAACCCTGAAGAACTTCAGCGCACCTTCAAAGTCTGTCAATAGCAAGTCATCTTTGGAAGTCTTGAAGAAAGAAGAAAATACAACCATGTACAGAAAAAATTTTCTGCTATGAAGGTGCCCAAGAAGGATTTTATAATCCCAGCACCTTTATAATCCCCAGAAGATACTTTGTAGCCTTTGCAGAGCTACTTGCACATATCCACTGTCAAGGACAATGCTAGAGCAGAGAGGCTGTTCAGAATGAGATTAAGACCAAGATATTGCAAGTGCTGAACAAGGAATACCAGATAACCCAGCTTACAAATAAATGTGCACTGTACCTTTAATAATCCAAGGGCGACATTAAAAATAACACTTATTCCCTAAAAGAAAACACAGAAAACATTTTCAGTGTTTATATATGGATTATTAAAAGCTGTTTGTCTTCAGAATACCCCACAATTTTTAGACAAATTGTAAAAACTTAAGAAATGAATCCCGAAAATATCTTGGGGAAAAAAATTACAGGGCAACCACTGAAAAACCACTTAAGGTAGACCCAGTCTCCCATTTTTTTGAGAGAAGAGCTTTTCTAGAGCTATTCTCGCAATTCAAGAATGCTTTTCAAAGTATTCTATGCTTCCGAACTAAAACATTAGAGTCATAAAATTGTGGTCTCTCAGGAAATAACTCCTGGTGGCTCTTCCTGTACTCTACACTGCTCACTCCAAGTACAACAATCACTCTGTCCATGAGCCCCATGTCCCAGAACTGAATCTGCTCAGGGTTCCCTCTAATCTGCCTTTCTTAATCTAATCATTCTAGGAGTAGTGGGGCAAAGGACAGCTCAGGGGAGGCCCTAAAATCTGCTGACAGTGTTAAACTTTTAAAGTTTCTGGGCCTCAAGTTCCATAACAAATAGTCTCCCAATGGTTTTCTGAACTAATTAGTTGAAAAGTTTATGTAGGTTACTTAGCATGCCACCAGGCCCACAGTAACTACTTAACTAATGGTTGTTTATAATAGTGAAAAACTAGACAAAGGTTTGAAATTAGGAATTGGTTACATAAATTATGATATATCCAAAGAATGGGATACTTGGCATTAATTAAGAATAATGGGGCTTCCCTGGTGGCGCAGTGGTTGAGAATCTGCCTGCTAATGCAAGGGCCACGGGTTTGTGCCCTGGTCTGGGAGGATCCCACATGCCACGGAGCAACTAGGCCCGTGAGCCACAACTACTGAGCCTGCGCGTCTGGAGCCTGTGCTCCGCAACAAGAGAGGCCGCGATAGTGAGAGGCGCGCGCACTGCGATGAAGAGTGGCCCCTGCTTGCCACAACTAGAGAAAGCCCTGGCACAGAAACGAAGACCCAACACAGCAAAAATAAAATAAATTAATTAATAAACTCCTACCCCCAACATCTTCTTTGAAAAAAAAAATAATAATGGTATATCTGAAATGCTGTTTCTTATAATGTTTCAAGCTAGATAGAAGATACAAATTTCTTAATGGATTTTTATATGTTTTGAATATGGGGTAATTAAAAATAAGGATGGTATACATGTGGAGGTGGTCTGTCTACAGATAGTCAAGCATATGAGATAAAAAGAGGTTACCAGATAGCATATATAGCATAATTGTATTTTTATGTATTTTTATATACATATAAAACCATAATATACATTATTACATAATATTCCATATGAAAAAAACTGTTCCATGTAGAAATTACACATACACATATATGAAAAGGCAGAAAGAATATACACCAAAATGTTAAAAGTAGTTTCCCTCTAGACTGGGATTAGAAGTATTTTAAAATCTTTTTGCTTATACTTTCTATAGTTTCTATAACATATATTATTTTTGAAATTAGTTTTTTCTTCTTAGGCACACACACACCCTAAAACCCAAAACTAAGCTGAGGCAAAGATTGTTATTTACTATAATATCTATTTTCTATCAGTAATAGACCCCCAAGTTTTAGCAAATTCCTAGTCAGCTTAAATAAAAAAAAAAAACTCCCCTTAGAAGCTAGGTATGGTCATGTACCTAACTTCTGGCCAATAAGAGGTTAAGAAGAAATGCAGGTGGAAATTCCAGGAAATGTCTTTTAAAAGAGGGGATGCAACCTCCCCAAACCCCTAAACCTCCTAGCTTAAATATAGAGACAGTGGCTGGAGCTTAATCAGCCATACGGAACAGAGTTGCCCTCTGAGGAAGGTAGGTTACTGCCAACCTTCTGATCTCTTTTACATGGGAAAGAAAAATAAACCTCTACTTTATTTAGTCACTGTTATTTTGGATTTCTTCAATGCAGCCAAACCTAACTAATACAAATGTGTTTTTTTTTTTTTTTAGCAGAGAGCACCTTTGACAAAACATGATTATTAGCATCAGCCCAAGGAAGAGTAACGTAAACCTGGATTTTCCAGCAATGAAATAAAACAACTGAGAAGAACAAATTCTGTTTTAACAGAGCTGACACAGGAAGGACACTACAAACAAAAGCCAAAGTGCTGTGGTCTCTGATACGTACCTCACATAAAAGCAGGTCGATGATATGGAAGACCATGTAGAGAGGGAATTTTGCAGTGAAGAGCGTAAGAAACCACTGGGAGGCATACATGTGTGCTTCAAGGCTTATATCCAGGAAGTGGTTGTACAAGTCAGGAATGTATTCCTGAAATAGCAAACTAATTAGTCTTGGGCACATATGCAGCTGTTTAACTCTCTCTCAGGAGGGTCATAAATCTGCCAGAAATACGCCAAAAAAGTCACATATTTGTGTTTTTCTAAAAACTGCCAAAGTGCTGAGAAGAACACTTATCATCTGGTATTAAACTGGCACTCGGCTCTCGTTTCCAGTCCACAAAGTAGCTCTAAAGAGGAATGCCCAAATGGTGACAAATATTTGGAAGGACAGTTTTTCTTTCCAAGTTATGAAATGTTTGGGAAGGTTTGTTTCACTTTTGTTATAAGATTCCTAACCAGTCAGCTTGGTGAATATTTCTTGACTGAGTTTGCTGTGTTAAAGGCTCCTACAGTCATCTGATCTTTTGGGTGTTTATGAGATTGAAAACCCGGCTCACACCCATCGGGTTAACACCTTATTAATCTTGGCATCATTGTTACATAGAGAGAAATGAAAAACCTAAAACCTGTCCTTAACCCTGGAGGGCTAGAAATCGCCCCCTGCTCCTTGGCACCATTTCATCAATCCCGCTCTTCCCAGTCCTGCATTCCTACTGGCAAATGCAAAGCTGGATTCTCTACTTACCTGCATGAGGCGCTCCAACTGGTAAAATTTGCAATGCAAATCTTCAAAGTTTTGCTTGAAAAGTTCCCTGAGACCATAGTCAAACATGATCTTGACCAGAACACTGAATGCCTGTTCCTCAGGCATCTGTAACAGACAGGCAAAGAGGGAAGGGGTGGGGGATCAAAAACATATACAGAAGTTTCCTCAGTATATTAAATTCATCCTTCAACTCTCCTATCTGAATACTAGGAAATTTAGTGATCTGCAGTAACTCAGATCTCAGCTGTGTTTTATAACATTCATTCATTCAACCAAGAAATATTGAACAATGCCTACTCTATGTCAGACACTGTGCCTGTTCTTGAGGAGCCTCTCATACAACCAGTATACAAGAGCTGTAAAATGCCTTAGCTAGAAAGACCAGTGGGAACACAAGAACAAGAAAGCCTGGGTCTTCCTGAGGGAGCCAGGAACAGGCTTCGTAGGGAGGGCAGGATTTAAACTGAGTAGGAACAGGCCTATACTCAAGTGTATGTTTCATCTTTCCCAAATCATAAGACCTTTGTTAAATCATTTTACCTCCTTAACTGTTATTTCATTTTAGTAAAAATGTTCTTCTTCCTCACTGTTGCTAAAAACATGGTTAGTTACAGAAGAACTTCATGTATTCTAAGGTTTGAAGGAATGTTTAAAGTATTACAGTAACGCCTGCAGTAACACTTAAAATAGTACAAAAACCTCCTTTACTTCACTTCTATTTACAGATGTTACTCACTTATACATCTTCCACAGCTTTATGGAAAAATATCTCCCTGAGAACCGGGAAAAATGTCTAGTTTTCAAAATAGAAAAAGAGCACTGGAAATATTATTTAAGGCATGACGTGATGTAGCAAGCCTTCCAAATGTCAAGAAGGTGGGTGGGCTTCTGTCGAACAAGATGATGGAGGTGGGCTGAGCAAAGAAATAAGTGGGAATAAAGCAGAGCTAAAGAGCAAATCAGACTAAGTAATAAATGAGAAAAGGATAGAAAATTATTGTTGGAAAGGTAAGGGCATTTGGAGCAAAGCACCAGACCTCTGAGGTCTTTACCATGGAAGGCAACTTCACTCTTCCACTCACTGAGGGAGAGACTCGGTCTGCCCAGAGCGGCACTTCTGATGTTAGGCAGCACATCTGTCCTTACTCTGAAACAAGCACTTATTTGAACACGATGGCAAGCAGCATAGAGTTCAAACCAAGACACTGGGGACTTCATCGGGAAACTCATTTTAAAAGGGTTGTGACACTTAAATGGGGATAAATGTCCTTGCACGAAAGTTGAGAACAAAGACGAACCACACAGACTTGTGAGACTCTGAGATATAAAGTCTGATTAAAACAACAGAACAAAAACTTAAAACTTGACTTCTTGAGGATGTGTTAATTAGCTTGTGAGAATCATTTCACAATGTATAGTATATCAAATCATCACATTATACACCTTATATATATATACACACACACAATTTTCGTCCATTATGATGTAAACAAAGCTGGGGGAAAAAAACTTGACTTCTTTATCAATGTCATAGCTTTATCACATTTTTGCATGCCTACCAATACCAACAAGCTAGGCTCACAGTAAGAAGATGCAAAGTGGTTTTGTTTTACTTGTATTACAACCTCCACGAAATGGCTTAAACGTCTTCAAAAGCTTCCTTTTCTTAGAGAAACAAAATCTAGACTGCGTGGCCTGGTCTCCAGAGCCCTCCTTCAAGCTAGTCTTGTTGACTCTCCGGCTCCCTCCCCCTAGTCCCCATTGCTCCTGACGCTCCTGTCACACTGCCCTTCTTTCAGT